>NC_134828.1:60556137-61156137 GCF_004210375.1 Tachypleus tridentatus
ATAATTGTGTGGCATGTACAAAGTGAAACGAAATACTCCTCCTTGGTAATGCCCTGCCAGATGAACAGCACTCCAAACCATTCTATTAACACGTTTAAGTAAATAAGGCTTAAAATATATACACATACAATGAAAATAAACTGAGAACAAAACAATCTGGAAAATACATTTTCATTTAACAAAAGAGAGTATCAATCTAATACATAACTCACTATATACATTTAGAAGTTTTGAGGTCAAATTTTTTACAGCACCTTAATTTTGCTTCATAAATCTGTTATCTTTATCTTTCTGTAAACATTACTTGTTATTTGGACTTGTTTACTATAGTTTTGGAAAACCTTTAATAATGTGCTATGAAATAAGATTAACTTAGAAAATCTCATCAGTATGGATTGGGAAAAATAATTAATTAAATGGAAGAAAGCATATGGTTAGTACTAAAGTTCCATCAAACTGGATCCTTGTTACTAGTGGAAAGCCTCAATCCCCAGCATTTGGGCCTCTGTTTTTAACTATTTGTATTAATGGTATTAATAGAGTTACTATTGGTACATTAATAAAGTTTGCTGCTTACATTAAATTCTTTGGTATTTCTAGCCATATTAAGAATGTTGAGGTAAGTACAGTACCACAGAATGACAAAGTTCTGTACTTGCTTTCTCTTGGAGAATAAAAGAGAGGGAGAGAGATAAAGGGAATCTGGATAGTGACAAACCTTTTCATAATGACACTTTTTAAACTCCTATCTGCATATCACTAGGCTACATTCAAAATTTAAGCAACTTTACAATCATATTGTGAAGAAATTATCATCAAGTGTGTTAGTGTTTGATGTTTTACATAATTTTAGTTTTGTTTCTTTATTTCAAAAGAAATATTGAAAGGAATAATGAAACTTCTTACTTTTGTATTATGTGACAAACTATGAGCAATGCTAAATGTGGCAAAGTATAGTTTGAAGCATAAATAGGTAGTCATGTGTCTGCAAGTCTAGACAGTAATTTAGTTTGTGTACTCATTTGAAAAGTATGTTTCAAAGATAAAATACAGACTAAATTTTGTCTACCTCTCACAGGTGCAAGCCCCATCTTCCACAGTTCACCTGTTTAGTTGATGTGCTCTTTTGAAAAGTATGTTTCAAAGATGAAACACAGACAACATTCTGTCAAGCCCTGACAGGTGCAACTCCCACCTTACACAGTTAACCTTTTAGAAGTTAAACATACTTTTAACATGTACATGTTTACAACTGTTAGAAACAATTAATCTCAAACTATAACAACAGTTATTTGAAATTAGCACCAAACTGTTGTCCTCAAGTAAATGTAACTGTTTATACTAGTATTGGTTACTTTGTTCACAGCAGCACTTCATTTGTTTCTTACATAAATGTTATAGAGAGACACTTAAGTTGTATGTACATTTTTATATTTTAGTTAATTATGTATTCTGTTTTAAAATTCACATTTGAAAGGTTTAATAACTGCTACAAAATAACCAAACTTTGCCCTTGCTCTACATGTCTTACAGTACAAAATAGTGTATTAAATTATTTTTGTCAAAAATAAAGGAATCTCTGCTGTTCATACCATTCTATTGCCTGCTGATTCCTGTTGACATGTGATGTATATAATCAACAGTAAGGAACAGGAAAGGAAAATGAAACATTTAAATTGAACTATAACTGAAAACAGATATGAAATTATATATATGATCCAAGGAAGATATTTTGAGATGAATTATTCAACAGAGTTAAAATGAAAAAACACATTTCTATTTCTTAATTTTAAGCATTTCATTGAACTATAAATGAATTATAATTTAAAACTTAAAATATTCTTAAATCAAAAAAGTATTTCCAATAGTACTTACCCTCTACTTACATTTACAACTATTACTCAACTGCCAGGATAACACTGGCTCTCAATGGAGAGGAAGAGAGGGAGGAGTGTGTGAGAGGGGTAAGTGTTAGTGGAAATACATTCCTAATTTAACAAAATGTTAATTTCAAAAAATACTCACCCCCTCTTACACTTATAGTTAAAATCCCACATTGATAAAGTGAAGGGACTGATGAAAGCATCATCTGTATAGATCATAACTGAGTCAATGGATAATTCACACCCTAGTGCACTACATTCAGAATAGACATGTTCTTCATATATGGGTGGAAATGTTACCTAATTTATCAACACTACAAGCCAGACCCAAAGAAAGTAGCCAAGATTTCTCCACTCTAAATTGGAATTAAAAAGCCATATTCCTTATATCTCACACTGTTGGTTAGGACAAGCAGACTGTAAACTACATATATAGATATGCTCCCTCCCTTTACCATCTCATAGAGATATGTTATGATATCATCAACAGTGGACTACAGAAAGAATTTCATCATCTTTGTTGACACATCAAAATCTATGATGAAGCCACCAGAAACAAAACAGTAGACAAAAGGCATGTGGAATATTTAAATATGGTAAGTGGAGATTTGAGGAATCTTTCCCTAACTTTCTCATCATATTGAGGACATTCCTTTTCACTAAGTGTGTGAGCAATACAACATATAAATAGCTTTTCCAAACTGAAATTAAGACTTACTTGAGATCCACAATAAGCCAATTAATGCTCAATAACCTAGCCATCCTCTCCATCAAACATGAACTAGCTGATCCAATTAACTCCAAAGCTGTGATAGAGAAGTCTGGCTCATTAAAGGCTAGGAAGATGTGATCCATCTCATCAGAACAACAACTGGATGCTTGGCAGGACAAGTGTGACTGTTCAACTGCAAATATCTTATATCAGATTTGTAATAAAGTTATTTCATTAGGCTTGGTGTTTAATTTAGTACACAAGTCCTCAGGAATGGCACTCTGAAATCTTGCCCAGACTGATATTTTCCCTCACTTCCACTGGGTAGGAATATCTTTAGTAAAAGCACTTTTATTTTTCTGATACAGCAACTGGCCTTTGGAATGAATTGTTTTCAGATGTAATAGATGTAGTAAATTTAATGGAGTTTAAGAAAAGACTTGGCAAGTATTTTAAAAACTTGTAGTTTCACCTAAAATTACTTTAATGGATGGGATAGCCTGAAAGAGCTGACAGGTCCCTTGCTGTCCTTAAATTTTATGTTAATGTAACAAATTAAATGTTCTTTGTTTTCAATACAATAATGCAGAATTCTATTCATTTTCATGGAAATAAATACATGTACAATTTTATAATTAAAATGTAAGATAAGCCCAAATGATATTTTCATTATTAGTTTTCTTTTTGTGAAAAACTAAGCATACAAACATATTGTTTAACTGTAGCTATGCTACAAATACTCACTGATTCTTACAAAACTAACCATGGGTAAAGCAATGACATATTTTATAAAGCTTTTCTATTTCTGTAACAGCTTTGAACTAGTATTTCATTTTTGTAGTAACTTCTGAAATAAATAGTGATAATTTTATCACAATAAACTCAAACAAATCTGCTCAAACACCACAATTTCCTATGTTAAAAATGATACACTACATTTGTATTAAAGTAAAAGT
Organism: Tachypleus tridentatus; assembly: GCF_004210375.1. Lineage (NCBI taxonomy): Eukaryota > Metazoa > Arthropoda > Merostomata > Xiphosura > Limulidae > Tachypleus > Tachypleus tridentatus. The sequence continues at coordinate 60,559,689 of NC_134828.1, forward strand.
GATGTTTAAAATACAGAGGCTAACTTACTCAGTGGTGAACCAGCTGATGGAACAACATATACCCCAGGTAACCTTTGTCTCTGAAGCATCACACTGTAAGAAAAGGGAAAAGTTGCATTAATATTATTGCATTACCACTTGAATAATATTTTTAATATAATTTGGTTGAATTATTTTGAAATGCGCATAATCTCTTGAAATTCAACCACTTTATGTCTTTCAGGTGTGCATATGTATATAGCCACTGTACCTGTTCATTAAATGAATGAAACAAAAACTTGTATCTACCAAAAGATTGAAAATTGTGCCTTATTTTTCTTTCTTAAACATAATAACATTAAAAATGCAATAACAATATATAACAGTACCAATACTGAAAAGAAAGACACCATTTATAAAAATTATATCAGTGGTGACATGGTCATTCTAATGCTGAAGGATACTCAACATTGATAGTTTTTCCAAATTTAGAAAAGGGGACTAACCCTCTCCCATGACCTTCCTCAAGTCACTGTGCTAAGTTTGGTGCTGACTGATCAAGAAATATGGAAATCTAAAAGGAATAGATACACATGCATATTGACATTTACTGATATATGTTATATAGAACATTCTTTATAGGACATACAGAAGTTCTTTACTTAGTAAATAAAATTAATGAGTAAGTGGTTTGAAAGATGACATTTTCCTAAGCTGAAAATGTATTTCTAATAATACCTCCTCTGATAATATCCATATTTCTCAGTCTCCAGCATTTCCACTGTTTGCCCATCTTAGCTTAATATTAAAAAAATTTGCTCTAGCCTTTTATACCCCACTCAAATGCTTTAGGTGAATTCAAATTTTCAAACTTCTTCTATTTAGGTACAATATATGAACACCTTATTCAAGACATAAAATGGCTTTTAGTGGGGAGGTAGGATGGAATAGTGTCAGCAGAGGAAAGTGTTATTAAAAATATATTTTCAGTGTAAGAAAATGTTAGCTTTCAAAACATACTAAGCATCCACTTATGTATGGCTAAAATTCTACATTGAGGCTGGTGTAGGCATTATCCATACAGAAAACATCTGTACAGAACAAGAGTGTACCACAATAAAAATTGGTATAAGAGTGGGAGAACTGCACTACATCCAGAACAGATATGTTCTTCACCTGTAACTTTGCTCTGACATCAAAGGTGGAATAGAACATGGGTAAGTGTCAGTTGAGATCAGACCTGACAAGACAGCTGAAATTCCACAACTTGGGACTGGAACTAAAAGAGTTGTGGCACCTATGTACCACGTTTTGATGGTAACAAAAAATTGGCTACTAATGTACACGTTAGTGGTACATATATACACACACACACACACTTAGTTTTGATTGTATTCCAACCTGTAGCCAGAGTATGATACACTTCACCACACTGGAATCATCATGATGAAAATGTAAACAGTACCTAAATAGACAAACTTTCTCCTCCACTTGAAAAAGTCCAAAAGGCAACACACTAGGCACAGAATGATGGGATTGTGTACACCATACTCAACCAAAGGAACAGAACTCATCCAGTCTGGAATTATGAACACTCATCCTTACTCCTCAACCATATGGAGAAGGAGTATTTCACTTGACCCAGAATTATGGAGAAGACGTAGAACCTGCACTCAACCAATGGCCTAGGATGAAACCATTTTGCATTTGGAATTTTGAGGAGATAGCTGACCTCCTTTCGTGAACATTGTACAAAACCAACACTGATCAAAAAGAAGAGCCACACAATCCTCAACTGGATAACATCATGTCAAACTTCAGCTGAAATTACAAGTATGCTCAAAAGCAAGAAGGTGTCACTCCTACTAACATCTGGGAAAAACATCCAGAGACCCAAAAAGAAGGGCCCCAACTTCACCCTCTTCTCCAAGACTGGAGGAACACACTCAAACACCCTGGATGAAAAAAAAACAACAATGTCCATCACCCCAGCAACTCAAAACTGGGGGTTCTCAAGCTCCTTTAGTAGTCTGGTGAGTAATACGTGTCAGAAAATCCTGAGAAACAGTGCAACAGGCAAACCAATTATAAACCATGGAGCTGAGCCTTGAATACAGGACCATAGTCCATGTATAGAAAAGGTACAGCAGTGATAGTGCCAGAGCAGACAGATTTAGCTGCAGTGTCTGCAAGCTCATTCCCACAAATGGCAACGTGGATTGGTATCTAGACAAACTGGATCAAATCAGTTTTGAATATCGGCGAGAACAGGGTATAAACTTACGTGAAATTGTTCCAGGGCCAGTAGAGAACTAAGCAAGTGAGTATAAACAGTGCAATTTGAGTACTGCTTATCTTCTATGTGATCCAGGGCAAGAGAAATTTCATACAGTTCAGCAGTGAACACAGAAGCTGTAGAGGGGATTCTGTGCACAACCACTGAACCACAACAAACTATGGCAGAGCCCACAGAGTCACCTGATTTTGAACCATTTGTATAAATAGGAAGGGAAGGATGGTTTGAAAGATGTTCAGCAAATAACAGACAGTATTTCCAATAGGGAGTATCTGCATTTCTCAGATAGGTCACATTTGTGGTCTGTAATAAAACATGGGATGGGCTGACTGGTGGGTACAGTAATGCTATCCAAGGACAAGCCCAATTCACTCAACTGCTCTTGAATAACAAGGCCAAAAGGAGCAATGGCAGATTGCCTGTTTTGAAAAAGCATGGCCCATCAAGGAAAAACAAAAAACACAACCCCAGGTGGGATGCTTTGGTGAGGAATGAAGTTTCAAAGCACACAGTAGACAGTTGCAAATGGCAGAGGTGCAAAGGACGTTCATGAGACTTTGTGTGTAAGTTCTGAACTGGGAAGTTCAGAAAGCCCCAATACAAAGCCAAAGTCCCTGTTGATGAATGGGGTTCAGCATTTTAAGACCAAGGTCCTGGCAGAGCCATAGATCAGTGATCCATAGTCTAGTTTCATTCGAATAAGAGAACAATATATCTTAAGCATAGAACATCAATCTGCTCCCAAAATGGTGGAAAAAATGACAAGGAGGATGCTCAGTGCTCTTGTACATTCGACCCGTAGTTGCTTGATGTGTGGTATAAAAGTCAGCTTACGGGCAAAGATAAATTCCAAGAACTTTGATTCAGGGACCAGAGGTAGCACAACTTCACCGATATGGAGTTAGGATCAGGGTGAATACCTCGTTGGTGATAAAAGTGCAAGCAAACAATTGTAGAGACAGAAAAGGTAAAACTGTTTGCTGTGGTCTACTTCAATATATGATTAAAGGCAGTCTGTAGCTGCTGCTCAATATAACACATGTTCAATGCTGACATGGGATGTGAAAGTTGTTGACATAGGGCCAGTTTACAACAGTAAGAGGGAGTTGTTCTGTGATAGCATTAATCTTTATAATGAAAAGTGTGACACTCAAAACACAGCCTTGAGGGACTCCAAGTTCCTGTAGAAAAGGACAGGAAAGTGCTGAACCCACACAAACTTGGAATCGCCTGCCCATTAAAAATTTTAAAATAAATATTGGCAAATGGTCACGTAACCCATATAAATGGAGGTCTTGCAAAATACCATTCCTCCATGTTGTATCATAAGTCTTCTCAAGGTCAAAGAATATTGATACAAGATGTCGTTTGAGAAAAACTTCTCTGGTTGAGGGTTGAAGCGAATCAGGTGGTCCACGGTGTAGCATTGTCATCAAAACCCACGCTGGGTGGGCGAGAACAGGCTGTTTACTTTGAGGAAACAAACAAGATGAGAATTAACAATCCTCTCTAAGATTTTGTATAGACAGCTTGTTAAAGCAACTGGATGGTAATTTGAAGGATTCTTAGGATCCTTCTCAGGTTTAGAGTAAGGTAGGAAAATATCCTAGTGCCAGGCATCAGGAAAACATTTTCCTGACAGATCTAGTTAAAAACAATCAGAAGAATAGCAAGAGATGCAGGAGATGAATGGCACAGCATTTAAAAGTGTATACCATTAGGTCCGACCAACAAAGGGCCAGTTTGAGTTCCACAAGTGTAAAGGAACGATTATAGTCATAGAGACAATCAGCCTGAAAGAAAAGAGGTAATTATTCTGCCGGAGTCTAGTACGTCAATGAGTTAGTACAAGCCACATAACACTTGAAGGTTCTACAGGACATACCAACAGATCAGGATTGGGGATGTCATAAAGGTGAGAAATGGCTGGCAAATGGATTGGTAAGAAGGCTCCTCCTTTCCTGATTGCATGAGTCTTGGGAAGAAAAGGCCTATCAGGGTAAAGCAGGACAAATGGGCAATGATAACTAGTCCTATGCACATCAATTGCAAACAACACTGACCAACAACAAAAACAGTATTTAAGAGAACGATGAAGAAAAGAACAAGGAACTAAGGCCTCAAAAGGAGGATGAGACATGAAAACAACTGTAAAATCCCAATTTGGTAACTTGAAAAGTTTGCTTTAGCTAAAGAATACAAAAGGATTCTAGCAGACCATATAGAACTGGGGATTCAAAATCCTTCCAATATTTGGAATGCCTAAAAATAGTGGATAAAGATGCCTTATATAAAGCCATTGTAGACAAAGCAAGACCCTTCTCAAATACCCATGTCACAAAACAGGATATGGTAAATACTTTGGAATGAAGAGGGTTTAAATACCTCTCAATACACAACTGACAATAAATATTTCACTTTTGTTGATAAATGATCATGACTGGCCTACAGAGAGATTTAATTAAATACAAAGGAACAGGAACACAATTTCCAAATTAGAAGATGGAGTTTCCATATGTCTGGGTGGAGAATGTCTGATCAAGGTTGCCTCAGCAAAGACTGAGAATATGAAAGAAATAAAGGTGGACACTCCTGCAGGTAGTGAAAAAGCAGAAATTATGCTTGAGTTGGCCAATATGGTGTAACCAAGAGAACTCAACAGGGAATAGAACAAACCATAATTAGAACCTGAATAAACAGCCAAACTGGGAGAAAATGCATACAGATATGAATCTGTCCAGTGCTAAATGAACACATTTACTGCAATGCTTGAGAATAAGGTATTGAAGATCAAAACAACTGCAGTGTAGGATTCCAATGATTCACAAAGGCATTCATCATTGGAGATCCAAAATGTGAGCAAATCCACTTATAAACCTTATGATGTAGCATCAGTCATGCTGGAAAATTCAGTTGGGTTAAGACAAGTGATCTGAAATTAAATTTAACCCCTTTGGAACATGACATACTTAATGACTCATTGGATAAGAATATGCACAGTACAGAAGGTCCAAGGTATGAAAACAAAGGTCTTGAGAATGTGTACTTCCTTGAAGAGAAATCTGAGATACCACCATGGAATTGTCAGAATGTATCATATCAATTTTTCCCTTCAAGGAAAACATGCTTTGAACCATTGCCCAGCGTACTGCATGAAGTTTAAGAACATTGATGTGAAGGATAGATTTATCTTCCATCCAAGTACCCTGGAGCTCCTAACCTTGAAGATAAGCACACCATACCTAAAAAGATGTCTGAACAAATGGATCTTGGGATGAGGTGGTGGAATAAAAGTGTTGTTCTGATCCAATCACTATTTCACAAATGACAATGTTGCTCCTATGCAAGGAGACAGCTCATCCAAAGGATCAGGATGCATGATCTACTGATTCCACAGTGATTAGTAAAGGGACATCATATGCATTCATCCCAAAGGAAAGATAGGCTCAATGGATGCTCACATCAAAAAAAAAAAAAAGATAACCAAGAGAAGTAAAAACCTGACAGCTCTTTCCATGGCTTGAAGCCTTATGTATGGTGGTTGAACACATCTTAAGAGAGTATTGAAAAATACACACAGATGAATGAGATATTGTACTGGTGACAAAATATATTTATTCAGTGTGATAACGAAGCCCAATTTTGTGGCTTCTGAAAGGAGAATCTGAGAGTGTTGTTCTACTAATTGATAAGAAGGAGCAAGTTTTCCATATAATGATGTATGCACAGATCCATGTAATTCAGGTTATGAGAAAAACTTCAAAACTTTGAAGAAGACACAAGATGCTGATATAAAACCAAAAGGTAAAGCTCTGAACTGCAACGCTCCCCAAAACCTCACAAAAATCCAAGAAAACAACTGAAGAAAAGAGGCTGGAGGTGGCTTATCAAAATGTTTCTCTGTTTAGGTCAATTTAGTAAAAGGAACAGCCAGAAAAGAAAGTCTAAATTCTCCTCAATGATTTGCAAAAGCCACCTCAGAATCCTCTGAAGAGATACCCTTGGTTCGCATCACAACAGATCATATCATGGACATGTTTGAATGAGACTGACCCATCCCATCAGGTGACAAACACTAGATATGAGAGGCAGAAGAGGAGAGGTTTGCTTGAGCTCTGCAATAAGAACTGTAACTTGAGAATTTATACTTATCAGTAAGATTTTTTCATTTTTATGTAATATATAAATATAAACAAAAAGATTGAGATTTTGCCTAAGGTACTTCAGTGGAGTACAAAAGACTGAAACAAGCATTCTAAATGCTTAGATAGGCAAAGAGTCAAAGTCTTAGAGATTGAGAAATGGCTGTATTATCAACAGATTTAAGTATGATTTGGAAACAATTTTCTTAGTAAAAGTAACTAGTGGTTTAGCTTCTCAGTTCAGTAAATACATCTTTTGATTCTTACTTCAGTGAACAGGATACTAGTTACTGCAACACCTGCAAAAGTAGTAGTGATATTAAAAATCACAACTCTTGTTTTATTGGCTTATTGACAAGCCTTATTTGAAAAAGGAATGAAGTTGGGCAAAACATTTTCATTGTAGAAGCTACTGCAGTTACCATGTACCACAGTTAATAAAAACATGGGGTTTCATGTCTAGAGAAATGCTGACAGGAATTATGATTTGTTTTATAATAAAAATTGCTAATAGCAATAAAATCATTATGTAGTAACACACAAGGACAAATTTCATGTTATAATACATCACTAAGGTCTTTCAAACAAAACAATATATGATTCATGTGAGAAATAACTTAGTGAATTTATTATAGCCTTAGCATCAATAAACAGAGAAGTAATGTACATGTACAATTATTAAAACTGATTATGGATAAAGCTTTTTCACTGAATCTTTTATAAAGCACTCTTCAACATTCTCAACACCCACAACAACTCATGAAGTTAATAAAGGAAATGATAGATTAATTTTGAATAAAAATCAAGATATCTTGAAATTTAATGAACTGTAAACCATGGTCTGTCAACATATAGTTTTAAAGAAGCAACTGTAAATTAATTAAACAAACTTACTGCTCTGTCATCAAAGAGTATTACACAAAGAATGGTGCATAACTTGGGTCATTTCATGGGCTACTTTTCTGGCCAACCACATTCACAGACAATCCATACAATGGAACTAAACACAAAATAAAACCTGAAATTTTATATTTTACACAAGTTTAGTTTTAGTAGAAATATATATTAAAACAAATACACAAAATAAATAAAATCATTAAAATATTTTAGTTTAAGTAAAATAAAAAGTGACTGACAAAGTAGTTGTAACAATATTATACTTGATGCTTAGAAATGATTACCCAAAAATTTAACTGAAGTCTTGAGTACTGAAGAAATAAAATATTTGACACTTAGAACAAAGATTTATTCAAAACTTTTTCTTTAGCTTTTGATAAATCAAGAAAGTGTTGCCTGAGGGGTGGAGAGATGCTTACGTTTATTTTATTTTTAAAGGGCATATTAAGAGTTAGAGAAATTATATGTCAGTTAATCTTACTTGCACAGTGAAAAAAAATCTAGGTCTGGTAAAAGAAGATTTACAAAGTAATTGAGAGAAAAATTATGTCATAAAAGAAATTAAATATCCTTTCACCAACGGAGAATCTTACTTATCTGTTACAAAAGAAAGATTGTAGACTCGATGAACTTGGGTTCTCATTAAGCTTTTGATAAGGTGCCACAAAAAAGAATAGCAAGGTAAATCACACCAGTAGGAGTTAGGTAAAGACTGGACAGTGGGATTTATAGAGTAGCTGGAAGAAAAAAAGAAGAAAAAAGCAGCAAACATTTGCTACAAAGTCTAACCAATCTAACAGACCCTTGTTTTTAGTGGAGAAACTCGGGGGATCAGTGGTATGATACTGATGTAAAGAACTAATAAATTAGTCAAGTTTGCCAATGACAAACTAATTATTCTAGCTGTATTCATTATGTTGAGGGTCACATTTTAAATAGGACAAACATTTGGTAAATTATTTTTAACTATATTAAGTGAAATAATTATTATAACTTGTATTATGCATTTGATATAGATGGTTTTAGATGTGGCAGATAAGTCATTTAACCCTTTCATGACAGATCAAAGACCATATAAAAGTTTGTTATGTTGCATTAAAAATTTTATTGTACTATTTTATGAATTTACATCAGTAAGTTTGGAATCAAACTGAAGGTTATAATTCAAACTTTAATATAATATATGAGTTAATTTCTAATTTAAAAGTAAATATTCAAAGAACACATCCAAATATAGATATTAGTGAGTCGCATGATATGTTAAATGTAGCATTGTTTAAAATTTGATGTTTGTGATGTCAACGTACCAAATCTAGTTTTGTACAAATTTAAGAACTCAAATTACAAACATTATCAAGTTATAATATCAAATAAGAACCTCATATCTTTTTTATTTTACAGAGATATAGCTTTTATACTGAATCAAACATTGTTCACCTCTTTCCATTTTTGGAAATGGTTCCTTATATACAATTACTTCAATATATGACATGAATAATCAATAAACAGCTTAAAATATCCCCAGAGTGGTTTTACCTGCTATTTTAATCTTTGAAAAGGCTTCCACATTCCTTCAATTCAAGATTTAAAGGTTGCATCTTTAGCCTACTTGAAGTTTCATTTAGTTTTTTTTAAATCTAAATATATTTTATAAACTAAGATTAATAAATTATAGTGGAATTGAATGGTATCATTTTGGTTATTTCTGATTTTTTGGTTATTCAAATGTATATGTAAAACCTAAAAGAATTTTAAAAAAATTGTTTGATATCCTCTAGTACAAAATTTTAAAAGGCTTAGCAACTTGTGTCCAGCAGCAACTAAGTCCAAAGTTCATAGCCAAAAGAAATAATTGTTTCCTTTACTTCTTGATTTATCATTTTATATGTTAAGAAAAATAAGTTTAATAATTTATTTCTAAATTGGAAAAATCAATATACATATATATATTGTATAATAATTGAAATATGACTATATATCACAAAATACTAGTCCACTAAAACACAGCCAAGACAGGGAAAATTAAAGATCAGTTATATTTTACTGGATATAAGTGCATGTGCCCTACATCAATGAAAGATTTGTTATGCAATTAGACATGACTGTAAGGTCCATATAATAAAAAAAATTATATGAAAATATATACCATCATGAGACTTAAGCTACTTAAACATTTGTACTTTCATTTTATAATATGTAGTCATTCTAGCACAAAAAAGCATAATTTATATTTCTTAATTTTTTTATGATGTTTACGAGGTTGGTCAAGTGACTGACCCTACATAGTTTGAGTAAAGAAACTTAAAAATATAAAGTCTTACATCTGATTTTTTTATATAGCATAATTGTAATGTTTACTAAAAGTCTACCAAAGTTTGTGAAGATACACATACTGTATCAAAAGTTATAATGCAAATACTTAATGCATGCAAATGTGTAGACAAACTCATATATCATACACCAAACCCACAGCAAAAGGGTTAAGACAACTAATAGCACATACTCATTACAAGTCAAAACAGGCATTCCTTTTCAAGATAAATAACTATATAGTTGTCACTTGGAATACTGTTTACTGTTTTAGTGTGAAATACACATGCTGCTTATAAAAAAACAAGAAAAGTGTGGCTGAAAGTACCAACTCAGGATGAATCACAAAGAGCACAATAAATACATTTAAAGAAGAGCATTACTGCTGTGACAGGAGAAAGATGACCAAGAGGGGTGGTTAAATAGGATGACATGAAATAAAAAACATCATACAAGAAAGAGATTTGCTTAAAATGTATGAACTAAGAGCAACAAATTCTGTAAAAATATTAAAAGCAAAATGTTACGATGGGAGTGGGGTATCAAATTTGAGAGATGACACAAGAAGACTCATTACTATTGTTTGTTAGTTTTTAAATTTTATTTCTTCTTAAATATTTACGAATAGATTTAAGTGACATCTCTCAACCTGAACAGCTGTTAGATGCAGTGGTCTAGAACAGTGAATAATGCAAAGCCTATTCAAGCATATTATTTTTGTAATACAATTATTACTTCATGATTAAATATACACCTTAGTCTACAAATGTATGAAAAAATAATTAAATTTCTATTTAGGATACCTTTTTAATTTCTATTTAGGATACATTTTTAATTGTTATTCTTATTTTAACATGAATCCTTGAGAAAAAAAATTTCATAATTATAAAATTTCAAGTTGCATTACTAATTAAAAAATTTTTTAACTCATTTCTTTTTAAATTATTCTTACTTTTTCAATATAAATACAGTATCCTAGCCTGTATTTTTTTGGGTCTACATTTGCCTTAAGTCTCCTAGGCTGCAGTTCTGTCTTCCCTCCCATTATTCTGCCACTGACTAGATAGAAACAAAATCAAATTAATTTTGACCTTACAAGGAATTGGAAAGAATGATACTTCTCTTGGACTAGATATTACTTCAGTGCTTTGAAGAAGGTTACAGACCAAACATGAGCAACTTGCTACTATTTCTTGTAAATTCAGGAACAATGAACAGGTTTCAGAAGACAAGTCTGCTAATGTTTCCTTTTTTTAAAGTGATAAGAAAAACTGTTCATATAAGTATAGGTCTGTTAGCATTACATCTGTGATGGATAGTTTTTAAAAGATTTGTAGTAAATTATTTCATCAAAGTTTAACAAATTTGGGTATTCACTAGGGGATAATTTTTTGGCATTCATTAAAATAGTTGAGGGTGTAGAATGTGTATATTGATTTTCAGAGATTATACAAAACTTGTTAAAAAATATGTGGGAGATAAGTTGGTTTACCTAATAGAAAAGCTTTTAGATGGAAGAATATATATGGTTGTTATAAACAAAATTTAGACAACTTGAATTAATGTCACCATTGGCATACCTCTGGGTATAGTATCAGAGTCTTTACCAATTTTGAATTACATCAAAGTGACACGGACAAAGAAATAATTGACAAATTTCTCTAGGTCTTGGATGTTGTAAGAAAGATGCTTCTGATTTACAAAATTATTTAGATTATTTGGTGTTTTGGGTAAATATACTGCTAGCAATGGATTCATGATGGTTTAATAATGAAGATAAGGCAGTTGATAGAACAGAAAAAATTTTATTTAGAAGTTTGAATGTTTTGAAATAACTTGTTTCATCATCAACAAAATTTGAAAATTGTGTTCCTGAAATTATATCATCATTAATTTATTTAGTTAAGAAAAGCAGTTAAAGGACTGATAAACCAATGTTTATACATATAAAACAACTTTAGGTCAAAAGAACTTTGTCAATCATTAAGGTGATCTTCAGCTATATGGTAAACTTTTTTAAAAACAATAGAATTCAGGGTCTAAAGATCCTGCTGTGATGACAGAGAAATTCTTAAATGATACATCATGACTTGTAGTTTGAGAATGTACATCACTGGTTTAAGTAGTGGATAACTGGTTCTTTAAGATACTCCCAATTGTTCACAGACTAAGTTTTTAACTGGTACATTTCATTTTCATTTTGCATAACAAAAGAACCTTGATGATTCACAAAGTTTTAACCCTAAAATTATTCTAAATTTTCACACATAACTCAGCTGTAAAATTATGTTTATAGTTTTATACAAGTTATTTCAAATTGTTCAAACTTGTAAATAAAATGTAGTACATATTTTTTCAACCATTTTCATCTTCATTAATAAATAAATTGATTGTTTGTTGCACTTCCTACATAGCTAACAGGCATATAAATGGCAGATCATGTTTAATTATCATAAAAGCAATATAATGCTTTTGGATTATCACAAGTTAAATTTTATATGACTAACACTTCAGATTATATCGAGGTTGAAATATAGAATGTAAGCCTAAAAAAATTGTAATTTCATAGTACTTGTTTGGTCTTATTTGAAATATGCAAAGTCTTGAACATCTTACCTCAGGAAAGACACTAAATAGTTAGAAAAGGTCCAGAGAATGGTTACTAGCATTAGAGTGATACCTAGGATGGGAACTTTGTTATAGAAAAACAAGATCTCCATTTTTTTTTCTAGATGAAACGAACAGTGTGGAAGTATAATTTTTTTCATATTTTATTGTAAGAATGGTAAGACTGTAACACTGATACAAATTTGGTAGATTATGACTCTTCTTCAATTAAAATAATTTTTGGGTTATCACACGTTAAATTTTATATGATTATGACTATGACCAGTAAGGTGTTTGGCCTTTTAAATAATGAAAATAAGTGGTTTTTATTTATTTTTTTAAATAGTTTTATCGTCTAAGTAGATCACCAAGTTCCATGTTGCCCTTAAATTTTACATTATAGTTTTATATCTACGATGGAAACAGGAAAGGCTTGTAATTAATAACGTTAGAATTTATAATAATATATGCTTTTACCAAAACTAACGGTAGTTATTAATATTAGGGCAATTCGTTTGGTTTCCTTTCCACTTACTTTAGCCTAATACGTTAAGTAGCTTAGTTATTTTCATTAGTAAAGTTTCTCAGTTAATCAACTGTCTAAAAATTGTGTAATATACAATGGCATTCTAGCTCCACTTTCCTCTTACCTTTCTATAATATTTTCCAAGAAAACTTTCGAGTTAAAAATATAAAAAGGATCATACCACACCATCATTTTAATACCAAACAGCATCTAAATAGTGAATTATAATAGTATCCGCTAGAGGGATTGTTTTGCATAAATATAATTTCTAATATTTTATCTTCCAGCATACCAGTGACACAACAGCATGTCTGCAGAATTACAGCGCTAGAAACCGAGTTTCGATACATATGATAGGCAAAGCACGCACATAGCTTATAGCGTAGCTTTGTATATAACTTCAAACAAACAAACTGTCTTGGTAACTGCGAAAGAAACTGAAAAAAAAATTGACACTATATTACCATTATATATTCCTATTTAATACCTGTAACGTGAAAGTAAATTTTGTTCTAGCAAAATTCAATAAATAAAATGTGCCATAAACTGACATTAGAGTAATGCATATGTTGCTGTGTTTTCGTTTTCAAAGATTTACAGGTATCTCACATTTTCAGTTAAAGACAGAGAACAAAACAAGACCCCGAAGAATCAAGGTTTTGTGAGAGGAATAGAGTACATAAAACAATAAACAACAACAAAAATATTCCCAAAAAAGAGACTGAGGAACATGCAGTGGAACATCAATATTTATATGAAAGTTTTTTTATTTTCAGTAAGATAAACTTTAACCCTTCTTTTCTTAAAATAATGTGAATTTAAACAAAATTTGGTCAATTCTTCCAAACAGAATTATTACACTCATTCTCCAGTAAGGGTGAAATATATATACAGGTACATGTTTTTTAAATCTATAGTGTTATACAGATTTTAAAACTGTTTTGTTTATTTGGTTTGCATGCAGTTTTAGCGTAAACTTGTAGTTCAGAAAGTCATTAAGAATGGTTCGTTGTAGTTGTTTTGATTTTTAGTCTCTATATTAGAGACAGTCAATCAATTTATTTTGCCGAAGACGATTTTCCAGTAATATATAATATAACAGTTGAAGCAGCTACTGATTGTAATGTTTTCTGCTGACCAAGTTCAAGGTATTTAAACAGAACAGCCACTCAATACTTTGAGAGAACAAATTCCACAAGGTAACGCTGTCGATTGGACAAAGAAACAAAGTTTAACGTTTTCAATTCACGCACAGCTTGTTTTTAATTCACTTCCACTTGGAGTTCTTTGAATATAGCCTTAACTGAAAATCGTTATTTTTAGTTTTATTGAAATTAATTGTGACAGAGTGAAAGCTGTGTGACAAAACTAAACCAAATATAATTTTAATGTGATTCTGTATCTGTAAGCACATATATTCCGTTTTTATTTCTCTCATAATCAATATTGTATCAGTGTTTACTAATTTTATTAAGTTTTGTGAGTTAACTCATACTAGAAAATGTAGTTACCAGATTTATAATTATTCTTCTTATTTTCTATTTGAATCTGCAGTTATTAGCAATCTAGCTTTATGACGCTTGTCGAAAAGTTAGTTTTTATCAGAAAATACTATAAACATATTATAATAAGTAAATATCCTTTCTTACTTATCTACAGCCATGCAAAAATCATTTTCTTTAATTACAACATTTAATGGATAGAGGCATGAGTTGCAGCCTTATTTTGTTTATATTATTATATGCAAAAATATAAATAAACAAAAAGTATACATTATATCTAATATATGTTTAGAAAATGTGTTGTAACGGATTTACTAATATATAAGTATTTTAATATCGACGTTTGTTTCAGTTAAATACATATTTACAAATCCATGTAACTTATACTGTTAAATGTGTATTGCTAAATTTCAGCTTATTCTCTAAGTTTAGCGCAGTTAACTCTCGAGTGGTTTTGCGCGAAATTCAAAATTTTACTTTCAAAATAAAACAATTTTAAATAATTTCCACCCTTTCCTCGTATGATAACTCATATTCCAGGCACTAATCTAGTAAACCTTCTTTAAAACCTTTCCAACTATTCAAAGTATTTTCCAAGGTAAGGATACCAAGACTGAATGTATTCTAAATTTGGTTTAACAGTGGCCTGTACAATAAAATATCCTCTTTAGGATTTGTATTCAGTACTTCACAGATACAATGCAAAATCCTGTTTGCCCTCGCACTAACAGTATCACACTGTTTGGATAGCTTTAGAGACTAAACATCTATATTAAGATCCCTTTCCTTTGTAATACTTTAGATTTTTCCCATCCAACTCATACTCAAGTCAAATTATAATAACCAATATTTGTTATCTTGCACTTATTAGCCAAAGTCATGAAATGAAACAATCCTTTTGTAAATCAGCAGTATCCTCTTCACAGCTAGCCACACCCAAGAGTTCAATATAATCTGCAAATTTAAAGTAATTTGACTTTTCCTTCATCTATGTAATTGATGTAGATTAAAAATAGTAAAGGTCCTAAGACTGAGCTTTAAAGTACCCAACTTGCAAGAGTTATCAGGTTTGACTGAACTCCATTTGATACAATCCTGTTTTCTTCCATCCAACCATTGTTTTTGTTGAATTTGCTACCTTATCCCCATTTTTTGTTGTTTAAGCATTTATATAGCATCTTCAACTACTTTTTAAAATCCAGATACATCAAATCTAAATCCTCACTCTCATCTACATAAGCAGTATCATTTTTAAAGAATGTCAAAAGATTTGCAAGGCAACAATTTCTTTGTGAAATCATACTGGTTATTGAGTAAAATTCTAGGCTTCATGTTACTTTGCATGTCATCTTTTAATAAACTTCCCTAAACGCTTCTCACAACTGATGTATGGCTAATGGGTTTGTAATTACTGGGGCAATCTTTATCACTTTTCTAGAAATTACAGTACGAAACAAATTAGTAGCAAGTAGCTCTCCTATCCAATCTTTTTTTCTCCTTCAAACCCTTAGAAAAATATCTGCCCCAGGTGCATTATCATTTTTAAAAACTTCCTTAATTTTTCCAAACTAACTCAGAATTAATGCAGCCATTTTGTTTGATATTATTTCCATTTATTAACTGTTCAAGATGTAAATGGCTGCTTAAATATTCATTAATAGAAACCAAAGGAAAAAAATAAATTTAATAAAGCAGTCATCTCATAATCAGATGCTAGATTTCCTCTATAAACTCTCAAGGGTCCTATAACTCCCATTCTCGTATTGTCTTTACCTTTAATGTGTTTGAAGAAATTCTTGCTGTTAATTTTTATTTTTTTCTGCAAATCTTCTCTTATACATCATGTTTGATGTCCTAATTTCCCATCTACTATGTTTCTTAATCTTTTAAGAGTGTCCTTTAATACCAGTCATTCGCAACTTAAATTCGTGGTGTTTTCTTTAACTTTCCTTCACTCAAAGGACAAGATACATTATTCTCATTATATCCAATATTACAATATCTGAAAAACTCACTTTAGAGATCAGACAATAACTTTTTTCACTGTGCATGTGATACATGTGTGCACGCACACACGTGTTTCCTTATAGCAAAGCCACACTGGGCTATCTGCTGAGTCCTTGTACAGTTGACACGTAGCTGCTTCATGTTTGGAGTTTAAGTCAGCTTAAGTCAAAGGTAAGGTCAAAGAACTATTCTTCAGGAATCACAGAACGCACTTGACAGAGCTAAGGATTTGGGCAAATACCCCATTGGTAGCAAAATGCATGTAAACAGTTTCGGTTCACGTCAGTAGATGATTGAGGCCCGTCTGTAGCTGCCAATCAATTAACCTTATGCTCAATGAATGATACAAGATGTGAAGTCATATATTGTCTGTTAGCTACTGTTTCAGTAACAGTATTCAATTTTTTAAATAAATGAAAATTATGACACTGAAAAACTTAAGTTCCTGTCAGAAAGAACACGAAAGTGTCAAACCCACAGAACTGGTAGTCACCAGTTAATTAAAAAAAAAATTAAAAACGACAAATGGCCATGCAACCCATAAGTTGAGATCTCGCAAAATGCAAAACTTCCACACAGTATCAAAAAACTTAAGGTAAAAAGAAACAAATAAGATGCCACTTGAGAAAGGCTTTCCTGATTGTATATTTCAAGTAAAATCAGATGGTAGTACATGGTGGAACACTGCTGTCGAAGCTTACACTAAATGGGGGAGAGAAGGTTGTTTGATTCAAACAACCAAACAAAACGAGCTTTAAATGTCCTTTTTAAAATCTTAGAGGCAGCTTGTCAAAGCAATTGGATGGTAGTTTGAAGGAATCTTGGGATCTTTCTGAAGCTCAGAAAAATGTTGGATAATAGCCCAGAACCAAGCATCAGGAAAAACATTCTCCTGCCAGAAAAAAACAACCAGAAAAATTCCGAAAGATGCAGGAGAAAGATTGTGCAGCATTTCGAAGTGATTATTATCAGGTCTGACTGATGGATTACCAAATTGATGAAGAGAAAGTTTGAGTTCCACAACTATAAAAAGCAGCAATGGAGACAATCAGCCTGAAAGAAAAAGATATTATCACTCTTCTAATTCTTGATGGTAAAGATAAGGAATGTAGCATAAGTAATAGATGCAGGAAAAGGTTTTCACCAAGAGCATTGGCAAAGCTCTGGACATCAGGAACTTACTGGCCATCGGAGAACAATTTCAAAAGGAGGAAGAAGTATACTGCCTACTTACCTTCCAAATCTTGTCCCATGACTTTGGTTAAGTACACAATCAGCATCTCTTTTACTACCAGTTACAAAGATTCCTTTTGGTTTTGACTTATCTGCCATGTACGTGCCCGTTGGAAAGTGATGCAGTTTAAAATTGTGGTATACCTACGAAAGGCATTCCAGGTAGGATTTCACTATTGAAAAAATAGTGTGGAAACATAAAGGTTTTAGGAATACATTGAACAGCTGTCTGTACAATACAAATCAGTCAGTGCTGCCATGCTGTCATCTATCAATGGCTCACATTTGACAGCAGGATCAAGTTGTAATACAGCAGTGGAAAAGGATCAGTTGGCTTGGTCCAGCTTCCAGATACATGCAGATTGAGTGCATCCACCATGGTCAAGTCTCAAAGGTAAATAAAAAGTAAAAGGAGCACACAGACCAACAGCACTAAATGATTGACAAGGTGAAAGAAAATCTGTTTTAGAACTAGTGCTGGAGAGAAACAAGGTTGTGATCCAGGAGTGTATGCTGTATGAAATGACCTCTCTCATCAATATCCACACCACCTCAGAGGGAGCTGTATCCATTAAAATCCAACAGCATTAAAAAGGGAGATGGTAACTGGTCAATGAAGGGATAAAGGTCTGGTTGATCATTAGGCCTTTCATTGAGAGAGGTGGAGAGAACAAATGATAGTACAACCCAAATAAACAGATGTTTACAGACTTCAAGGGTGTATCAAATGGCAAAGACAGGATGGATACAAGCAGATCGACCAGCAGTGCCACCCCTCTGTGCACTCATCCATTACAACCTGACATATCTATACAGATAAAATTGCCAAAGGATGATGGCACTGGAAGGTTTCAGAAACATTTACAGTAAAAAAAGGCACAGTGTTATAAGAATCCTTAATGTTATCCATATTAAATAAAACCTTGACAGTTCCTCTGTATCAAAGTGGTAATTTTTATGTATGTAAAGGAGAAATGGGCAGAGCCCTTCTGTTTTGGACCACGATTTTTGTTGGAAAGAGGTCTGTACAAAGATTCCACCTACTAAAGGTGGAAGATGGATTCAAGGAAATGCTTAAACCCAGGACCATAGGAATTCCCTGGAAGGAGTGGCAGAGACAAATGGGAGTGGACAAACTCGTCAACTCTTAACCATGGAGTGCTAAAAACTCTTCAGATGCTTTGCAAACAACTCTAATGGAGGCATGGAGAGATTTGTCAGCACTTACCCTGTAGCAGTAGAAGAGTGCATCAGCATATGTTCGTGATAGGGTGTTCATTGTCTTCAAACGTTACACCTCTTTCTCCACAACCTACTTACGGCAAGAACTAAAGCAAGAGGGATGTGAACAATTACAGTTAGCACAGTGGTTTCAGGACTTACTCATAGACATCGTGGTCTTTGTCACCACACCGAGTACGTGTTAAAAAACACGGCATCTATTCGAGTGACTGAACAGCTGGCACTGGAAACACCCGAGAGGGTTGGGAACACATGAACGTATCTTACAGTTCAGATAGTTTCCCTTGACTGTAGAAAGTGGATATGGTGATGTAAAATGTCAAAACCAGAACATTAGTAAGCAACATAATTGTGTTTGCAAGTTGAGATTTAGTGCACCACAGAAATACCTTTAGTGGAAAACTAACGAGGATCTCTCAGTCTGGAATTGATGTTTTTCTGAACAATAACTTGAGACATTCAAGATAGCATGTGGAATAACCTCAATGAGTATATCCCTAATGCTCTTCGAATTCAAGAAGAGCTTAGTTTTTGAGGATGTTTCTAAAGTACCTCCAGAGCATAGCTTTCTTATTGACTTGAGAGAGCCAGAGCCAGCAAGCAGCTCTAATTCCTTTTGAATAAGAAAAGAGAGATTTCTTAGATAATGAGCATAACATGAGAAGTCTAGGTACAGAAACCTGCTGTGATATGATTGTTGAACAGTCATCTATTCATGGCAGTTTATCTTTTTTCTCAGTTTTATTTATTTTTCTCTCTTAAGAATGGGGTGTCTATAATACACTAAAATTTCACTGGCTACTGTCCCTACTCACCATGAAATTCTCCGAAAGTACGTACTGCAATGCAAAACAAGAATATTAGGTATAGTGCTCACTAAACTATGCAATCACCAGCAGACAATGTCATAACTCATCTTGAAAAAGTTCAACACTGATACTTGGTTAATCCTAGCCTAAGAGGACCAGAAAATTGATCCTGGGGGAGCAATCAAGATGCCCTTTTGCAGGAATTCAAGGCTAATGTGGCATGTTAGGGTTGGACCCTTCAACCACTAGAAACCTTTCCTTTCCTTCACGAGTCACCAGGCACAGTAAACAAGTGGGTGGATGTTGAGATCGTAGGAGGTAAACTGAAAGTTTAGAACCTTCTCTTGGAGATCCCCTCACCAGGAATCCATCTTGAGGAAGTTCTTTGTTGAGCGACAATATTGGATATTAAAAATATGGTTCAGTTGTTTTGTTTGTGAGCAGTAAAACTGATAAAGAAAAGGATCAGCAGATCTCGTCACTATTTAAGTATTCACTCCCAAAGAATGAAAAAGAGAAAGTTATAAATGGATAGTGTTAAAAATGGGGTGCTCATGAAAAGAGCACCAAATGCACGAGCTTTAGAGGACTGGGCTGTAGTTTATAAAATCATTGTTCCAAAAGTATGTTGTTTTGAAACATTTAAAGATAGCCATAAACTCTCCCGTAGGTCATTCAGGTATCAAAGAGATGAGTGACGAAATTATGAATTTTTTTGGTCCAAAATTTAGGGAAGGTGTTTCTCACTTTGTAAAGTTTGTCCTACATTTCAATAGGTTTGAAAATATAGTCACAAAATTTCTGTTGCTCTTTTGAAACCTATCCCAGTTTTCAAAGAATCCTTCCTTCGTATGATTATTGATCGTGTTAAGTAAAAACATGTTACATTTGTTTAAGCACTTTCAATTGCTAGGTAATTTTATAATACGGCTATTTGTATTGATTTATGTATCGTTATGATTTTGAAATTGTGTAATTCTTTGACAATGTATTATATTTAATGTATTGTTATCAATATGTAGAATTAGTTAAAACTTGTGTAACGGATTCATTGGTTATACATTAATATCTATAATTTAGTTTAATCCATAAAACTTATATTGTTAAACGTGTTTTGCGCAAGTCCCATCTGTTCTTCAAATCTGTAGAAAATTGTCGAGTGCAAGAATCTACAATGTTTTACGAAAGCACAAGCGCATCTTCGAATATTGTTTCGAACTGAACTTTTAAGAAATGCACCCTAAAAGTTTATAAATCGGCGAGCCAAGAGACAGTTTTATATTGTTAGTTTGCTACAATCAGTATACTATAATATACGTTTATCACAATTATAGCTTCTGAAGTTTAAATCAGAAAACAACAAATTTATCACGAACAGAATATATTTTGGTCATATCCTCTTGTGCCAGTAGCAAGTGCACGCACAAACATATCCAGAAAACGCACGTCATGCGGCCTCTTAACCATTTATATAATAGTGGGGGTTTCTCGTGTTCTAGAACGAACGACAAGACTCAACTATAGGTTTAAGCAGATTTATAGCTGGTGATTGTGTAAACTTCAAGCACAAAATATTTGACTAGATTTTAATGCAAATTATTCATTTATGTAAAAGTACAAGAATTTTGTGAAAATGTGCAAGAGAAACGAAATTTGATATTTTGGATTCCATATACAGAAATTACTGTTAAACGTGTAAAAATTAAGACAATATCATCGCAAGTCCTATTTGTTGGAGTTAAAATAACTTCGACAGGGAGAAGTAACAAATAAAATGTAGTTTAAACTATGTCTGCAGATATAAAGGCAGCCTTGTCAAATATTTGTTCATAATACAAATAATTACACAGTATAACGTCATGTACGTGGTTCATTATTTTCTTGAAATTTTAAGCTATCGATCGACATATGGGTTTATAGCAACTTACAGTCTGGAGATTGTTTTACGTATTTGACAATACAACTCTGTACAAATAACAAGAAATCATAAAACCATGATTAAAACAAACTGCGTTTAAAATTGTTTTAAATTATCCATCATTCATTTTTTTTTAAGTTTGTAATATAACCAGGAAAATCCTAATGGGTTGCGTGTCAATTTGTGGATCTAACTGTTCATGGTTCAATGTTTTGATGTCGCTGTGGCCAATATCCACATTTCCACCTTCAGACATTATAAAAGAAGCCACTGACGCAGATGGTGACTAGGGCTCCTCCTACTCGTTTGTTATTCCCCGATTTCGATTTAAATAATAAGTTAAACCTTAATCTCACTGACCTTTGACCTCGTCGTATAAATACGTACTTATTCGTTGATAAGAATAGCCCGAGAGTTGGCGGTCGGTAGTGATGACTAGCTGCTTTTCCTCTAGTTTTACACTGCTAAATTAAGGACGGCTAGCGCAGATAACCCTTGAGTAGCTTTGCGCGAAATTTAAGTCATAGTAAACACGCAACAATAAAAACAAGTTACTTAACGAAGTATTTTAATGTAAGTGTATACAAAATGATTTGCGATTTTTATTAATACACATTAACTTATAAACTGCTAATTCATCATCAAAATAACGAACTCTTATCCTAATGTTTTGATTCCTGGTTGGATGTTTGTCAGTTATTGGCGCAAAGCAATTATGCTATCTGCGCCAAAAAATCGTAAAGAAACGTAAAAATAGATTTTTAAAATAAATTACACTTGAAACATATTACCCATATGGTGCTAATTGTAACTGATCTTTAATGAACATATACATACCAGATGTTTAATGCAACATCTGCTCGTTTAGCACAAGTCAATAAAACCAGAACCTGCTCCGCAAGTGATCCTCACACAACCCTCCAGATGACATAATTATGCATAGTGAAAGTTAATAATTTATGTCATAATTTTCGACAAGTACTGGCAAACAGTATGACAAGGTTAACAGGACTGACTGGTGAGACTAACGTAATGTCGTTTGAGCTTAGACAAAACTTGTGACCTGTTAATGTCAGTTGGTACAGTGTAAAAGAAACCCAAACCAATGTATTATTCGTATATCTTAAAATGCAACTTCACTGTTCTACTTATTAAATATTACTGTTATATTATGTGAATACCGCAATTAATACTACTTGTAAATACACACATGAATACAGTGTGCGTATTTTAAAAATACTCATTGTTTGAATCCAATCTTGGAAGAGCATTATTTATAGCAATATTTTATCTATTTGGGAAGATAACTCTGCCAAAATAAGCAATCAATAATCAGGATAAAATTGTGTCAAATGGTTTGACTTATCCTTCATTCATTTTTTTTTAAGTATAAGCGTAAAGCTAGTCATTAAGTTGGTCATTCCCTCGCTAATGGTATACGTTGATTCATTGTTTAATAGCTAAATTAAACACATGAATGTCTTTAGATATTGCACATTGCCGGTTACTATGGAAGAGAAAAAACTGTAAAGTCAATTATTTGCGTATCGAGCAGTGAATCTAACGGTTCGATATTTTATATTCTGAAAAGTATACTGAAACACCGAGTCCATGACTTTGTGTCATGTTATTTGGGACTCTGTAACGAATGGAATCGGTTAACTGTTGTTCGAGACTTTTATTTTACACAGAATGAGCGATTTAAGTCAATTTACTTTTGGTCAGTTCTTAATACTGCAATTGCGAAAAAAATATAAAGTATGACCTCGTCTGTGATAAATGGTGTTTACGTATTTGTTCGTAGGTACACGCAATTACCATTACAGATACGGTGATCTATAAAACCGTGTTCACTGTAAACTAGTGTTCTTTGAATGGATGTGACTCGTCCCTTACCACAGTTTCAATAGCCCTCTGATGAACATTTAGCATATTATTCCTTGACAGCTCGTTCCCCAGAGCTGAACGTCCTATGGTTTATTACGGTGCTCGCAAAGCTAATCAAAGATCAAATTGCGAATTACATCAGAACGGCCATGAATTTAGTTCGGCATTTATGGTGGTCTCAAGGCTTACCCTAACCTCCACACAAGTTTAATGTGGAAGTTATCTCTATAAACTAATTTAAATGTAAGATGGACGTGATATCTAGTGCACAAATATCTTATCCGTATTTATACGTCTGATAATATTTGTTAATTTTATGCGAAACACAAACTTGTTAGAGTTGAAAATATTGTAGGTTTATATTGTCCTTTTCTTTTCCAAATAAAGATAATTCAAGTGCATAAACAAACCCACAGATTGGTGGAAATTTCTGATAGAAATGTAGAAGTTAAATAAATTTTAACTACTTTTAATTCCACAGTATGTTTTGCTCGTTCATGTAAAATGTGATCGTATATTGAGCCGACATACAATATCTTTATTATCCCTTTACTTATTTTATAAGCATATAAAAAAGACAACTGTCTAGACCTATGCATATATTAGAGAATTGGGGCGGCACGTAACATCTTGTAAAAACGACCTTCGAAAGTTTTTGCTGGATATACCCACTTTATAAAGATATTCGTTGTGCGAGACCAGCATTCTCAACACACGCGTATTTACTGGTCACTGGTAATGCGAGATATACGGTTTAGTTTCAGATAGTTAACTTTTTTCGTTAATTTAAGATTAACATTGTTAAATTTGCCAATCTTTACCTGGCTGTTGCAGTGAAACCTGTAACTAAACGCTCACTGCATCAGAAATGGCACTGATCGAAGAAGCTACAGTCAATATGCTTGTGAATAGCAGCTTTCTGTTGTGATATGTTTTGTTCATATCTGTACAACTAGTGCAGTGTTGACAGGTCTCGCTTTCAATAATAAATTTACAAGTTTGTCAATTATTCATTCAATCTAGTGTGATTAAAAATAATAAAAAATATAAAATCCTGGCAAACGCAAACTGTAGTTTTAGAAAACTGACAGACAGGGTGGTGACCATGTCCAAAAGATATAAACGAGATCTTCAAAAGCTTATATGACATGCCAAAAAACAAATAAAATCATTCCTTGTTACTATCGTTACATATAATTTATCCACGACGACTGATTTGTTACGTATTATGAATACAAATACCCTGAAATTTTAACTTCAAATTAGAATTTAATTTTTGACAATTTTGCTCGTAAATACTAAATTTGATTTGTGGTTTCTTTAACAAACATTTTAGTGTACAATACCCTTTATAATAATTTATCATAAATAATGATTTAAAGAAGTTTTACAAACTTAAACATTGGGTCTTTAATCTGCTCTGTAACTGAATATTTCATCGACGGGTCACGATCAGTAAAACCGAATTGATATCTGTACAGTTCACTTAATGAGTAGCTAGCCAGCTCTCACTGGTCTCACATCATTTATGAGTTGATTTTTAACCGCTGAAATTATGTGATGTTTTCGTAAAAAATATTGTTGTCCATTGAAGCTGAATGTTTAGCTAAGTTAGAAATCTATAAACGTTCCTTGTCAAATATCTATAGTTTCACGATTAACAAGCGTTTAATCAGTTATTGTTTGTTTGTTTTTGAATTTCGCACAAAGTTACTCGACGACTATCTGTGCTAGCTGTCCCTAATTTAGGAGTGTAAGAAGGCAGCTAGTCATCACCACCCACCGCCAACTCTTGGGCTACTCTTTTACCAACAAATAGTGGGATTGACCGTCACACTATAACGCCCCACGACTGAAAGGGCGAACATGTTTGGCGCGATTGGGATGCGAACACACGACCCTCAGATTACAAGTCGCACGTCTTAACACGCTTGACCATGCCGGGCGGTTTAATCAGTTATATCTTTAGAGGTTTATAGAATACCAACTGCAACAAACCAAGAATATATACTGTCTCTGCGTTATATTTGTTACCTTTGAAACTAGAGATTTTCCAGAAATTGTAGCTAAGGCAACAATTCTCGTATTTGCATACATATATATTGCAAATTCGTATGTTTGAGAAACTGATATAATGTTAAATGTGTACTGCGAAATTTAGCCCATGCATTAAATTTGTACGTTACACACATTTCTAAATATATGTATAAAACAGACATCGATATAAAAGATATTAGTAGAACCGTTATACTGTACATACATTGTTGTTGTGTATTAATTCTGAACCACAAAAGGCGTTTTAAAAATCTAAACACCAACAATGTTGTTAGAAATATTACTGATAACAAATAAATTAAATATTCACTAACAAATCGCAAATTTAGAATTAGTTCACTATACGAATGTTTACACAATACTTGGTACTGTAGGCTATCACGACATTACAGATTCAATGGTCATAGGCCCGGCATGGCCAGGCGTGTTAAGGCGTGCAACTTGTGATCTGAGGGTTGCGGGTTCGCATCCCCGTCGCACCAAACATGCTCGCTCTTTCAGCCGTGGCAGCATTATAATTTGACGGTCAATCCCACTATTTATTGGTAAAAGAGTAGCCCAAGAGTTGGCGGTAGGTGGTGATGACTAGCTGCCCTCCCTCTGGTCTTACACTGCTAAATTAGGGACGGCTAGCACAGATTGCCCTCGAGTAACTTTGTGCAAAATTCAAAACAAACAAACAAACAAGGGTCATATATCATTTCAAATTTTTGCATGCATTTCCAGGTCGTGTTTAGAAAATTACACACTGGGTTCTCAATCACAGTTACGACAGAAAGTGTTCGTACCCCTGCATCTTGAGTAGGTTTTTTCCCTCTAACTTAAAAAGTATCATGATTAGAATAATGAAAGTAGAGTATATTATAAATATTATACTAACACACACCTAAATAAATTTTTATGTAAATTGAACAACAAATAAACTGTTTATAAACAAATATCCAAACATAGGAGGGGAAGAAAGTGTTTGTGCGTCTACGTTAATGGTCAGTTGTGTAGTCTTTCAGGTAAAATACTTGGCGCAATCTCTCCTCATAGCCCTCCATGATCATTTGACAATACTCGACTGGTATTTTCTTTCATTCGTCTTTACAGAAGGCCTCCAAATCTTGCAAGTTTTTCGGATGACGCTGATGAGCCCTGGTCTTCAACTCACGACAAACATTTTTAATTGGGTTGAGATCGGGTGACTGCGATTGCCACTCCAGAATGCTTATACGGTTCCTCTGCAACCAGGATTGCACATATTTCGATGTGTGCTTAGGGCCATTGTCGTGCTGGAAGATCCAACGACGCCCAAGCCGCGAGTTCTGAGCATCATTCTTGACACAAGTGCCGATTATATCAACGTACTCTTCTTTTTTCATGATTCCGTTGACGCGGTGAAGGCTGCCTACACCAGAAGAACTGAAGGAACTCCATATCATGATCAAGCTACCTCCACGTTTAGCTGTAGGGACGGTGTTCTTTGGAAGATTTCGTTCCCCCTTCTAACTGAAAATATTGAGAACATCATTGTGGCCGAAAGCTCGATTTTAGTTTCGTCTGATCAACGAATACTCTTCCAATAGGTAAAGGGTTTATCTACATGCTTTCTTGCATACCTCAATCGTGCTTCAAAATAAACAGGCTTTAAATATGGAGTTCTTCGAGAATGGCATGCTTTGAACCCATGAGAGCGTAACATGTTCGAAACTGTAGAGGTGCTTACTTCAACCCCAGTTTCCCTTACAAGTTTCTGTATGTCATTACGTGTTAAACGAGGGTTCCTACTAACTTCTCTGAAAACCTTCCTCTTGGTTCTCTCTGGAATGTTGGTGGGGCGTCCGGAACGAAGGTAGTTAGCAGTTTATCCAGTAAGCTTAAACTTGGCAATTATGTTTTGAACAGTAGATTTCGGCACATTAAGTTGTGTAGCAATACCGGAACGACACACACGAGACTTGTATTTTAC
Organism: Tachypleus tridentatus; assembly: GCF_004210375.1. Classification (NCBI taxonomy): domain Eukaryota; kingdom Metazoa; phylum Arthropoda; class Merostomata; order Xiphosura; family Limulidae; genus Tachypleus; species Tachypleus tridentatus. The sequence continues at coordinate 60,587,053 of NC_134828.1, forward strand.
AATAATTCGTTTTTTTTTTAATCACTGGACACTTGTTTCCTGTTCGCTATAATAACCAAGCAGATAATGACGGAGACGGCGTTTAATTGCCGGAAGTACATTTTTTGTTGGCTAAATTCCAATAATTATCAACCCAGTATCTAGTTCTGGAATGATATAACGTAGTTTATTCGCCAAACTAAACAAAATTATTACAGGAATATCAGTTTTTTACATGTTCTGAACTGAACGAACACTTTCTGCTTCTCCTATTTTTGGTTATTTGTTTATAAACAGTTTATTTGTTAGTATAATATAACATATTACACTTCTTTTAGCCTAATCGTTATACTTTTTAAGTTATGGGCAAAAACCCATTCGAGACGCAGGGGTACGAACACTTTCTGTCGTAACTGTAGTTTCACTGAAATATCACTAATAAAATTTTCCGTTATATCAAAAGTGTTCTTCATTCATTTTCCAAAAGTTGAGAAAATCAGCAGTCAATAAAGATACAATATTAACCTAGGGAATTTTCAAAGAAATTGTCTAGTGCTTGTAGTACAAGAGAAATTCTTAGAACACTGACTTTGATAATGGAGTTTGTAAAAAAGACAAGACTAAATCCCAAACACAAAAATGAGAGGGCGCCAGTACGAGTAGCAGTGTAAGGCATATGTTAATATCACTAGAAAGAAAAAAACATCTTGAAAGGACAAACATGAAACATTGTAACTAAGATGGGAAGGACAATCTATGGTGTCAAAGAAAATGTCGATACCTAAACATTTGACCTAATGGAATTTCTAGCAATTGTGAAATAAATATTTGTAGCAGTGCATAAAATTCTCTAATGACAGCAAGACCAAGTTTCATACTGCAGGATAAGTAGTTTTTCACAACAGTCAAGTAAACCTTCCAAAACTCACGATATGTCTCACTTACATGACTACTTCTCATTCTCACAATAACCTTCTCAGATGGAAGGTTTTTAACGACCAATGATAAAAACCACTATGTCCAGACACGTTTGGCAGAAAAAAGTTGGTGTGTAATGGATCAATACGTTTTAAATACAAATGTCAAAAACATGGAGCATATTACGATCCAGAGGCGAAATGATTACCTATTTTGAAATGACTAATTGTGGTAAATTAAAAAGATGATTCAGATTAGTCACCCAAGTCTTGTAACTAGTCTAGGTAACCACCTTTTACTTATAGTACGTTACTGTGACTTGATGAATGCACAAATCTCGGTGTGAATCCTGTCATGCTATATAGTTCCAGCGTGCACAAATGTTTGTTATGCTGAAAGTAGTCTACAGAATTGTATTTACCCACTGTTATCCTTTAGACAAGAGCCTGCTTGCACATGATTTACATGAGAAGATAACAATCCAACAAGTATTGGAATGGGAAAAGTCGATAAGTATTTGGATCACTTCAGTAGCTACGACGATAAACAACTTTTCAGGGCTTGTTTCATTTAAAAGGAGGGTTTGTCAATTTACGCATGTTCTATCACTGAGGAAGAAGTCTTCCATAGAATTTCAGCTAGATCCTGGCATGTTCTACCCATCATACTAGTTTTGACCATCCTAGCCATTTCAGGGCTTTGAAACTTTATCCAACTTCTGCATAGCTAGCACAAAGAAAAAAATGGGGTCGCATTTCACAGTTGCAGAAGATGGAACATCCTCTAATTACTGGTACTCGTATAACGCTAATGCTGACTGAGACTATTTTAATTATTCATAGCAGAAAGTAGTCTTTAGATTCTAGCAACAGCATAGCAGAAACCATTACATGGGTTACCTTTTGTGGTGTATATTACCCTACACCACCACATGCTGAAACACTAGAATAAATTCATTCATAAAACAAGGATGATCACGAGAGTGTGATGCCGTGACTTCAAGCGTTTTCTACCAACAAATCTAATTATTTATCTGTGATAATAAGTTTACTACCATGGATAGACAGTAATGTGCAACTATGTGCAGCTTCCAGTGATGTTGTGATTAATAAACATATGTATCATGAAAAACAGAATCAAATATTACGACTTAAAAATAAACAAAAAATAGCTGAAAGAGGAGATTAAAGAACCAAAGTTGTAACAGAAGGATAAAAATACGTTGTAGATGGTCTACTGAGTACAAATTTACCTTTAACTCATGTTATCATTCTTTTGAAAAAAGCTCTTGAGGTACATGTTACTTTTAAACTTCCACTTGACCAATTTGTTTTATCATGGTATATTTCTCACAGGATCCCCCTCTGAAACAATACTTAACTTTTTCATAATTTCCTCACGTCATTTTCTTTCTCTTTGATGAAGTATTATAAAACAATAATTAGTGCACCACACAAACTTGTGTTTGTCAACAAAAATTACTTGTAATGTTTGATGTATAGCATATTCAACACTGCACTATTAAATTTATGAACAAAGTTAAATCTCTTACTTAGACAAAGGATCAATTTCTCATGTTTTTTATTATAAATAACATCTCTTGTATTATTCTTTGTTGTTGGTACAACATAAATCCATTTAATAACTATATAAATTAAATAAGTCTGCACAAATAATCCCGACATTTGGTTAGTGCTCCAATCATCAACAAATAATTGTATAGATAATCAATGTAAGTGGGTTCAAATGAAAATGTTTTGGTTTCTTTATGTTGTGTTACTTAATTGACTAAGGTATTCTAGAAATACCTTAGAAATACTACATTTGATGGTTTAAGTTAAAATATCGCTAATAATTCCTGAAAGAGTAACTGACATAACACAAGAACTATCAATACGAAAAAATTCTGCATTGTAGAAGATAAGCTACATAAATATCTCTCTCCTTCAGGGAAACCTTGGTTTCATCTTTTATAGTCAGAACATCTGACAACAGAAAGCACATTGAAAGATGTTAAGTAATCAGATCTGTAATTTTCGTAAAATGGTGAATAAATCATGCCTCATACAGATACCAATAATATAGATACACTTGGCAAAATACGTGGAACAAACAACTGAATTGAATCAATGTAAATATCCAGTTACTGTAAAAATTAACACAAACGATCTTCATTAATCACTTATTCCACATCATGTGTAAAGTGATATTACAGATATTTCCCATCCACCGAGAATGAATAAAAATAATCTGGCTTATACCATACATGTTATAACAAAGTGCAGCAACAACCTGAATCACCACTAACAAGTAGATTCTGTTCTTAATAAAAAATTCAAGAGGAACCCTTTTGAAAAATGAAAACATTTTCATCAAATATCACTTTGTACTACATTTGTTTCAGCATTTAATGATGATTAGAATTAACTGTTCTAGTTTCTAAAGTTTTACACTTGACAAAAACTACGTAACATTTTGACAATATGAGGTAATCAATTGCTGTGGTGGGGAAGACAATAGTTTTGATGAAAGTTTATAAAAAACTGACCTTTACAATTCAGATAAATAACAAGGAATATAATTTTATTTTAATCAATGTTTCACTTTCACAGATTTACCAGAGTTAATATGTTCAATTATTTGATGTTAGAATATTTGTTAAATTACAAAACTGCTTGTAATGTTCTATTTCTCGAGTTTGTCATAACATGTGTCTAACAATGTATAACTTATTATTTATGTTTCCTTATTGTATTAATATTATAGTTGGTTTAAAACAGTAGAAAATTATGTGTGGTGGTTGTTAATGGAAGAAAAGGAAATGTTGAAGATAGAACCACCACAAAGTTAACTACAGTATGCACACACTTTAATATATGTACGTTTGTTGTTAGTGTTTCAAGTAATGCCCTTTTTCATTTATCTCTTCCTAAATAATAAATCGGCAGACGAAAACACAAAATCAAATGCTGTTTGTCAATATAATGAATAAATGTGCACAACAAAGCTTACTAACATTTGTAACAATAGGAAGTTGTGTGTGTATATATATATATATATATATATGTATGTAAACAGACACACACCACTCCCTGTATTCACACACACATATATATATATATGTAAACACACACAGCACTCCCTGTATGTACACATATGTGAACACATTCACTGCTCCCTGTATTCACACACATACATATATATATGTAAACACACACAGCACTCCCTGTATCTACACATATGTGAACACATTCACTGCTCCCTGTATTTATATATAAGTAAACACACACACTGCTCCCTGTATTTATATATAAGTAAACACACACACTGCTCCCTGTATTTATATATATGCATCGATAACTATTTTAAAATTTCACTTCCCTCAGTCTTACTACAAACTATTTGAGATTTGTTGTAGCTTCAAAAATATAGGTAGGAAATTGGTAAACACATGGGTACAAGTGATCACTGTTGTATTAAGTTTGATATTTTTCATGGTTATTTAAATCAGATATCAGAATATTTTGATTCCAAATTTTAAAAATCAAATTTTGAAGGAAAGCAACAAGAATTATCCATTGTGAATTGGGCAGCTGTGTTATGCTGAGACACAAAGCAAACATGGAAAATCTTTAAAGAAAAATTTTTCAATATTCAAGGTAAATATTTTCCTTACATAAAGAACAGGGTAGCAGCAAGTAAAAACAATGTTGGCTCATGAAGAGTATTGGAAATAAAATTAATAAGAAACAAAATAAATTGAAAATTAACTAATGTAACTTCTCTTATCAACAGGGGTGATGAAAAATGTTCCAGGACTTATAGACCCATTTGTCTTACATCAGTTGTGGATCACATTTTGGAGAGTCTGATGAAAAAAACTTCAAAAAGTTATTTAACCAAGTTTAGAATTTTATCAGACAGCTAACGTGGTTTCACTGATGGAAAACCTTGCCTTACAAAATTTTCTGACATTCTTTCAAAAGGTTACTATTTGTGTTGATGAGAGTAAGAGTAGATCAGGAAGAAAGGATTGTCACAAATGTAGTTCAACCAAACTAGATGGCCAGGCATGGCCTAGCGCGTAAGGCGTGCGACTCGTAATCCGAGGGTCGCGAGTTCGCGCCCGCGTCGCGCTAAACATGCTCGCCCTCCCAGCCGTGGGGGCGTATAACGTGACGGTCAATCCCACTATTCGTTGGTAAGAGAGTAGCCCAAGAGTTGGCGGTGGGTGGTGATGACTAGCTGCCTTCCCTCTAGTCTTACACTGTTAAATTAGGGACGGCTAGCACAAATAGCCCTCGAGTAGCTTTGTGCGAAATTCCCAAAACAAACAAACAAACAATCAACCAAACTAGATTAATGTCACAAATGAGGTACCTCAGGGTTCAAGTCTTAGGACCTTTGCTCTTTTTGATATGCATCCATGACACAGATGAAAGAATAGTCAATAAATAATTAAATTACATTAAGACATAGGGTGTTACTACCTGTGAAGAGAATGCTGCTGATTTACAGAAAGATTTATTTCATTCAGTGAATTGGGAAAATAAATGGCAGATGGGATTTAATTGTAATAAATGCAAAATAATGCTACTGGGTTATCATTATATGAATAATAATTTGGATGGGTTTAATCTAAACAATAGAGAAAAAGGGATCTTGTTGTAATAGCTGATCAGTCTCAGAAGCTATCCAAGCATTGTGTTATTGCTGGTGGTAGAGCAAATAAAAGTTTAAGTTATATCAACAGAGATTTTCAATAGCAGCCTAAAGCAGTTATAATTTCATTGTATGATTCATTGGTTATATCATATTTGAAATTCTGTGTTCAGTCTTGGTATCCTTACCTTTGGAAGGGCTTTGATTTTTTGAATTTTTAAATATAGCGTTATACAAAATGTAACCAGCATGTGGCACAGAGGTTTTCCGTTGTCCATAGTTTACTGATTCATTCTGAAAGTTGAGGATGTTCGAAAGGAAATTTACAGCTTTCGGTTATCATAAACCAAGTAACTTTCATGTAAATGGTGAGTTAAAATGTTTTACTTTATGGTTGCCAAACTTTCTTGAAGATATGTGTGTAATCAAATGGACAGATGAACTGAAATAGAATCATATCGGAACCAACAAAACAAAAATAAAGTTAGGTGTTAGAACAGAACTTTTTGGAAGTTAGTTTTCCCAAACCATATTATTCTATGTTGTATGGTCTTATTCTCACTCTTAATACCAAAGTGAAGCACGTAATACTAACAATAAAGCTGAGTCAGAAACTACATTATCAACAAAAGTTTTATTGTTGCATTAGAAACACATTAAATCTTCTGTAATTAGACTGCAGTTTGAAGCATTAGACATAATACATAACATTTTGGAACAGTATGGAATCTATTGGTCCATCTTGGCTCTTACATCCTTTGATTTAAACTATAAATATTAATGAATAATTTTTTAAAAAACCTTGGCCAATACTTATCAAGCTTTCTGTTAAACTCCATTAAATTTTCTGCTCCACAACATCCAAAGACAACCCACTCCAAAGGCTAACTATCTTGTAAGAAAAATAAAGTTATCTTAGCTGGAGGTGACTTCTACTCTGCCAGTGTTTATACTTGGGTCCCTTAGTCTTACTATTCTTACTGTTAAGTATGAATAAAGATGATGCATCAACATTATCAATTCCTTTTACAATCTTAAACACCTCTATCATATCACATCCCTCCTCTAATTCTTCTTTTTTTAAGAGAAGGCAAAATGAGAGATTTCAGCCACTCCTCATGTGACAACTACTCCGTCCCTAACATCTTTCTAGTAACCCAACTAGCAACGGCTAGAACAGATAGCCCTAGAGTAGGTTCGTGCGAAATTCAAGAACAAACAAGCAAACTGGCTTCTGTATAATAGGATAATGAAATATTATGTTTCGTGACCAAACATTACTCGTTTTTCATGTTAATACATTTCATTAAAACAAATAAAATCATTTGTCTATTTTTAGAAATAATTTGTTTTGATTTTGAAGTCGATTTTGAAAATAATGGAATTAAAAAAGAGCGAAGAACGACAATTCTTGAAGAAATGGGATAAATATTTTATATAATATTTCATAGCCTAATTAATGTTATATGAGTATGAATATAATCCTCAAAAAAAGAAACGCAAAAGGCAAAATTTGAGACATATTGTTAACAAGTTTATTCCGGGTAGTTCTGTATGACATGTGTAAAACTTTGCACATTCACTGCTGAACATCTAAAGTCTGCAAAGGCGAAGTCCACGCTCACTAGTTGAAGTTTAACGTCACTCAACGTCAATAACGAGTATGCCCCCCGTAAGCATCAATAACTGCTTGGCATCTCCTGCCCATGGAAGCGATGAGATGACGAATCACATCCTGTGGAATGGCTGTCCACTTATCCTGCAAAGCTGCTGCAAGCTGAGGTAGAGTCTGCGGTTGAGGTTGTCTCCGTCGCAGACGTTGGTCCAACTCGTACCAAAGATGTTTGATGGGGTTTAAATCTGGTGATCTGGAGGGCCAGGGAAGAACGTTGATGTTGTGGTGTCTCAAAAAGATAGTGGTGAGTCGGGCTGTGTGAGGACGGGCGTTGTCATGTTGAAAAACGTCGTTGACGTTCACCATGATGGGTTGCACATGGTGCCTAAGAATCTCGTAGACGGTTGCATACGGTATGATCAAAAATTTTATGTAGCCCTGGTATGGTTGAGGCAGTAGACGTCGCAGTGGTGGTCCTATCCCGAAGGTGACGTAACCGGATATAGCGATCTTGTGCGGGCGTGGTCACACAAGGTCAGCCAGATCGTGGACGGTCACGAGTTGATCCATGTTGTTGGCGACGATTCCAGAGCCTTGTGATGGTGCTTGGGTGGACATTCACAGCTCTGGCAACATCTGATCGAGATTCGCCTGCTTCCAAGCGACCAATGGCATTGTTGCGTTGTGCTTCAGTCAGTCTTGGCGTAACTGTATTGCATGTCGGTCGCTTAACACTGAGCTATGGAAACCGAGAACCTGTCACTTTTATAGGGATTTTGCACATGTTGCACTTGCAGAACATGCAGATCTTTCAAAAAATTTATTGGACATGAATGCGTTTTGGCGAAAAATCCGATGTTTTCCTCCGTTTTCAAAGTGCACAACTTTTATTGTCACTTTGGTCTGACGATCAGTGCCTTAACACGTGTAACATCACATACTTTGAGCTTGTAACGTTATTACATATATTTCTCTTTAAAATAACAAAAATATCCCTTTTGCGTTTCTTTTTGTGAAGAGTATATAAACGTATTATTTATTTAACATGAAGTTGAAGAGAAACTTATATCGTCAATATGATAAACCATACACTTATATTTTCTTCTCTTTCCGAGGTAGCACAAATTTCGAAAGAAAGAGGAAAATTAATTTTATAAAAGATAATTACTTTGTAGAATTTTTGTTTCGTTTCTTGTAAAGAACATTATTGTAAATATGAAAATACTTTCAGCTAACGCATAACAGTAAAGGAACAAAGATAGTAAAACATGTTCTTTCACGTGTGTGAAAAAAGTATGACTATAAAATTTTAACGTGTGAACAGTTTAACGGGGACCTCATAGACTTATGTGACGTGTGGCATTCATTGTTACATAATGAAGTTGGACACTTTAATACATGATGAATTACTAGGAGCAGACTAGTGTATACCAAACTTCAATTGTTCACCTGCTATCCGTTATTAATAACATGTGACTGTTTTCCAAGATAGTATAAAGCAAAGATACAATTCTATATATCTATGTGCCGTGGTATTAGATTACATGAGACAATTTTATAGGACTTTGAATTAATTCAGAAGGTATATCAATCTAAATATATTACTTCACAGTTTAATATATACATATGTCTGAAACCAATTTTTCGAGATTAGAAATAAGCTGGTCATAACAAAGAGGCAAATTAATTTTTAATTAACTAGTATCTCATTTTACCCTAGTTTCTGGGAATTTTAAATAGTAGTTTAAACTAAAGGGAAGGCTCTTTTGTAGGAAAGCGGTACATGTGCAATCCTGTACGCTAAGAACCGGGTTTCGATATCCGTGGTACAGACATCACAGATAGCCCATTGTAGAGCTATGGGCTTAGATAAAATCAAATTAATGGGAAGAAAAACAGTGATGTTCGATAAATAAAATTCATCTTTCATAAATTTTGAAATTAACGATAAAGGATCGGGTAAGTCTTTTATCGCCGACTATATGAAATAACATATCATATTTCAGTGCAGCAAATATGAAGTTTTACAATTTTATTGTTACAGTTTTGTAAATAAAATGTAAATGTGACAACGACGCTTTCACAATTACATGCCCCCAGTGGCTCAGAGTTATGTCTGGGGACATACAACGCTAAAAACCAGGTTTCGATACCCGTGGTGGGCAGAGCACAGAGAGCCCTTTGTGTAGCTTTGTGCTTAAGTTAAAACAACAACATAAATATATAGTGTAGGAAAAACATTATAATACCTGTTACCAGATGTCTTGTTAATAGTTTATAATACTGGATTAAATAAAACAAAACCGAAGAAATTTAAGATAGAAAAAGATCTTGCATAACGTCGAAATACGATGTTTAATTTTAAGTAACAGGATTCAACTACGTAGAAAGTTAAAACCTGCGAAGGAATAAGGCTCTCTCTAATGTTAGTATTTATCTAATGAGTTTACGGGTAATTTATCTAACTAAAATAATAAGTTTTAAAATTTGATACTGTAAGCAACTGTTGCACATTTACAAATGACAATTCAGTTTTCTCTTCATAACTCGGCTTTATGATAACTGTACTTATATAGAAAGGAAAGGCATTACTGCTCTGATTAACAGAAAAGTGAAAACCTCACCATGTATCTGATTCTGGCACTAATAAACACGAAAGCAGGAAAATGACAATTCTCAATTTTGAATTTATTATACACAATAATAGTACAAAGGACAAAATACTAAATACATACAAAAATGCACAATGTACTAGGTAATTACAAAATTGATAAGATATGAAATAGGAGAAACAAGTAAATGTACAATATATAAAACTAAATAAATGAACATGAGAACTACAAATGTAGAATTTGAAAAAATAAATCCGTACATAATATATACAGGTATATACAAGTAATTAAATCAACAAACAATTAAACAAACAAACAGCAAAAAAGAAATTAGAAAATTACAAATGATTAAACAGAATTTTAAAACGAAATGAAATACAAAGGTTAAAGACAAATTATAAAACAAATATGATCTGGAATTTAATTACCTCAAAACAACCGTACAAATGAACATTAGATGTTTTATAGAATATGTACGATAAAGGGATAAATAGAACACCTTTAAAAAAGTACAACATCTTAAAACATCTGTTTAAATAGCACAGTAATATCAAAAACTAAATTGAAAGAAATTGAATAAAACAGTTCAATGAAAGAACATGTAACGACTTATAAAGTAGAGCTCTATCAAAAATTTACATCTAAAAAGATTAAATAGAGCAGTTCTGTGAGATCCTACAGTTCAAATTCACCTACAACAGTTCTGTGAAAGCACGACAACTTAATGCTTTAAAAAGAACATATTTAGGAAAGCACTAGAACTAAATTCTTTAAATAGAAAATTTCTATGAAAGAACCACACCTCAGCTGTTTATTTGGAACACATCTAAGAAGGTACTACACCTAAATAATTTTTAAAAAAGACTTCTATAAAAGTACTACATCTTAAACGGTAAAATAGAACAGTTCTATAAAAAATTAAATCTCAACAGTTTAAATGAAATTGCTCCATTAATCTTCTAAAGTTTATCTAAAATGGTTGTAAGGAAGTACAACATCTTAGTGGTTTAAATAGAACATTTTTATGAAAGTACTACAGTTCTATGAGAAACCATTTTACACGATTTAAAAAGAACTGGTCTATGAAAAAATTACATCTCAACAGCCTAAATAGAACAATTCTATAAAAGAAATACACCTAAACGGTTTAAATAAAAAACATCTAAAAGTTATTAAACCTCATCTGTTTATTTGGAAAACTTCTATAAAATTCCTATACCTGAATAGATTAAAAAGATTGGTTTTATAAAACTATTACATTAAAAAGTTCTAAATAGAGAGTTCTTAACTGTTTAAATAGCTCAGTTCTATCAAAATTTATATTTAAAGAAATTCAAAGGAATAATTCAATGAAAGAACATATAGCGATTATAAAAGAGAGTTCACTCAAAAATTTGCATTTTAAAAGTTTAAATACAAAAATTCTGCGACATCGTACAGCTAATAGTATACCTAGGACAGTTCGGTGAAAGTACGACATCCTCACGATTTTAATAAAACATATTTGGGAAAGTACTGAACCTAAACAGTCTAAATGGATCAGTTATGTAAATGAACTGCACCGCAACACTCTAAATGAAACAGTTCTATCATAGTTCTATATCTGAACGGTTTAAATAGAACTGGACAACATTACATCTCAACAGTCTAGAAAGAAGAGTTCCATCAAAGAAATACAACTAGACGCTTTCAAAATAAAACTTCTTAAAAGGTACAAAACCTCATCTACTTATTTTAAATACATTTATAAAATTACTACACCTGAGTATTTTAAAAAAATTGGTTTTATAAAACCACCACATCAAAAATATTTTAATAGAAAGTTCTAAAGAAGTACATCTTAAGTTTAAATGGAACAGATCTATCAAAGTATCATACCTAACGATTGAAATAGAACTAGCTTACCAAAAAATTAGATTTCTACACTCTAAAGAGAACAGTTCTATAAAGTAATACACATACGAAAATACCACACCACATCTGTTAAGGAAGAACACTTCTAAGAAAGAACTACACCTGAATAGTATAAAAACAAGACTTCAAGAAAAGCACAACATCTTAAACGGTTAAATAGAACAGATCTATCAAAAAAATTACATCTCAACACTTTAAAGAGAACAGTTCTATGAATATTCTAATGTTCAAAGGTTTGTCTAAAACTGTTCTAAGGAAGTACAACAACTTAGTGGTTTAAATAAAACATTTTGTGAAAGTACTACCCCTCAACAGTCTAACAGGAGCAGTTACATAAAGAAACCATATTTAAAGCTTTAAATATATTTAGGATGTGAAGAAATTAGATCTCAACAGTCTAAATCGAACAGTTCCATAAAAGGAATACAAATAGCCGCTTTAAAAATAAAACTTCTTAGAAGGTACAAACCCTCATCAACTTATTTGAAATACATTTATAAAATTACTACACCTGAATATTTTGAACAAATTGGTTTTATAAAACCACCACATCAAAAATATTGCAATAGAAAGTTCTAAAAAAGTACATCTTAAGAGTTTAAACAGCACATTTCTTTCAAAAACTATATTTCAAGAAATTCAACAGAAAAGTTCAATAAAAGAACACATAACCTATTAGAAAAGAATAATCTGTCAAACATTTACATCTAAAGAGATTCAGTCGAACAGTTTTCTCTGTTCGTACGGTTCAAATGTTTACCTAGAACATTTCTGTGAAAGTGAGACACCTTAACGGATTATGTAGAATATATATAAGAGGAAGCACTAAACCTAAACAGTACAAATGGAAAGGTTATATGAAAGTACTCAAGTTTAACACTCTAAATGGAACAGATCTATCAAAGTGTCATACATAACGGTTCAAATAGAACTAGCATACCAAAAAATTACATCTCTACAGTCTAAAGAGAACAGTTCTATAAAGTAATACACATACGAAAATATCACGCCACATCTGTTTAGGAAGAACACTTCTAAGAACGTACTACACCTGAATAGTATAAAAACAAGACTTCAAGAAAACTACAACATTTTAAACAGTTAAATAGAACAGATCTATCAAAAAATTACATCTCAACAGTTTAAACAGAACAGTTATATGAATGTTCTAATGTTCAAAGGTTTGTCTAAAACTGTTCTAAAGAAGTACAACAACTTAGTGGTTTAAATAAAACATTTTTGTGAAAGTACTACCCCTCAACAGTCTAACAGGAGCAGTTACATAAAGATACCATATTTAACGCTTTAAATAGATTTAGGCTGTGAAGAAATTACACCTCAACAGTCTAAATCGAACAGTTCCATAAAAGGAATACAAATAGTCGCTTTAAAAATAAAACTTCTTAGAAGGTACAAACCCTCATCTACCTATATTAAATACATTTATAAAATTACTACACCTAAATATTTTGAAAAATTGGTTTTATAAAACCACCACATCAAAAATATTGCAATAGAAAGTTCTAAGAAAGTACATCTTAAGAGATTAAACAGCACATTTCTTTCAAAACCTATATTTTAAGAAATTCAACAGAACAGTTCAATAAAAGAACACATAACCTTATAGAAAAGAGAGTTCTATCAGAAATTTACATCTCAAGAGTTTTAGTCGAACAGTTTTCTGTGTTCGTACAGTTCAAATGTTTACCTAGAACATTTCTATGAAAGTGCGACAACTTAACGGTTTAAGTAAAATATATATAAGATAAAACACTAAACCTAAACGGTACAAATAGAAAGGTTATATGAAAGTACTGAAGTTTAACACTCTAAATGGAACAGATCTATCAAAGTATCATACCTAACGATTGAAATAGAACTAGCTTACCAAAAAATTACATCTCTACAGTCTAAACAGAACAGTTCTATAAAGTTATACACATAAGAAAATACCACACCACATTTGTTAAGGAAGAACACTTCTTAGAAAGAACTACACCTGAATAGTATAAAAACAAAACTTCAAGAAAACTACAACATTTTAAACAGTTAAATAGAACAGATCTATCAAAAAATTACATCTCAACAGTTTAAACAGAACAGTTCTATGAATGTTCTAATGTTCAAAAGTTTGTCTAAAACTGTTCTAAAGAAGTACAACAACTTAGTGGTTTAAATAAAACATTTTTGTGAAAGTACTACCCCTCAACAGTCTAACAGGAGCAGTTACATAAAGATACCATATTTAACGCTTTAAATAGATTTAGGCTGTGAAGAAATTACACCTCAACAGTCTAAATAGAACAGTTCCATAAAAAAAAATTCACATAGACGCTTTCAAAATAAAACTTCTTTGAAAGTAGAAAACCTGATCTACTTATTTTAAATATATTTATAAAATTACTACACCTGAATATTTTGAACAAATTGGTCTTATAGAAACACCACATCAAAAATATCTAAACTGAAAGTTCTAAAACAGTACATCTTAAGAGATTAAACAGCACATTTCTTTCAAAACCTATATTTTAAGAAATTCAACAGAACAGTTCAATAAAAGAACACATAACCTTATAGAAAAGAGAGTTCTATCAGAAATTTACATCTCAAGAGTTTTAGTCGAACAGTTTTCTGTGTTCGTACAGTTCAAATGTTTACCTAGAACATTTCTATGAAAGTGCGACAACTTAACGGTTTGAGTAAAATATATATGAGATAAAACACTAAACCTAAACGGTACAAATAGAAAGGTTATATGAAAGTACTGAAGTTTAACACTCTAATTGGAACAGATCTATCAAAGTATCATACCTGACGATTGAAATAGAACTAGCTTACCAAAAAATTAGATCTCTACACTCTAAAGAGAACAGTTCTATAAAGTAATACACATAAGAAAATACCACACCACATTTGTTAAGGAAGAACACTTCTTAGAAAGAACTACACCTGAATAGTATAAAAACAAGACTTCAAGAAAACTACAACATTTTAAACAGTTAAATAGAACAGATCTATCAAAAATTACATCTCAACAGTTTAAACAGAACAGTTCTATGAATGTTCTAATGTTCAAAGGTTTGTCTAAAACTGTTCTAAAGAAGTACAACAACTTAGTGGTTTAAATAAAACATTTTTATGAAAGTACTACCCCTCAACAGTCTAACAGGAGCAGTTACATAAGGAAACCATATTTAACGCTCTAAGTAGATTTAGGCTGTGAAGAAATTACATCTCAACAGTCTAAATAGAACAGATTCCATAAATGAAATAGACATAGTCGCTTTCAAAATAAAACTTCTTAAAAGGTACAAAACCTCATCTACTTATTTGAAATACATTTATAAAATTACTACACCTGAAGATTTTGAACAAATTGGTTTTATAGAACCACCACATCAAAAATATTTAAACTGAAAGTTCTAAAACAGTACATCTTAAGAGATTAAATAGCACATTTCTTTCAAAAACAATATATTTTAAGAAATTCAACAGAAAAGTTCAATAAAAGAACACATAACCTATTAGAAAAGAATAACCTATCAAAAATTTACATCTCAAGAGATTCAGTCGAACAGTTTTCTTTGTTCGTACAGTTCAAATGTTTACCTAGAACATTTCTGTGAAACTGCGACATCTTAACGGTTTAAGTAGAATATATATAAGATGAAGCACTAAACCTAAACATTACAAATGGAAAGGTTATATGAAAGTACTGAAGTTTATCACTATAAATGGAACAGATCTATCAAAGTATCATACATAACGGTTCAAATAAAACTAGCTTACCAAAAAATTACATCTCTACAGTCTAAAGAGAACAGTTCTATAAAGTAATACACATTCGAAAATACCACACCACATCTGTTTAGGAAGAACACTTCTAAGAACGTACTACACCTGAATACTATAAAAACAAGACTTCAAGAAAACTACAACATTTTAAACAGTTAAATAGAACAGATCTATCAAAAATTACATCTCGACAGTTTAAATAAAACAATTCTATGAATGTTCTAATGTTCAGAAGTTTGTGGAAAACGTTTCTAAAGAAGTATAACAACTTAATCGTTTAAATAAAACATTTTTATGAAACTATTACACCTCAACACTTTAACAGGGGCAGTTACATAAAGAAACCATATTTACCGCTTTAAATAGATTTAGGCTGTGAAGAAATTACATCTCAATAGTCTAAATAGAACAGTTCCATAAAAGAAATACACACAGACGCTTTCAAAATAAAACTTCTTAGAAAATAGAAAACCTCATCTACTTATTTGAAATACATTTATAAAATTGCTACACCTGAATATTTTGAAAAAATTGGTTTTATAAAACCACCACATCAAAAATATTTCAATAAAAATTTCTAAGAAAGTACATCTTAAGAGATTAAACAGCACATTTCTTTCAAAAACTATATTTTAAGAAATTCAACAGAATAGTTCAATAATAGAACACATAACCTTTTAGAAAAGAGAGTTCTATCAGAAATTTACGATTCAAGAGTTTTAGTCGAACAGTTTTCTCTATTCGTACAGTTCAAATGTTTACCTAGAACATTTCTGTGAAACTGCGACATCTTAACGGTTTAAGTAGAATATATACAAGAGGAAGCACTAAACTTAAACAGTACAAATGGAAAGGTTATATGAAAGTACTGAAGGTTAACACTCTAAATGGAACAGATCTATCAAAGTATTATACCTAACGATTGAAATAGAACTAGCTTACCAAAAAATTACATCTCTACACTCTAAAGAGAACAGTTCTATAAAGTAATACACATACGAAAATACCACACCACATCTGTTAAGGAAGAACACTACTAAGAAAGTACTACACCTAAATAGCATAAAAACAAAACTTCAAGGAAAACACAACATCTAAAACAGTTAAATAGAACAGATCTATCAAAAAATTACATCTCAACAGTTTAAACAGAACAGTTCTACGAATGTTCTAATGTTCAAAGGTTTGTTTAAAACTGTTCTAAAGAAGTACAACAAGTCAGTCGTTTAAATAAAACATTTTTATGAAAGTACTACCCCTCAACAGTCTAACAGGAGCAGTTACATAAAGAAACCATATTGAACGCTTTAAATAAATTTAGGCTGTGAAGAAATTACATCTCAACAGTCTAAATAAAACAGTTCCATAAAAGAAATACACACAGACGCTTTAAAAATAAAACTTCTTAGAAGGTACAAAACCTCATCTACTTATTTGAAATACATTTATAAAATTACTACACCTGAAGATTTTGAACAAATTGGTTTTATAGAACCACCACATCAAAAATATTTAAACTGAAAGTTCTAAAACAGTACATCTTAAGAGATTAAACAGCACATTTCTTTCAAAAACTATATTTTAAGAAATTTAAAAGAACAGTTCAATAAAAGAACACATAAACTTTTGGAAAAGAATATTCGATCAAAAATTTACATCTCAAGAGATTCAGTCGAACAGTTTTCTCTATTCGTACAGTTCAAATGTTTATCTAGAACATTTCTGTGAAACTGCGACATCTTAACGGTTTAAGTAGAATATATACAAGAGGAAGCACTAAACTTAAACAGTACAAATGGAAAGGTTATATGAAAGTACTGAAGTTTAACACTCTAAATGGAACAGATCTATCAAAGTATCATAGATAACGGTTCAAATAGAACTAGCATACCAAAAAATTACATCTCTACAGTCTAAAGAGAACAGTTCTATAAAGTAATACACATTCGAAAATACCACACTATATCTGTTTAGGAAGAACACTTCTAAGAACGTACTACACCTAAATAGCATAAAAACAAGACTTCAAGAAAAGCACAACATCTTAAACAGTTAAATAGAACAAATCTATAAAAAAATTACATCTCAACAGTTTAAAGAGAACAGTTCTATGAATGTTCTAATGTTCAAAGGTTTGTCTAAAACTGCTCTAAAGAAGTACAACGACTTAGTGGTCTAAATAAAACATTTTTATGAAAGTACTACCCCTCAACAGTCTAACAGGAGCAGTTACATAAGGAAACCATATTTAACGCTCTAAATAGATTTAGGCTGTGAAGAAATTACATCTCAATAGTCTAAATAGAACAGTTCCATAAAAGAAATACACACAGACGCTTTCAAAATAAAACTTCTTAGAAAATAGAAAACCTCATCTACTTATTTGAAATACATTTATAAAATTAGTACACCTGAAGATTTTGAACAAATTGGTTTTATAGAACCACCACATCAAAAATATTTAAACTGAAAGTTCTAAAACAGTACATCTTAACAGATTAAACAGCACATTTCTTTCAAAAACTATATTTTAAAAAATTCAACAGAACAGTTCAATAAAAGAACACATAAACTTTAAGAGAAGAATATTCTATCAAAAATTTACAGCTCAAGAGATTCAGTTGAACAGTTTTCTGTATTCGTACAGTTCAAATGTTTACCTAGAACATTTCTGTGAAACTGCGACATCTTAACGGTTCAAGTAGAATATATATAAGAGGAAGCACAAAACCTAAACAGTACAAATGGAAAGGTTATACGAAAGTACTGAAGTTTAACACTCTAAATGGAACAGATCTATCAAAGTGTCATACATAACGGTTCAATTAGAACTAGCTTACCAAAAAATTACATCTCTACACTCGAAAGAGAACAGTTCTATAAAGTAATACACATACGAAAATATCACGCCACATCTGTTTAGGAAGAACACTTCTAAGAACGTACTACACCTGTATAGTTTTAAAACAAGACTTCAAGAAAACTACAACATTTTAAACAGTTAAATAGAACAGATCTATCAAAAAATTACACCTCAACAGTTTAAACAGAACATTTATATGAATGTTCTAATGTTCAAAGGTTCGTCTAAAACTGTTCTAAAAAAGTACAACAAGTTAGTCGTTTAAATAAAATATTTTTATCAAAGTACTACCCCTCAACAGTCTAGCAAAAGCAGTTACATAAAGAAACCATATTTAACGCTTTAAATATATTTAGGATGTGAAGAAATTACATCTAAAATTTCTCAATTGAACAGTTCCATAAAAGGAATACACCTAGACGTTTTAAAAATAAAACTTCTTAGAAGATACAAAACCTCATCTACTTATTTGAAATACATTTATAAAATTACTACACATTAATATTTTGAACAAATTGGTTTTATAGAACCACCACATCAAAAATATTTAAACTGAAAGATCTTAAACAGTACATCTTAAGAGATTAAACAGCACATTTCTTTCAAAAACAATATATTTTAAGAAATTCAACAGAAAAGTTCAATAAAAGAACACATAACCTATTAGAAAAGAATAACCTATCAAAAATTTACATCTCAAGAGATTCAATCGAACAGTTTTCTTTGTTCGTACAGTTCAAATGTTTACCTAGAACATTTCTGTGAAACTGCGACATCTTAACGGTTTAAGTAGAATATATATAAGATGAAGCACTAAACCTAAACATTACAAATGGAAAGGTTATATGAAAGTACTGAAGTTTATCACTATAAATGGAACAGATCTATCAAAGTATCATACATAACGGTTCAAATAGAACTAGCATACCAAAAAATTACATCTCTACAGTCTAAAGAGAATAGTTCTATAAAGTAATACACATACGAAAATACCACACCATATCTGTTTAGGAAGAACACTTCTAAGAACGTACTACACCTGAATAGTATAAAAACAAAACTTCAAGAAAATTACTACATCTTAGACAGTTAAATAGAACAGATCTATCAAAAAATTACATCTCGACAGTTTAAATAAAACAATTCTATGAATGTTCTGTTGTTCAGAAGTTTGTGGAAAACGGTTCTAAAGAAGTAAAACAACTTATTCGTTTAAATAAAACATTTTTATGAAACTATTACACCTCAACACTTTAACAGGGGCAGTTACATAAAGATACAATATTTAACGCTTTAAATAGAATTGGTCTGTGTAGAAATTACATCTCAACAGTCTAAAGAGAACAGTTCCATTAAAGAAATACACCTAGACGGTTTTAAAATGAAACTTTTTGGAAGGTACAAAACGTCATCTGCTGATTTCAAATACTTCTATAAAATTACTACACCTGAATATTTTAAAAAATGTGGTGTTATAAAACGACTACATCAAAAATATTTAAACTGAAAGTTCTAAAACAGTACATCTTAAGAGTTTAAACAGCACATTTCTTTCAAAAACTATATTTTAAGAAATTCAACAGAACAGTTCAATAAAAGAACACATAAACTATTAGAAAAGAATAATCTATCAAAAATTTACATCTCAAAAGATTCAGTCGAACAGTTTTTCTGTTCGTACAGTTCAAATGTTTCCCTAGAACATTTCTGTGAAAGTGCGACATCTTAACGGTTTAAGTAGAATATATACTAGAGGAAGCACTAAACTTAAACAGTACAAATGGAAAGGTTATATGAAAGTACTGAAGTTTAACACTCTAAATGGAACAGATCTATCAAAGTATTATACCTAACGATTGAAATAGAACTAGCTTACCAAAAAATTACATCTCTACACTCTAAAGAGAACAGTTCTATAAAGTAATAGACATACGAAAATACCACACCACATCTGTTAAGGAAGAACACTACTAAGAAAGTACTACACCTAAATAGCATAAAAACAAAACTTCAAGGAAAGCACAACATCTTAAACAGTTAAATAGAACAGATCTATCAAAAAATTGCATCTCAACAGTTTAAACAGAACAGTTCTACGAATGTTCTAATGTTCAAAGGTTTGTCTAAAACTGTTCTAAAGAAGTACAACAAGTTAGTCGTTTAAATAAAACATTTTTATCAAAGTACTATCCCTCAACAGTCTAACAGGAGCAGTTACATAAAGAAACCATATTGAACGCTTTAAATAGATTTAGGCTGTGAAGAAATTACATCTCAACAATCTAAATAGAACAGTTCCATAAAAGAAATACATACAGACGCTTTCAAAATAAAACTTCTTAGAAAATAGAAAACCTCATCTACTTATTTGAAATACATTTATAAAATTGCTACACCTGAATATTTTGAAAAAATTGGTTTTATAAAACCACCACATCAAAAATATTTCAATAAAAATTTCTAAAAAAGTACATCTTAAGAGATTAAACAGCACATTTCTTTCAAAAACTATATTTTAAGAAATTCAACAGAATAGTTCAATAATAGAACACATAACCTTTTAGAAAAGAGAGTTCTATCAGAAATTTACAATTCAAGAGTTTTAGTCGAACAGTTTTCTCTATTCGTACAGTTCAAATGTTTACCTAGAACATTTCTGTGAAACTGCGACATCTTAACGGTTTAAGTAGAATATATACAAGAGGAAGCACTAAACTTAAACAGTACAAATGGAAAGGTTATATGAAAGTACTGAAGTTTAACACTCTAAATAGAACAGATCTATCAAAGTATCATACATAACGGTTCAAATAGAACTAGCATACCAAAAAATTACATCTCTACAGTCTAAAGAGAATAGTTCTATAAAGTAATACACATACGAAAATACCACACCATATCTGTTTAGGAAGAACACTTCTAAGAACGTACTACACCTAAATAGCATAAAAACAAGACTTCAAGAAAAGCACAACATCTTAAACAGTTAAATAGAACAGATCTATCAAGAAATTACATCTCAACAGTTTAAACAGAACAGTTATATGAATGTTCTAATGTTCAAAGGTTTGTCTAAAACTGTTCTAAAGAAGTACAACAAGTTAGTCGTTTAAATAAAACATTTTTATCAAAGTACTATCCCTCAACAGTCTAACAGGAGCAGTTACATAAAGAAACCATATTTAACGCTCTAAATAGATTTAGACTGTGAATAAATTACATCTCAACAGTCTAAATCAAACAGTTCCATAAAAGGAATACAAATAGTCGCTTTAAAAATAAAACTTCTTAGAAGGTAGAAACCCTCATCTACTTATTTGAAATACATTTATAAAATTACTACACCTGAATATTTTGAACAATTTGGATTTATAGAACCACCACATCAAAAATATTTAAACTGAAAGTTCTAAAACAGTACATCTTAAGAGATTAAACAGCACATTTCTTTCAAAAACTATATTTTAAGAAATTCAACAGAACAGTTCAATAAAAGAACACATAACCTTATAGAAAAGAGAGTTCTATCAGAAATTTACATCTCAAGAGTTTTAGTCGAACAGTTTTCTTTGTTCGTACAGTTCAAATGTTTACCTGGAACATTTCTGTGAAATTGCGACATCTTAACGGTTTATGTTGAACGTATATGGTAAAGTACTAAACCTAAACAGTGCAAAAGGGAAACTTCTGTTAAAGTACTGTAGCTCAACTTTCTAAATGGAACAGATCTATCAAAGTATTATACCTAACGGTTTAATAGACCTGGCTTACCAAAAAATTACATCTCTACAGTCAAAAGAGAACAGTTCTATAAAAGTAATACACCTCTGAAAATACCTCACCACAGCTGTTTATTTAGAATACTTCTAGGAAAGTGTTACACCTGAATAGTATAAAAAGAAGACTTCAAGAAAAGCACTACATCTTAAACAGTTAAATAGAACAGATCTATCAAAAAATTACATCTCAACAGTTTAAATGGAACAGTTCTATGAATGTTCTATAGTTCAAAAGTTTGTCTAGAACGGTTCTAAAGAAGTACAACAACTTAATGGTTTAAACAAAACAATTTTATGAAATTACTAAACCTCAACAGTGTAATAGGAGCAGTTCCATACAGATACCATATTTAACGCTTTAAATACAACTGGCATATGAATCTTCTAAAGTTCAAAAGCTTCTCTAGTACGGTTCTAATGAAGTACAACATTTTAATGGTTTAAATAGAACATTTTTATAAAAGTACTACACCTTTGCTGTTCAAATGGAACAGTTTTTTTTAATTGACTACACCTGAATAGCTTAAATAGAACAGTTCTCTAAAAGTATTTTATATTAAAGGTTTAAATAGAACCGTACTATAAAACTAAAACGTCTTAACGGTTTAAATGTAAAAATTCTATCGAAAACTAAGTTTTGAAAAACTCAAAACAGTTCTACGAAAGTACAAAGTCTTACAAGTTCAAGTTGTACGGTTGTATCAAAAATTGCATCTCAACAGTTTAAATAGAACAGTTCTTTAAAATTACAACAGTTCAATGTTTAAATTGGACTGTTCTATTAAAGCAATACATTTTAATAATTAATACAGAAGAGTTTTTTAAAAGTATCAAAACTCAATATTTATCTAGAACAGTTCTGTGAAAGTAGAACATCTTAACAGTTTAAAAAGAACAGTTCTACAAATGTACTACATCTCAACATTTTCAATAGAACAGTTCTATTAAAATGCAACACTTCAACTTTTAAATGGAACACTTCTATTTAAGTACAACACCTCAACAGTTTCAGTAAAATAGTTCTATAAAAGTACAACGTGTTTATGGCTTGAGGAGATTAGTTGTGTCAAAAAACACATATTAAGAGTTTAAATAGAACAGTTCTACGAAATTGAAATATCTTAAAGGTTTAAGAAGAAGAGTTCCATGAAAGTAAAATATTTCAATAGTTTAAATAGAACATTTCTGTAAAATTACCACATTTCTGTAAATTAAATAATACAGTTCTAAGAATATAACAGAACAGTTCTATGAAAGCAGAAAACCTTAACGGTTTAAATAGAATTGTTCTATGAGAAACTAAATTTCAACAAATTGAAAAAAAACTTCAAAAATATCTTCTTCTCCAGGAGTCATATTTTCAGCACCAGAAGATCTGTCTTCTAGATATTTCCGTTCGTTTCAGTGTTTTTCAACTCGGTAGAGAAAACAAAAAGGAAGCTGTAAAATCATTACAAAAATACGCGTTTCAAGACCACTAAAACACACATTCTTATAAAGTACGCTTGGGATAATGGGTAACGCGTTTTTTCATAAATTGGATCTCGCTACAGATATAACTGTAAAAGCACTCTTATGTTTAAGTAATCAAGAATCACATAGTTGAAGGCAGTGACCCCAAATTAATACCTCGCCTAAAGTGAGTAGTATCAACACAATATCTGATATGAAAGGAGGTATATGAATTTACTATCTCACATGAAGGCAGATATTTCTAACAGTATTGTTGGCAAAGAAACCAAAATTTATTGAAAGTAACATAAATAAGAATCTTGTACAACAAATCGAGAAATAACAAAACGTTATTTTCTTCCCTTCAATTTCCTATATGAACACAATACTAATAACTAATGGTTCTAAATGGCTATCTGTTTTGTTGTTTTTTCACTTTTAAAAATCCACATAAATACTTGAAAAAAATCATCATATAGATGTTCGATAAGTAGTAATAACTTTAAATACCAACTTGTTTCCTCCTTATTCGTTACTTTAATTAAACATATTTAACCTTAGTAGGTTCACATTGGTATTTTCACACGTTATATACAAAGGGTGGTCAAATTGCGGCTCTTTCCCATATCGTGTGTGGGTCGCGGAAATATGTTTGCTGAGCTCCTTCTTCCATCACAATAAATATAAAAGTTAAATAAAAATGTTCAAGCTTTATAATTATGTATCGGGTATAAATCGAGAGCTCACTGGATTAAAACGTAAGTTTAATATTCATCATAGGTAAATAAATTTAACAAATTAAATCCTAATTTTAAAACTATATTTGAGTCAGAAATTAAAGAATTCTTGTATCCCTAAAGATTATAGAGGAATTATACTGGAGAATCGGTAATCGTACAAGCCAGTGCTGACAATGTTAGTGTTAGTGGGCGTCATTATGTTGTGTGTGGCTGTGTTGCGGGAAATGAAATTTACAGAGAGTTAATGTGTAAGTGTACTTTATGATTCTTGTAACTAATACAAATTAACAGTTTAGAAAATACATACATGAATAAATATTTTTACGTGCATGCGTTTTTTAATATTTATATAAAATGCATGTAACAAAATGTGCAAGTAACAATAAGAACGTGTGTGTAATATTTGTTCATGTCTGGTGGCTCTCAAACATCTGAAGTTTATCATATGTGGTTCTTACGTCAAGAAAGTTTGGCCAATCCTGTTATATATCAAAGGGCCACTCAACGCACATGGCATTTTCAAATGTGGTAGCGCTGTAACTGAACACCCAATTCCAATATCCAGTTTAAACATAATTGAGTATTGAGGCCAGATGCACTCCCATCCCAATATGATCAAATGATTAATTCTTGTGTTCCATATACATTAATTATAAAAAACTGGAAGATAACACAAACTTACCATAAAGCAATAAAACAGATCAAAATAACTGATACGTCTTTCACCCACACAGGATATTTTGTAACTGCAGGTGTTGAAGCAAAGGAAACGTAAGCTCGAGAACCACTTCAGTTTGATCTTGAGAGAGAATGTCGTATGTAAATACGGTTTACATATCGTATCGATTACGTAAAACCGAAAACAAATTTCGAATGGAAGATAATAATAATGGAAAAGAGGTACAATTCTTTATGTTCAACGATAATCTAAAGTTAATATTTTAAGTGAATAAGCATATTTCGTACATTCATAATGCAATTTCATACCTAAAATTGATAATGTTTAAAATTCGACAATTTATTTATGTATTTTCTACAGTTTAAACTGATACCTAGAAAAATAACAACTATTACGTTATTTGAGCTCCTCACTAGTAGGATTATTTCGGTCAACAAAAATCTCACTATTTTTTTAACTTACTATACAGTTCAGTATGACACAATTAATTAAACTAACTTTTACTCTAGTCTTAAACTGCAAAATTAGGGACGGCTAGCATAGATAGCCCTTGTTCAGCTTTGCAAGAAATTAAAAACAAACCAGAAACTTACAACACCTGTCAGCATTTTTTCTGTATCCTCGAGTGCAGGCGAACTTCTTCACTGGAGCATATACTGGAAAAAATATTAACAAAGCGTTAATCTCTGTCAGCACCTTCACTGTTACCGCTGGAATATACGGTTTCTCTAGGATCGGTGCAAAAGAAAAAAATCTTGAAACAAATGAAAGTTAAATTATACGTTTTAATTAAAATTTCTTTTGACACACTCAGTCTAATACAGATATAAATCAAAGAGCGTGTAAAATCATTTTGAGAGAAATGTGGTGAAAGAACATCTTCGTTTGAAGTGATGTTTTAACTCGTTTGTTAACCAAAGAGCTTCATTGCTTCACCAACTTAAATATTTAGAACCCATGCTATATATATTTTACGACGCATAAAAATATTTTTAAGCCCTACTGAGGAGTTCTAACATTAAAGAAAACATCAGACCTAAAATGTGATATTTGCACACTACTGATTTAAAATTCGTAAAGAGCTGAAACAAACAATGGATAAATATCTACAAGTGTGACTTTAAGCATAATTATTAGATTTCACCAGCCTCTCCATCAAAACTTTATACGAGTGAAGAAACATTCGTTTATGGTTAAAATTGAGTTTAAAATGAAAATATCTCATTTCTATAGATATAAATGTGTGTAGAGCTAACCTAGGGAACAAGACTTGTACGAAAATAGTATTAACAGACTGAAACCACATTAAGAATGTAAACCAAAAAGCTTCATTGCTTCATCAACTTACGTGGCCCAGCCTGGCCACTTGGGTTAAGGCGTTTCATTCGTAATCTGAGAGTCACGGATTCGTATCCAAATCGCACCAGACTAGCTCTCCCTTTCAGCCGTGAGGACATTATAGTGTTACAATCAATCCCACTATCCTATGGTAAAAGAGTAGCCCAAGAGTTGGCAGTGGGTGGAGATGACTAGCAGCCTTCCCTCTAGTCTCTCAGAGCTAAATTAGAGATGGTTAGCACAGATAGCCCTTGTGTAGCTTTGCGCTAAATAAAAAAACAACAACAAAGTATATGGCAAATACTTAAGAGAAAAGTGATACTATTTTCGTAATATTAAAAATCTTTTGTATACATCAGCAATAGCAATTATTTTATAGTAAATACTCATGGTGGGTGAAAAATAAAAGTATTGTTTGTTTGTTTGTTTTTGAATTTCGCACAAGGCTACTCGAGGGCTATTTGTGCTAGCCGTCCCTAATTTTGCAGTGTAAGACTAGAGGGAAGGCAGCTAGTCATTACCACCCACCGCCAACTCTTGGGCTACTCTTTTACCAACGAATAGTGGGATTGACCGTCACATTATAACACCCCCACGGCTGAAAGGACGAGCATGTTTGGCGCGACGGGGATGCGAACCCGCGACCCTCGGATTACAAGTCGCACGCCTTAACGCGCTTGGCCATGCCGAGCCAAATAACAGTCAAACGAAAATGTTATAGTTGCAAAACATTTAAAAGTGAGTTGAGCAATTTCCATTCAAGCGGTTTTGCTGTTAAATTAATATACTTTAATAAACGAAAATAAGATCTAAAAACAAAAACTTTATACTAACCTGTGTCATCATGTTTGTGCTCTCCTTCATTATTTCCCCATTTGTATCTTCCAGAATCTTCAAACTGTTTATCTGTTAACACTATTTCGCCATCTTTTCCTTACTTTCGCTCTCAGTGCTACTCACTATTTCACAAAGATTCGTATACCAAGTAATTTTCATTTGAGCACAAAAGTGTGAGAGTAGAACCACGTTCAATTTTGACTACTTCACTCCCTGAAACAAACATTAAACTAACGTAAATATGGAAAAATTCCGTAAAAATAGCCATAACTAGTCCTTCTTGTCTTCACTGTACATTTTAGGTCAGTTTTTATTCCTTTCTAAGTAAAATACCATTGCTACTATGCACACAAAGTATTGTTGCGCGAGTGACGTCAAGAACTGTTAAAACATTGTGAAATGAAAAAGACTCACCAACAACAGTGATTATAAAGTCAATTGTGTTTTTTTTATGGTTAAAAGTAGCAATCACACGTTTCGCAGGGTGCAAGACACGTCACCTGGATAAATACAGTGGTTGGAGTTCCAACTCAAGAAAATTTGATGTAATAAACAATAATAAAACTGCTCTAAGATTTCAGACTGAAGCTCAGATGAAAACAAATATAATACTTATGTAGGTTCGCTTTACAATTTCTTTCGACAATACTAGTCTTATTAGGTTATGTAGATAGAATATTGTTTGTGCAGTACCGTCAGTCGACAAAGATGTTGTTGCCTCAATAATAGTGGAGCAGCTTGCTTATTTGACAGGTTAAAAAATCACATAAACTTAAAATAATGGATGTCTTTACAATAATAGTTACTGTGGGCTGTATTCCTCGTAGTGGGCAATTTGTAAGTGGCCCACTGTATAACTTTGGACTTAAACTGATAAATCTACACGACAAATTAAAAATAATTGTGTTAAGTAGATTAGTTACCATAGTGTTTGGAGTATCTTAAATACTTATGACGAAAATTTCGAAATCATTTTATAATAATACGTAGTTGTGTTTGTCCGATATGTGACTCTCTCGTGAACTAACATCGCATTTCTTATGACAGCATAATCGTGGTACCAAGAAATGAAGTTGTCTAAATTCAAAAGATAAGCGAAAAGGTATATTATAATAATTTATTCTTGTTTGTAGGAAGGGTGCTAATTTGCAAAGTTTGAATAGTTTTTTATTAGTTAGGTGTTCCATGATTATTTCAATTTCAAGAACACGTTACATTCGGTTAATAATGAAAATTAGGGTGGGGTGGTTGAAAAATCCGAAAATACAACTAGTAGTATATGTTTTAACAAGGTCGTTTAGTGTATTTTCCCTTTAAAAGAAAGGGAATAAATAAAGGGCTGCAGAAACTGTATTTTGTGTTAAGGTGTAATGTTGAAAGGAAGCGGGAAAAACTTATACTCAAATAGTTATTTGACTCTTTATCTTGTTATAAAACATAGTTTTCTTACAATAATATATACTAAACCTTTTGTTTTACTCGTGATAGTTTAGATGTGTTAATTTAGAGGGCATTGCGGAAGAGAGTAGATATTCATAATTTGTTTCTGAAGAACTTTTTAAAGGTATTTGAAATTAATATTATACGTTATAGGACATTGCATTAAATAGCAGAGGAATAACTAGATTCAGTGACATTGGTAAATAAATGTCAGAGGGTTAAAGTTTGAAGTTAAATTTTACTTGTCCTTCAAATTAAGTTTAGTAAATGCATCGAAATTTTAAGTTTTCGTGTACTAGTAAATCGTAAAACAGGCTTTTATTCTTCAATTAATAACGGCTGTGCATCAAAGACTAAGTATGTAGAACTTAATTAGTAGTGATAATAACTAAAGATAATCATTTACCATGGAGAAAAACTGGTTATAAAAACAATTTATACTTGAATGTTAGGGTTAATAACAACAATTTTAACAATAAGTCTTCTTGTGTTCGTAATTTATTTTCTTTTATACTCTTCAAAAAAAAACAAAAAAAAAAACGCAAAAGGGATATTTTTTTTTATTTTAAAGAGAGAGATATATGTAATAACGTTACAAGCTCAGAGTATGTGATGTTACACGTGTTAGCCTTGCATGGCCAAGCGCGTAAGGCGTGCGACTCGTAATCCGAGGGTCGCGGGTTCGCGCCCGCGTCGCGCTAAACATGCTCGCCCTCCCAGCCGTGGGATCGTATAAAGTGACGGTCAATCCCACTATTCGTTGGTAGAGTAGCCCAAGAGTTGGCGGTGGGTGGTGATGACTAGCTGCCTTCCCTCTAGTCTTACACTGCTAAATTAGGGACGGCTAGCACAGATAGCCTTCGAGTAGCTTTGTGAGAAATTCCAAAAAAACAAAACAAAAATACACGTGTTAAGGTACTGATTGTCAGACCAAAATGACAATAAATGTTGTGCACTTTGAAAACGGAGGAAAATATAGAATTTTTCGATAAAACGCATTAGTGTCCAATAAATTTGTTTGAGAGATCTGCATGTTCTGCAAGTGCAACATGTGCAAAATCCCTATAAAAGTGACGGGTTCTCGGTTTCCATAGCTCAGTGTTAAGCCATCGACACGCAATACAGTCACGCCAAGACTGACTGAAGCACAACGCAGCAACGCCATTGGTCGCTTGGAAGCAGGCGAATCTCGATCAGATGTTGCCAGAGCTGTGAATGTCCACCCAAGCACCATCACAAGGCTATGGAATCGTCACCAACAACATGGATCAACTCGTGACCGTCCACGATCTGGCAGACCTTGTGTGACCACGCCCGCACAAGATCACTACATCCGGTTACGTCGCCTTCAGGATAGGACCACCACTGCGACGTCTACTGCCTCAACCATACCAGGGCTGCGAAGGATTTCCGATCAGACCGTACGCAACCGTCTTCGAGTTTCTTTGGCCCCATGTGCAACCCATCATGGTGAACGTCAACGGATTTCAACAATAACAACTCACCACTGTCTTCTTGAGATACTACAACATCAACGTTCTTCCCTGGCCCTCCAGATCACCAGATTTAAACCCCATCAAACATCTTTGGGATGAGTTGGACCGACATCTGCGACAGAGACAACCTCAACCGTGGACTCTACCTCAGCTTGCTGCAGCTTTGCAGGCTGAGTGGACAGCCATTCCACAGGATGTGATTCGTCATCTCATCGCTTCCATGGGCCGGAGATGCCAAGCAGTTATTGATGCTCACGGGAAGCATACTCGTTATTGACGTTAAACTTCAACTAGTGAGCGTGGACTTCGCCTTTGCAGACTTTGGATGTTCAGCAGTGAATGCACAAAGTTTCACACGTATCATACAGAACTACCCGGAATAAACTTAACAAGTTGTCTCAAATTTTGCCTTTTGCATTTCTTTTTTTGAAGAGTATATGTACTTTTACTGAATCTAGAAATGAAGATGTAAATTTTTTTAAAAGAGTTTCTACGTTTAAAGGCTTGATTATATCCCAGTTAAAGGCAACAGATAAAGAGAAGTGAAGATGATGGGAAATGGAAACAGGATTACATGAGGAGTTTAAGCTTTTATATACAAGTGATACACATATTAACAATGATACTAAGAAGCTAGGAAGAGTACTAATAGAGTAAAAGTAGTGAATTTAGTTGTAATTATCCCATGCTGTTGAATAACAAATTTCAGCCTTTATCTTCTGAAGAACTACTGGAGGGGAGAAAACCCCAGAGAAGGATGTGGGGTAAGATTATTGTTGCAGATGATTCTTTGATGTGTGAAGAAAAGAATCAGATTATCCTACTGAAAAGCACAGGTTGAGGATATAAATGACAGAATAGGAGGTATAATAAGGGGACTAGAAGAGATGCAATTTTTGTGGTGCATATGTTTGCTGATGATGTAGGGAAAGGTAGGTAAGAGAAGCTACTAATGTGTAAGAGGTAAAGATTCACAGTAATTTATTTTTATAATCTTACTTCTTCCCATCTGGATCATATCTGTACACTAGGACCATACATTCTACCCAACCTCAACAATAATTTTTTTTTTTTTGAAAGTAAATAACTTTGAAAGAGGAACGTCCACCAAGAAAAAAATAACCATGTGACGTTATCGCGGGTGCTTTGTGTCATTTATTACACAGTCTCTAGTACAGGACTAGTAAAACCAAAATTTAGTGTGTCTGGAAGACGTCACGAAGAGGAATGCATGTTAGAAACCACAATATCCTCATAGAGTTTGGTGAAAAAATACAAGATAATTTATCCATGAACAACCAAAGTAGGCCCATTACAACAATTAACTGGTATTCTTATCTGATTACTATAAAACAGGCAGTTGGTTGAAGGACTACAGAATATCGTAGAACGGTTTATTGATTTCACAGAACAAAGACAGCAAGCCACTACCTCCAGAGTTTGATTCAGTGTGTATTTTTTGTAAGAATGTACGTAAGTTTGAGAAGAAAAGAATGATAGTAAGTTTAATAAAATATATGGACTATAAAATGTAAGACAAAATATTTTCACCAAGTTTAACACAGACCCTGTTCAAGGAGAAGGACATCATCACAGATCCTGTTTATAAATCATACTCTACCATGTATTATCTATGTAACAAGGAACTGAGGCACAACAGGAATATAGAACTGTTAAAGGCCTGACATTTTAAAACTTTTGACTTCATAGCTAATAAGTATAATGATAACTTGGATCAAGGAAAGAAAAGTAGTTGGAATGAAAGATTCTTCAAAATGAATTTGAAAAACAATCCAGTAAGAGAATTTAACAAGGGGGGGGGGGGTAATGTTTATGTGGTTCCAGGAAATCTGGTCAGGGATGATCTAATAGTTGAGAATACTGATCTGAAAGGAAAATACAATCTTATGAATAATTAGTCTTTCGTGTTACTGACTATGAAGAAAATGCTGTTTTTGTTCACAAAAAATAGTTTTTAATTTCAGCACTATATGTTATTATAATTTAAAATACTCTGAAAAATGACTATTCACATTTCTAAGTGCAAGGTTATTTACTGTATTATTTAGGGGAGAGCCATAGGGTTAGTGTATGGAATTACAACTCTAAAATCATGGCTTTGATTCCCCTTGCTGGACAGAGCAGATAGCCTGATTTGGCTTTGTTATAAGAAACATATACACTCATATGTGATACAATAAATAGGCATGACATAATAGGGTCACACTTCTGATATGTTTACTTTTATATAAGCAGTTCCAATCCTGTGTTACTTGAATACTTCTATATATTGTTACTTTCATTAATTATGTTTGCTGTGCTATTTGATATAGCAAGTGTCATTAATATGGAAAGTAGTTAGCCAAACCACTACAGTGACAAATTAGAATATTAGTAAAATCCTGAATCAGTTTTCTCAAAGAATTACTAACATAACATACTTGAGATCTTTAGATAGTTGATAGAATGTGACTTATCATTAAGATTATCCCATAGATGACTGATAAGACTGAAGTCAGAGAGCATAGATTTTGCTGTTAATTTCTTTGTTTTCAAAGAATATATTAATCAGTTTAGATGGAGAAGTTGGGTGTTACTAATCACTCAGTTTAAGACAAAGTTAACTGTACCATGTAAGACAACAGAATAGCTCTTGGATATGGTTCTTCCAAAGCATTGTTATCAGAATTCTGTATGGCACATCATTTTGCCCTTGAATGTTCATGGCCAGTAGCTGATCCTCTTCTTTTCACATCTGTCTGATATTGGACACTTTCAAAGATCTTCACACATGGTTTACCTGTGACTGATCTTAAAGATTTCACTCATGTATATTTATTTGGTGATCATGCTTTTTCCTGTGAGTCTCCCATCTCTTATGACATTAAAAAGTTTCTTACTTGGGGCCTATCGTGATGTCTTCATATAAGTCTGTCTTGATGGTGATATTTTCTTCTTAAACAGTCTTTAACTGGTACAAATCCTATTGTCTTCAGATGTGGAAAATCATTGGTTGACACTTTTCTTTTTACGTGTTGAAGAACTTTGATTGGCCTTATACTTTTTACACATCATATCTGGGGCTAATCCCATTTCTAAACCATCTGTGTTATTTTGGACATTTCTAAAGGAGTTCACTCATGGCTCACCTGCAACTCACAGAAATGTCTTTATGTATATGTGATCTGTTGGTCATCCCTTTTTCTTTGTGTGATTCTCCTATGGTTGATTACATTATATTCACACGGGTCTGACCTATGGGAAAACTTTCTTTAATCTTATTATTTTTATGTCTTATCACGAGCTAATCCAGTATCTCTCATGTCCATCTTATTTGATATTTTAAAAAAGTCTTCACAGTGGCTCACTTTTTACTAAAGAAAAAAACTTCATGTTGATGTGATATTTTCATCGTGTGATTCTTCTGTCATTAATGTGGATGATACTTTTATCTTCATACATGTCTTACCATTAGGCTATACTGATGTTTACACATGTATCGGTCTTGATGCTGATTCATTCTTCTAAGACATTCTTCAAAATGGGCAAAACCCAATGTCATTAAATTTGGAAAATCTTCAGCTGGTCCTGTTTATTTCATACACGGGAGAAGAAAAGCAAACAAACAAAAGCATTATTAGCTTTTATAAGGCATGGAGTGTGTTTAAAGGCATCTCAACGGCTACATTATTTGCTCAACATTTTAAATATCAGGCCATAACTTAAGGACTTTTTACAAATTTAAATAATACAGTAAACATCAATTTTAAATTCGAACTTTCTAATATCTTAATAATATATGAACTTTAAACTGAAAATACCATAATTATTCTTCTCATTATTAGTTTATTTCCATATTATGGTGATGTTAATGACTATACAGAAATGTTGTTGATGTAATCTTGTTCTGTGTTATCTCAAAGAGAAGGGTCACACCAAAATAAAAGTAGAATCTCAGAGGTACAGACTCTGCTGCACAAAAGCAAAAATGGAGGGCTACAAAATCTCTGAGACAGGGGTAATATCAGAAAAAAAAGTGGAGTTTTCTTTAGTTGAAAAAAATCTAAAATTATACAATATGCTATTTGTGGTGTGTCCACCTCAGGTATCAAACATTGTTTTATAGCACTCTAAACCAATAAACTTACAGTTGACACATCAGTATACCAGGGCTATAGAATCTAAGAGGTAGGAATTATACATCACTCTCCAATAAAGGAAAACTAGATTGCAAAATTTTAGATATAGGGTTCACGTTACTAAAATCAGGAAAGAATGTCTGGAAAATGTGAGGTCAAGAGATATGCTATTAAAAGTGGGTATTCAAAACTGGTGTATCACAGAGATGGGAATTTAGTGATGTTCCTGTTCCACTCTATACACATATTACTCATGTATCCTGGTTTAAGACAAAGTTCAGTAATATCCCTTTTCTGTTATAGATACAATTCTGTCCCGGCATGGCCAGATTGTTAAGGCGTTAAACCGTGAGGATATTATAATGTGATGGTCAATCCCACTATTCATTACTGAAAGAGTAGCCTGAGAATTGGTGGTGGATGGTGATGACTAGTTGTTCTCCCTCTAGTCTTACACTGCTAAATTAAGGATGGCTAGTGCAGATAGCCCTCGTGTAGCTTTGCACAAAATTCAAACCAAACCAAACCACAATGCTCATACCAATCAATCTCTTTGAATATTTCATCAATCAAAATGGAGTTCTGTGGTAAAAGTAACTAAGACACTAATGTATAGTATATGTTTACATTGCTAAAACTTCTGTCAACATTTTTCTTTTCATATTCTATCAAGATTATGTACATATGTTGAAAAATAAATACTACCTTACAATATTGTTGTAAAAAATAGAAATGGAAACTTTGACCTGATGTGTTCTTTCATGTAACATCTGGCCTTCACAAATTTTGAAATATCAATGCAGTGATTGCTGAACAGAATAGGCTGTGTTGAGTATAGTTTATATATATATGTATAGATGATCAAAATATTTTAATTCTTGTACATATAAAACAAGGAATTTAAATTAAAATACATATTTCTTTTCTGATATTTACTGAAAAGTGTTTAATGTTATCAAAATTTAGCTTCAGGAAATATTTGGACCAATATAAATTTAAAAAATTCCAGACTTAAGTCACTAGGATACACATTTCTGTTTCTCAGATTGATGTGCATTTCAAAAGTCTTTTAAACTAAAACCATTTTTGCTCACATAAACATTCTTTACAATGAAATGATTTCTATTTTATTGAAATAAATCTGATTCATCCAGGTGAAGGTTTCTAACTCGGTAGGAACTATTTGTTTATAAGCACTTCCTTAATGGTACTGACAACAGCAAAATGAGTAAGGATAATTCTATTCTTCCATGTGTTTTGAGATACTCTACTGGTGAAGTTAGCTACCAGGTCCTTAATTCAAGCAATTATTAAATATCTTGACCCAAAAAATGTGCTATCGTAGTGTGAGAATTAACACATTTCATGTACTTTGTAGCAATTAGACGTAAGTTCCTGTAATGATGATGTGCTAAGAATCTTTTCAGTTGCATAATCTTCAGAATCGAAAGTTATGCAAAAATCAAGACTTATTTCCACTTTTACAAAATATCACCAAATACAATTTACTATTAAAGAATTTCATCACATCTGATGCAGCACAACATTTCCTTCAGGTCCATAATTTAATATTTTAAGTTTACCTGCATTTGACTTGTATGAAGAGATCTATGTATATTCTTTTATTGAAAAAATTGGTGTTTAACAGTTTTCCCTACTGAATCATGTGTGATCTTTCATTAATACTTCTTCTAATGGTGAAATAAAATATTTTTATTTTCTTTGTTTATTTATTCTGTATTTTAAACTTCTATCTAATTTGTACCATATAAACTTTCTTCATATTCACATATTTTTACTGTTTCCATTAAATCAACTTTTTCTTTCGTTTTATTAAGAAATTTGGCTAATTTTGTTCATTGACTTATATATCAAAAACAATTTTCTTTGCTAAATTTTTTTGTTATTTCACAAACCATGTATAAATGACAATACTAAATCTTACTGGTTATAGCTAAATGCTTTTATTAGTTTTTCACAGCTCTGTCAACAATACTATAATTAAATTTTGTTTCTTCTGCAGTATACTTAATTAGTAACAACTTTATTAAAGTTTGTATATTAACAGCATAACTTTAGTATCATATCCATATAAGAATAAAAAACAGCACTTTTTTGAGGTTTTTTGTGTGATAATTTTTTATGCTGTGTTATGTTAATAATGTTTTTAATAAATAGTACTTTTCATATTAATTTTCATTCATTATGACATTCAAAAAGGTAAATATATTTTTAATATGCAAATCTGATAGAATTGGCAGTTTTTGAGGTAATTAATTTAACAGGTAATTCATCTTTAATATGCTGCCATGTAAATAATGTGTCATCAATATACCTCAACCAAATTTCAGGATTTTATCAGATATCTCTAATGCTTCAGTTTCTAAATAAATTTAATAATAATGAAGACAGAGAAGGTTCCACAGCTAAACAGTTTTTCTGCTTATAAAATATTCATTTTAAAAAATATTGTTTGAAACATACTTATAGAACTTCAATAATATGGATGTAAAAGTAAATTCTTAATTTCTTTCAGTTTCTTCTTGAAATATAAAATGGCTATTTTATCAGGCACTTTAATGAACACTGAAATATCAAAAGACACTAAAATATCTTTCTGGTTTAATGTTTAATTCTCCCAACAAATTCATGACTGTGTATTAATTTTTATCCATTAGAAATGAATTTTAGACATTATATATTGAACACTTAATATTTGACACAAGTATAATATTTTTGAATATTGTAAAGAAATATAAGAAAACCATAATCTGGTAAATTACTTGTGCAGAGTTAAACTTTGCTTTTCACGAGGTGTTAAACTTGTACAGTTTTTACCTTTCTCTTTAATCATTGTATGCAGTTTACTTATAGGATTAAATCAATGTTAAGATCAAAGATAAATAAAATTACTTAACACAAATTTCAAAACACAACTCTCCCCAAAGCAGCTGTAAGATATCAAATGCTAATACTAGTCACAATACAAAATAGCCTTTAAAGGGTAAAGCTCAGTTTTCTAAGGAAAATACACCTAATGATTTTGTTCACATAATTAATGTTCACTTGGTGTACATTTTTTTCTAACTGATAATGTAAACGTATAGGCGATGTTTTTACTGAATTTTTCTCAGGAGAATGTAAAAAATCCGAGCTTTATTTCAATATTTATTTGTCATTTGGAGATAAAGTCATGATATATAAGAAAAATTACACATTCTACACATATATTTTTATCATTTTGGCAGTATGTTATAGCAATTTGGGTTTTGAACTACATATTACCAAAAGTTCAATTTTCCTTTTGGAAGAGGAAAAAAATTAATTTTGTAAGTTTGAGTATAATATGTACAACTAAGCCTAATATTATTACTTGTTTTTGTTAGTAAATAAAAAAAAAAAAATTAAAATATACATAAAAGGTTAGGTTATCCATTATTAAAATACTGTTGCACTTATAAAAGTTTAAGGTAGCACTTTTAGTTCTACATATCTGGGATGACATATTTCACTAAACAACTAAAACTTGATCAGATGAGATTGGTGCTGTTTTGGTACCTAATGAACAAAAGTAAAGCAAGAAAGGGATAAAGTAATTCATACAAGTTTAGTGACATAATAATACTGTGGCCAATGGAACCTTCAGCCATTACCAATCTGAAAATCACCCAACTCTTGTCCAATCAGCTTACAACATTCATAAATTTAGCATCACAAATGTTCATCTTCAGAGCTTTAGCCCATATCAACCTACAACTACATGCATCATACAGTATTCATAGAAGTAGCCCATGTCAAATACCTTCATATAATACCCTTGATCATGTTCTACCACTGCATTATATTGTCATTTTCAGTTTTGATTTATACAACCATGTGACAATTCAGTTGACTGTTTCTCATTATGTGTTGAGTATTCATGTAATTACTGTAAGTACAGGTCTTTTATAGACCTGGAATTTGCTTAAGTTTTAATTATATTAAGCCTTCTGTCAAAAGACTCATCGGCTGCTCATTATCTTATACTACTTTACAAGCCTGTTTTTGGTAGTGTTCTATTTATAATATCATAACATTTCACATGCTGGTAGAATTAGTTTGGTTTGAATTTCGTGCAAAGCTACTTCAGGGCTATCTGTATTAGCCATCCCTAATTTTACAGTGTAAAACTAGAGAGAAGGCAGCTAGTCATCACCATCCACTGCAAACTCTTGGGCTACTCTTTTACCAACAAATAGTGGGATTGACCATCACATTATAATGCCCTCACAACTGAAAGGGCAAGCATGTTTGGTAGGGAGGGGATTCAAATCTGCAACCCTCAGTTTATGGGTCGAGTGCCTTAGCCACCTTGCCATGCCAGGCCATGTAGATAGAAAGTGTGAAGATTGACAAAACCAAATATTTTCATTATTCAATAGAAACAAAAACTGTATAAAGCCAATCCCAATGACATTTTAATATTAACCACTGCACTTGGAATTGTAAAAGATAAGAGAAATTGCACTCCTAATACTTTAAAAAAAATCGATATTCAAATGAATATGCATTTTTTGGTCACCTGTGTAAAATTTTTCCTCATCTTTCTTGATTTCTCAGATCATCCTTCAGTTTGTTTTTTCTCTTACTAACCACTGAAACAATATTATTTTTCAACTATTTCCCTTCATAATACTTCTTAACTGGTAATATTTACTTTTCTTTTGTCTACAATTCAAGATAATAAGTCTCAGAAGACTACATGAAACAACTATAAAAATATAAGTGTTAACTTTGTCACAACGAGTAATGTGAGCCAATGGCATTACTTTCATTATACTTAAGCCTAAAGTGAAGACGTGATGTAAGATTGCAATTTACAAAGCCTAGACCAAAGTGCATAGTTTTCAAGAAATAAAATTAGAAATTTTAAAGCTAAATTAGTTTTGAATTCAGTTTCTTCACTGTTACACGCACAATTTTTAAAATATTTACACAAAACAAACCTTTTTAACCAACACAGTCAACGCATTTGTTTTCAGTTTCGCTGGCTTCAAACTTAATTTTACTATTTTGAAAATTCCAGAATATATACGAACAATACTAGATAAAGTAATAAAGCAATTGCATTGAAAATTAAGTTGTTATATATTAAAATAATTTAATAGCCTAAAGAGAAAAGGCTTCAACCAAAAAACCCCGTCCAGTTTCCAGCAAGATTAAAACCGTTACTAGAAGAGTTTGTGATCAAAACAAAAAATCGAACATATAGACCATAGCTGGAACATCGAAGTCTCGTGATGAAGTTCTTAGCGAAATAACGAAATTAACGTACAAAAACAAAAATATATTATTCAATTTATCTGCTTTTTTATTGGTGTGAATAAAATATTTTAATAGCAGAAACAAACGATCTTTTAACACTAATTTATTATTTTTATTTAAATTGATCAAGGATGGTTCCACTATAAGTCAAACTGAAGTCGTCCTATATTTTATTACCATTATTTGTTTGTTTTTTATCTTTCAAAACCAACCATACGTTTTGTGACGTCATCAAGTTTTGATTAATAAGTAAAACATTTAAAAACTCGTGTCGAGAATTACAATTAAAGTTAAAACTGTGTTGTCATTAATCTGCACTGACTATGAGTGCATTATGAGATGTAAATGACATGAACCCTTAAAAAAAATAACAGTATCGTTTCATTTATATTATGCTATACAGTGAATAGATTCTTTTTCACAGAGAAGTCTGAAAGCTCCAGTAAAAGTAGTGTCTTTCATCACACTCATTGCATCTAATTGTTTAATAAATATTTTTCTGTGTAGTAAAAAACTGGATTCAGTCTCTTTCATTCTAAACAATTTATTCAAGACCAAAGAATACATATAATATCCAGCTGTATTATTGAACCTGTACTCTGAGTGAAATTAATGTACTTCAGATTACTGAAAATACTACAGAGTACGTAACTAGCAGAAAAGTTTAGTGCCAAATGCATAGAATTTGTTAGCGTAGGGTTATGTACATGTCTTCTGACAAATGCTCTTTATTCTATTAAGTTTTAGGTTTTGTACTTAAGAATAATGTATGTAAGACTTGGAATCAGAATGAAGAGATAGTCACTAAGGGTAAATAACTGTTTGAGAAAGTTATGGGGCTTCAGAGAAGTATTTTCATGAAAATTAAACTTTTGTTAGTTCTTAATGTTCTATGACTTCTTTCTTAGTGTGGCTATAGACTGAGAAAGGAGAAATTCTAAAAACTGGTATACTCATAACCCTGATCACGTTACTTCCATAAAGATCAACTTAAGTGCACAAGATACGTGGTAAATTGAGAGTCATCTTATAGAACTATGGTCTAATGAGCTTGAGACAGAGCTTCTAGACATTTGCTGATCAGCGTATAGTGTTGAAGAAAACTGTTAGGACAAGAGAATATTTTATTATTCTTTCAATTTTATGGGTCGAATTTTTCCATGGCATATATGTAGTTTTGAGTATATAATGTTGGTTAAGAAAACAATAAAAGTCATTTCGTTCTAATTATGTCTTACCTTTTGTTGTGTATCAGACCTACAGTATCATATGTGTCCTATCACTGAAAAAATTTCTATAATATTAGCCTGTGAAATTTTCCATTCTGAGGTCAGGCGATACCTCGAAGTTATTACTACCAATGATGCTTTGAATGGAATGACCAACAATGACGTTGATAAAATATGCAATAGAATAGAATTATGATTTCGTGTATAAAATGTCATGTTTTCACACTCTGGAGGCCAGGCATGGCCAAGTGCGTTAAGGCGTGTGCTTCGTAATCCGAGGGTCACAGGTTCGCGCCCGAGTCGTGCTAAACATGCTCGCCTTCCCAGCCGTGGGGGCGTTATAATGTTACGATCAATCCCACTATTCGTTGGTAAAAAAAATAGCCCAAGAGTTGGCGGTGGGTGGTGATGACTAGCTGCCTTCCCTCTAGTCTTACACTGCTAAATAAGGGACGGCTAGCACAGATAGCCCTCGAGTTGCTTTGTGCGAAATTCAAAAACAAGCAAGCAAACTCTGGAATGTATTCTTTTTCACATAACTATCTAGAAGCTTTAGTAAAAAATGTTGTCCTACATAAATGTGTCACTAATGTTTCAATATTTAACTTATCCTTCTTTGTTGGTAACTAACAGTATTTATTATCAAATTTTTTAAGGCTACATAAACAACTATAAATAAGGTTTATCATTCATTTAATTACTTTGGTGTTAAACATTACATCAGAGACAAAGATTAGGTTTCGAAAATGTCAATATATACTGTCTATCCTCACTTTTGTCAACAGTGACTATAGACTTATGCTACAGCATTATTTGATTCCTACCGATGTAAAAGTATCACAGCCAAGTATTCTGAACATATAGACTTAAAGACCTGCAGCAAACAACTTAAAAGGAATAGTTATGTAAAAGTACTACAATTAACAGTCTATATAGATAAGCTATATGATGGTACGACAATTAACAGTTTAAGATCCCACACTATTAAAGTACTGCAACTCAAGTTAAATAGAACAGCTAAAGAAGTAGTGGAATTGAACAAGTTAAATAGCACAGCTACTTAAAACAATTGTAGCTCAACAGTTCAAATAGAACAGTTCTATGAAAGTACAGACCTCGAGCATTTAAATAGAACAGTTCTATAAAAGTACTACTTGTCTTCATTACACACTTTGATTTGCTTTAAGTAATTCAACAGAATGAACGGAATTTCCAAGCTAAAACTATAGAACTATTTACTAACTGAGACTTATGTTAACAAACAATGTAGGAGTAGAAAATATTTTATTATTCAGTTTATAAAACTAATTCTTAAATTTGATAATTGTGAAGCTTATACAAAGAAAATTTTACGTAACATATTACTTTAATTTTTTATTGAGGAATAATTTAGAAGGACAAATTGAAAGTCATGATTTTAGAAAATATTGACTCTAGTTGCAGGTAAAGACTGTTGTAATTTTCAAAATGTAGTTATAGTTTGAAACATCAGTAAACATTAAACATTCATGACCTCAGTGGAGTTGTGAGAGTTGATGTGAATTAGAAGCTCGGTAACACCATCGTACTCAAGTCATGAGTGATAAGAATACTTTCTAATTCACTTCCCTTTCTCCTTAATTTATTTATGAAAGTTCTAAAGTATCTGTTTTGTTCATCGGATACCACATGTCAATTTCTCATGCTGCATCGGATAACAACACACTATATATGTCTTTGAGCGCACGATATAAGTAAATTTATTTCTAATTAAGTGTGCGTGTGTGTAGGAAATCGATTCCCTAATTATAGCATTGTAAATGCGAAAACGTATCGCTGTTCAAGCGGGTAACTTCTAATTTAGTTGGTGCAGGTTATTATTTATAACGTAGTTTTCCATTAATAAGATTTAATATACGTTTTTGAAATATTCATAAGAGACAGTTAAAATAATTACCACCTCACGTCTGCAGTATGTGACGTACAATGTACGAGTGATTGTTTGAAAACTACATTTGAAATATAAAAACTTAAGTGAATCGTCATAAATTAGTTGAAATATCGTTGTTATACAAATATTATAAAATATACCAACATATTTGTTTACAGAGGGTTCTTATTTCTTCTAAATAGGTTGTGAAATGAATGAAAGGGAATGTTGTGACCAGAGTTTTGTTCATATTGAGCAATGCAAGGTTGATTATTGTGCTCGTTTGTACAGGTATTGATTTTTCTCCCTGTTTCTCTCATGTGGCTTTATCTACTACACTGATATTTGTATTGATAAACAACATTACTAAAAGATCCAGTCATTTTCACACAAGCGAGGGCCTTCAGTCAATAAGAATGCTCTTTCCAAAATGTAGCCAGCTGC
Organism: Tachypleus tridentatus; assembly: GCF_004210375.1. Classification (NCBI taxonomy): domain Eukaryota; kingdom Metazoa; phylum Arthropoda; class Merostomata; order Xiphosura; family Limulidae; genus Tachypleus; species Tachypleus tridentatus. The sequence goes on from NC_134828.1 coordinate 60,630,197, forward strand.
TGTTTGACCCCCTGTATAACCTGAAGCTCTATTGTTCCATGAAAGAAGAAAGCACCCCAGATGATGATGGAACATTCTTCACTGTGTCGTGTAGAAAATGTCTCCGGTGGAATACCTTTATCGTTCCAGTAATGTTGGAAGATAACTTGACCATCCAGGTTAAATTTTTTCTCATCAGAGAACAAAACCTTCATCCATTTTTCTACATCCCATGTTTGGTGCTTCTCAGCAAAGTTTAACCAAGCTATTTTGTGGTGTGGAACGAGGCGTGGCCTTTGAAGAGGTTTACGGTTTTTAAAGCCTTTTTCTCGTAAATGCCGTCTTATTGTTCTTGAGGTGCATTCTGCGTCCGTAAGGGCTTTAATCTGGTTCGACGATTGGCTGCTGTCTTGCCAGACAATCCGTCGAATCCTCCTGCTTAATGCCGACGAAGGTTTCTTGGGCCGATCACTTGAAATTCTCGGTCCGTATCCCTCAGTGTTTTTTAAGAAATTTGCAACAGCAATTTTACTACGCCCAATCTCACCAGCGATGGCACGTTGAGAGAGATCTTGCTTTTGCAGCTCGAAATTCTGTCACGCTCAAACTCTGTCAACTTTTTAGCCTTTGCAATGTTTTTACTTAATGTAACACAGGATATGTCAGTGGGAGATGTTGATAACGCTAACGCTTGAACACAAAAAACGTGTTTACCGATTAACGCTTCGTTTCAGTGTGGTCTTAAACTTTTGACCAGCTAGTATTTAGGCTAATTTCATAGTGTTCACATTTTCCCTTTTAAGTGCGAAAAACGTTTTTTCTCCCTTTTCTTATTTTCATCATTCGAAGCTCTACTGAAATAAGTGGTTGAGTCTAACAACGCAAAATGCATGTTTTTTTTTATGCTCATTGGTTTTAAGATTTTGTCCAGCAGTGTATTTTTTGACAGTTCAAGAGATGTATATCACTTTTATGTTGATACAGAGATGCACTTCATTTGATGTGAATGCTAGTTAGGTCTATTCTTCACACGTGACTTTCTTTTCGATGAAAATATCTATTGTTTTCGTAGATATACTAACATCCGAAGAAAATTCACTGATGTTGGTGAAGTTTGAAATCTATAAACGTACCTGTTCAAATATCTGTAGATTTCCAGTTAATAAGCGTTTGTCATAATCATAGCGTCCGAGTCTTATAATATATTGATTTTAGCAAACAAACAATATTCTGTTCTTTCTTCGTGTGTTGATTTCTAATCCTTAGGCAACATTCTCAAAACTTCACTTGGCCCAACATGATAAAAATACGCTGATACATTCGTAAAATATATATAGTTGATTCTTATTCTCGAGAATTTTTTACAAATTTACAGAATAGGCACGGCTTCCGCAATACACATTTAACAAGAAAAGTTACATAAATTTCTGAATACCATATATATTAAACTGCAACTAACATACATATTAAAACAACATTAAATCCGTCACAATAGAAAATATTAAGAACAATAAGTAGCTACGCTACTCATAACAATACACATATATATCTTATATAACAAAGACAGGGAGTTCGTTTAAACCCCTTGAACCTCCTTGTGTACATGTCTAATATATATATAGTTTTACATTTTGAAAATAAAACAGTTTATCACAATTGTAACAAAATTAGGATAACAATGGGAATGGAAATAATACTGATTTGGAATTTTCAACTTGAATGGACTAAACAGCCAGACCAGAACTAGGATTCAGGTAGAATCGTCCCTAATTTTGAACTACTGAACAAAATGGACGCGGCTGGACAGTATCGCCTGCTGATACAAGAACTTTACAGACTAACGGGATTGCCTGTCAATTTACATAATCTGCTCATGATGCAGGTTCAGGAGCATCACGTCCTGAACGTTATGTCTATTTGACATCGCTAACTAGAACTTGTTTCATTATTCTGAACTGTTTTACAACTGAGGAAATACATGGGAAGATTTTGCCTAGGTCAGAAAGTAGCGAAGCATAATTAACGGATACACGTTAAGTGTCAATTACATTTGAAACAATGTTATTGGTTTATCATTCTAGGTAACAGTCGATGTTAAACAATTACTATAGCTTTCATTTGTATGATATAGTTATACAAGACCAGTCCTTGCTCCACTGAACACACAGCCCAAAAGTAGAATTAACAGCACACAGTTTTTAATGTAATTTCATCATTTCTAAAACAAAATGTTGCTAGTAATCTACACACTATTGTTAAACGTTATTCTAATTGATATTATTTCGCTCAAAAAGTTATGAACACATGGTATATAGATAACATATATCCTATTTTCCTATAGTATGTAGTTCATATTACCCAAAAACGTTCAAGTTCAAATTATAATAGACTTAATATGTATGATGAATATATTTATATCAAAGGGCAGAGCTTGATGAGTTCAAATATTAGTCATTCTACTATTAACCTATCCTGATTTGCACAACATATGTCTAAAGTGGAATGATCCTTTCTTCTTACTCAATCTTCAACTGGGATGGATTCCAGTGCCTAAACTTATATCTGAAGTATGGCTCATCCCATTTCTACCACATATGTCTGAGGTATAACTTATGTATTTCTTTTCACATGCCACTCACCTTTCACTGATCCTTTTCTTTTCATGCTTGTATAACCTGTAATTTATCCCATTTTCTCAACACAAACTTGAACTTAGAATTATACAATGGTCTTTACACTTGAGTGACGTGTGACTGATCCTAATCTTAACATGTATCTTATCTGTAGCTCATCCTATTTACTGCACATGTAAGTGTCTTGTGGCTAATCCAAGCTTCTTAATGTGCGTCTTAACTATGTATCATCAGATCCTATTAAATTATGTACGTTCTGTTCACACGTGTCTGACCTTCAGTTTTTCCTTTCTTTTCTTGCGTGTTTAACCTGTCGCTAATACCATATTCTTCTCACTTGTCTGAGATGCACCATCATGTAATCTATACATAAGTATATCTCACTTCTGGAGACAACCATATATTCCATGAGTGTGAAATGTGAATAATATCAAACACTTCACACATGTGTAACTTGCAGCTAGTAACATTATCCCCCACCTCTGTCTTAACTGTAGTGTAGCCTTACATTTTTAGATATGTTAACATACTGCTCATCCAATTCTCTTTACAGATGTTTGACCTGCCACTCATCACATTCTCTTCAGAAGTGTTGAACCTTTGGCTGTGAATGATATCTTCATGCATATAAGTCCTTTGACTGATCTAATGTCTTGACAAGTGCCTTACTTGGGGTTCATTTTATTCTGTTCATAATTGTCTAATATGCGACTTCAGAGGTCACTACAGAAGAGAGAAGATATAGAAAAGTTAAGCTCTTACATATTTCGAAAATTTATTTAATATTAATGTTATAATTTGAAGGAATTTAGGTTAAATAACACAGGACTAACTTGAAGTGAAACGATTAGTAAATAAATGTAAGACGGTTATAGTTTAAGTCAGCGTTTGATAATGTAAAGTTTACTTATACTTTAAAAAACAGTACGTGCATCGGAACTTTAGGCTTATGTTCACTGGTAAATAGAAAAACATGCCAAATACATTGTACTCTTATTCTTAAGTTAACGGCGGGTGTACATCAAAGATTAGTTATTGTCACTTCTAATCAAGTTTTATACAACTGAAGATAAACGTTATTTAAAGTGAAAAAATCGTTATAAAAGAAATTTTTTTTAAATGCTAGGCTTAACAGTAACAGTTTTGACAATAGTCTTCTGCTATTCACTGGAGTAATTTTTGTCAACTTCAGTGTTAAGTACTTTTACTGAATCTAGTAATGGAGATGTAAAATTTGTGTATAATTTCTACTTTTCAAGACTGGAGGCTATAACAATTATAGAAGAGACTATATAAAGATAAGTGCAGGCTGTGGGAAATGGAAGCAGGATTTCAGGTGGAGCTTAAGCTTTTATATACAAGTGATATATTTGCTAACAATTATATTAGAAGGAGAGAGTACTAATGGAGTAAAAGTAATTAATTTAGTTGTAATTAGTCTATTCTGTTGAGCAACAAATTTCAGGTCTTGCCTTCTGGAGAAGAACCTCCAGAAGGAAAACCTAGAAGAGTGAGAGAAGAATGTGGGATGATAAGGTTATAGATGTAGATGATTCTTTGATAAGAAGTGTGGCTAGAATAATCTGCGGGGCAAATAGAGAGAAAAGGATTAGATTATGTTACCCAAGGGCACAGGTGGAGGATACAAATGACTCGACAGGAGATATAATATCAATGATGGAAGGACAGGATGTACACTGTCCTTTTGAGACAAATTACAGATTAAAAACAAAAACTCTACATATGACTTATTTAGACATGGGAATCATCATGCAGTCTCTAACTGAATAGGCTTGAGTAATGTGCAGAATGGTTACAGTCATGCCAAAGCCATCCCATGCTTATGATACTCAAATATCTGATATATCTACTCAGCACACGGGAAGAAAACACAGTAGTCCTTAGAAAGTAACATACAGCGATTAGATCCAAATGCAAGCCCACCAATATCACTCCTAGGAGGGTGCTAAGAGTACTTTCAGAGTTAAATAGATATCAGTAAAATAGTAGGTAAAATACATAGTGGCCAAGGGGGGATAACATAGAGAACTAGGTTTATGTGCTGATCCATCAAGACTTTCTGTAGAGGCCCTGAAGGTGCATGCCAAGTGTAGGTGAGAAGTGTATATGCACAAACAACATTTCTGCTTGATATATATATGTATGATAGATGTAGTAAACATTTAAGAGCATTTGTAAAATGGATAAGTTATTCTAAATATATTTATAATTACAAAAACAAACCTCAGCAAAAGTGACTGAATTCTAACTTTTTAGCAGTCCCCAAACCCAGTGGGTCAGCAGTAACTTTATGGATTTAAATCTCTAAATTCATGAGTTCAATTCACTACAGTGGACAGAAAACACAGTCCAATGTGTAGGATTTTACTAAAACAACAATAAATTTTTACTACATTTCTTCATTAAAGCTTTTCTCCCCCCGCTAGTACAGCGGTATGTATCCAGATTTACAATGCTAAAATCAGGGGTTTGATTCCCCTCAGTGGGCTCATCAGATAGCCCAATGTGGCTTTGCTGTATGAAAACACACACACACACACACACACAAATTTTTTTATGTATTCTCTTCAGAGGCCATTATTATTAGATATTTTTTTGCTATAATATGTTTTTCCAGTTTAAGAATTTACTGAAGGCCTTTGTAAATAGAACATTGTGGAGACTTCAGGACCAATTAAATAATACTAAACATTTGCTAGATGTAAAGAAATATATGTTAATGAACCTCACAAGACAAATTAACAAGAATAATTAAATATTGTGTAAATGACAGCAATATAGCAGGTTAATGTAAAACAATATGAAGTTCTGCATTGGACTATGTTAGAAGACTATATTCTGAGAGTAAAAATTTTAAATACTTTTGTTACTTGATTTATTAAGTGGAATATTTAGTGTCTGATATTTGTGTCTGTGTTACTTAAGTGTTTTAAAACCAAAAAAATCATAATGTCATTTTGTTCATTAACACTACAATGTGATTGTGTTAGTAAACAATGCTCTGTGTCTTTAGAGAGTTTATTATGTAACTGTGTTGGTAAACTCTTGGTTACATAGTAATATTTGTATTATTTGATAATTGAGTTTAAAGCAGACAGTGTGATTGTATTAATAAACTGTACTTTAGCAATAAATAAGTGTTATTATATTATTAACATATTGTATTATATGTGTTGCATTGTTTTAATAATAATTATTCCAGTATGATCTCAAACACAGCTATATCACATTTCTTCTGCTCTTTGAGCATTGTTAAAAACTTTTCTCAATCAGTGCACCAGTCTATATACCCCTATCAATTTTGCACCATTTCTGAACATGTACATATCATGTGACTACTTTCCACCAATAGTATTGTGTTCCCTATATTGAAGCAGCTTAGCTCTTTCTGCCATTCTCACTCAATCCTCACTTTTAAGAATTGGCAGATTCTAAAAGAAATACACAAGAAAAATGTTAACTTCTGATATGGTCTTACCTCCTTTCACACCTTCTCCATTGGTACAGCATTGTTTAGTTATGTTTTTTTGTAATTCTTTACTATGTGCCTTATCATACTAATTTTATAAACTAAGAACTTAAATGTTTGTTTTGTTCCATCACTGACATGTTTTATTTTTTTCTGGTTACAGAGCTGAGCTTTGCTTTGGTTTCTTTTCTTATATTCATGACACTAGTAATGCCATTTTATCCTTGTAATCTACAGCTTGGAGTTCATCTTTCCATATCACCATTCTCAAGTCTTTGGCAGTTCATCAAACTTTATCCTACTTTCTTCCTCTCTCTATCATGGAGTGGGTGGTAATGTTACATTTTGACATCTTCACTGTAGTAACTCGTATCACAGAGCCAGGGAGTAACAGTTCAGGGTCTCTGTGTTTTCAGATCCTAAATCTCTTTTCTGGGCCCACAATTACCACTTTATGGTCTTCACTTGCCTTTTCTCCTAAATCTGGTAGTGGATTTATTATCTCCTCCCAACAAGATCCTACATATGGAATAGTCTCTTAATCTACAGGCCTGTAGGTGGATATGTTCTCAGTTGGAGATATCTAATTTATGCCTTTCTCCACTGGATCACCAAATTTCCTTTTCTTTCTTCTTCTGTTTATTATCCACTAACTTTGGGGGGTAGTCATGTTCAGTCAAGTTTGGAGAATTTTTCACAATTATGTTTACTATCTTATTTGATATTCTTTCAAGAGTTCTATTTTTATTCCAAACCACACCATGTCTTGTTCTATTAGTGGTTCTGTCTTGGCCAATATAACCATCATTCTCACTGCTCCAGCCTTTACTTGTATAACCTTTGTCTACCTTTAAATCTGTATTCTGTTGATTTCAGTTATATATTGTTCGTCCAGATGTCACCACACTCTGCCTTCACACATGGCTTTTGTCAGGTGCATTGTTTCAGCCCAGGGATTGACTCCATGTGTTACATGTTTTTTTCTTGTACCCTTAGTCCTTCTTTCATGTCCATTTACCACATAGGTGAGAGTACACCTTAAGACTTTGATCTATTTGTTGTGAGTTTCTTCCTTCCTACCCTTCTGTTCATTCTCTTTCCTTGTTCTTCACCTGGTTGTTTGACAAAGGGTTCTCCACGTTGGTCATTTCTAGATATCTGATAGCCTTGTCAAACACATTCATTTTTTGCAGGTTTTGTCTTTTCCTTTCATTTCTCTCCATTTTTATTATTTCAAGTCATGCATCCTCTATGTTTCTTTCATATGCATGATTGGGATCTTAGTGTGATTCTTTACATCTTTACCATCCTTCCTTTGAACTTTCATTTTCATGTTCCATCATCCTCTCCCACCTCAAAATTTTATTTTCTTCTCCTCATTGCTTATGGAAATCACAAATTAGATATTTCTGTTTTCAATGTTACCCACTTCTTCTACCATTTCTCTTATGTCATACTGCTTAACTGGTCTTTCATCCCTAAGACTTGTGCTGCTCATGGATGCTGTTTGACTATCACTTTCATCTCTCACTGGTACTGATGCTGATCAACTTTTGTCTAGTTCTCTCCTTACGATTTTATGTGGTATTTCCTGACTACTTTTGGGGTTCAATTTCCCAACTTTTATACCTTGGAAACCTTCCATTTTTCATAATAACTCATTAGGCTGGTGTATTCTAACTCCTCCATGGAAGGCCCCACCTCCACAATGTGTTTTCTCACCTTATTCATCAATTTGTCATATCTTTTTGCCTGGTCAGATATGCACTATTGACGTCATGATTACATTATAACACTCACTGTAGGAATGGGATGTTCCAACAAGACCACTTGTAGCATACCCTGTGGTATGTATATGTATATATCATTTGAAGACCATCACTCATGGACTTCCTGAGTAAAGCAGAAGGGGATTATCACCCATGCTTGCTGACCTTTTGATTGCATTAATTGGGAGTGATATGCTTTTAAAAGTAGGGAATTAAAGATACCCATTGTACTTTCTCTTGTGTGATGGTCTTCTGGACTCCCAACCACATTTAATTCCCTCTTTTTTCTTTCAGTGTAACATGGGAGTTCTTACCCATTTCTTAGTCTCTGAAAAGATTGATCATGAGTGAGACTAGAAATTTACTTTACCAGTTAGAAGAGGACAAGGCTGATTTCCCTCCTTCTATTTCCTCTGGATGCTTTTTATCAGGTGGACAGCTGTCAAAATAAAGTAATAAATAGGTTGAAGCAGGCCCAGCCTATACAGAATCCTCCTCTTAAAACTAGGTGCAGGATGACACTCTCCTATTCTTATAGTTGTTTATGGTAGAGACTCCTATTCTCATTAATTCTGGTTGCACGAGGTTCGTTTCCAGCTCCTACAATTGAGTTTGGGGGACTTCACCTGCTTCTCAGTGACAGATACAGGACATAAGTGCACTGTTCCTATGGTTGAGTAAGTGTTCCAAATCTTCCTAATAATTCTAGATGCTGGATAGATAGTACTTTTTTATATATTTTGATCATTGCATTGTGTTGTCCAAGGTTTTTAACATATATTTTGAATTTTGATATTTTGGTTTATGACATGGAAATTGTACAATATGATCATATGGCTTAATTGCTGTTAATCTATATATTTTGAACTTTATCACAAAAATAACCTCTAAATGTATAAGAGGATGGTTATACAACACATCATGCATTTTTAACTTAAATTTTTGTCATGAGATAACTTATATAAATATAACAGAATATAAATTTTAATTTTAATATTTGCTTTCCATTTATAATTTTAGTTTTTATCTTAGAGTATACAAGATTCTAATTATGAAATTCATGATTTAATTATTAACATTAAAATAACTTATAGATCTATGAGATGATGATTCTACGACATGGATTTATGATAGTTGGTTTACCTTTTGGTGGAAAAACAAGTGCTTATTGTGTTTTAGCTTCTGCTTTAGGTGACCTTCATGATAAAGTGAGTACTTGGAATTAGAGTAAGTACTCTTTATTACTAGATACCTGTATTCATCAGACAGCAAACATTCATGTTTTTGTTAGTGTACAATATATTTTATTTAATGTCAAATAAAATGACAGTATGATTTTTTTTCAAGCAATTTGACCTAAATTTAAAGGATATTTTGTTGTTAAATGTTTATATATTATAATATTTTTTAGTCAAGCTATTGAGTAAGCAATGAGATATTTTGGTTTTGTATTTAAAAAGTTAAATACAGTTATAACTTGCATCATCTTTCTTGTCATTAAAGCTCAAATTTATAATTCATAAAACATAAATTTTAAATTTTGATTAAAATTTATGAATTTGTTTTAAGAGATAAGCATTAAAATATTGTTTTATGTAAAATTATAATTTGAAGTAGTGTCAACTTGGAAATTTTATTCCTTACATTATAATATTCAAGAAACACCTATTTTTTACTTGTAACTTTAGGGCTTAATGGATGAAAATAAAGTTCAAATAACATCCAGTAAATCAAAAAGCCATTACAATGGGCCAGCTGTATGGACAGTTTGACCCTGTGTGTCATGAATGGTCAGATGGTGTATTGGCTGTCAGCTACCGAGCATTTTCTGTATCACTGATCAGTTTTAAGTATTATTTTGCTTCTTATATAAAGTACATACATTAATATTTTAGTACTATCAGGTCCAAATATGATTACACCTGCTGGAAGTTTTGTATTACTGTAATGTTCTTACTATAATGCTTTGTATTTGCAAAAAACCAACAGTTATGTAGCACATAGCATCAAAAATCTATAACAAAAATCAATAAAATGTGTATTATATTAATGAAGAGAAAAGGTTTGAGCTATTTCCATATGAGACTCAGAGTTTTTTAATTATAAACATTATCATTTACATACACTAACCAACTTTAAATTTATTATGGCCTCTCAGAGTATTAGTTGTATAATGTTTTGAGTAATGAGCTTAATTCACATTTCATTTATTGCTTATTTCAATGTCAGACCATATCTATTCTGCAGAAAATTTACATAAGATGTAACCCAAGAAAATCTTGAAAATAAAGTTAAGTAAAAAAAAAAAGATTTTCAATTACTTAACCTTTGTTGAACTATTCAAAATATCACTCTCTATTTCAGAAACTTCAAAATCTATAAAAATATCCCAGCTACAATCTGAGATATCAGACCTAATTATCACCTGGAATAACATGATCTTCAATACAGAAAGTTTAGTACATAATAAAATAATTTTGGAGCCTCATTATCACATTACTCTCCATGTCATCACATCTAGTCATACTCTATCTGAAAACCATATATTTTGACACTAGCCTTGCAGCACAATTTCCATCAGTAAAGGCTTTATCATAAAGTTGTTATGTCCAAATCAAACCACTCCTCTAGCAGTAAGATTCTGCACTTTTCTTACTACAGCTGGAGTATGATTTTTGCAGGTCTCTTTCTTTGGATAGTCATGTTTTTCTAATTAATCCACATTCCTTTGTTTTCCAAAGCCATTAACTACAAGAAATATCCTTTTCTTGGAAATTCTAAGTTACTGATCTTAAAATACCTTTGAATAGTGGGATTGACTGTCATATTATAACGCCCCAAGGCTGAAAGGGCGAACATGTTTGGCATGATGAGGATGCGAACCTGAGACCCTCAGATTACGAGTCACATGTCTTAATACGCTTAGCTATGCCAGGTCCCCAAAATATAATTATCCTTGCTTTAGTTATATCTAATTATAGCATGGGCTACTTTAATAGCCTGGTGTGGTCTGTAAGCCATCTCTTTGGGACTACTGATGTAGGACTTACATCAAGAAACATTTATTGAATAATTTGACTACACACTCAAACAAATTAATATCATGGACATTTTTCTAATGATCATCTAGATTTACCTGTGATAGCAAACATTTACAATCAGGCCAACAATTACACAACAAATGGACTTTTAAAAGTGTCGCAGAGCAACTGAAAATAACAAATATATTTAAAACCTAAAACTATAAAGGTTCAAAGCTAACAAAATTAAGTTATCTAAACAAGACTCTTTTAATGTTTTTTACTTTTTACAAATTATATGGAAGTTATGGAATTACTATTCTGTAAATGTTACAATTCTTAATTTTCTTATGTATTAGTACTGTAATTTTTATTAACACACTGTAAGTGATCCATTTGTTAGAATATACAGACAGTGTGTAGACCATGTGGTTTAATTTTCAGTTTTTTGCAAGTTATTTATTTAGTACTTTAAAATTATATCATTATCAAATGTTATCTAAAATATGGATCAGTACACAGTTAAAAATCGAAGTGAGTATTTTATGCTGTTTTTTTTTTTCTCTCACCATAGAATCCTGACAGGAAATGGCTTATTTTTGATGGTCCTGTTGATGCAGTTTGGATTGAAAACATGAATACAGTTTTAGATGATAATAAAAAGCTATGTTTGATGAGTGGAGAAATAATACAGTTGTCTCCAACAACAAATCTAATTTTTGAAACAATGGATTTGGAAGCTGCATCTCCTGCCACTGTAAGTTAAATATCTGTGATAAAAAACAAAACAACAACATAGTTTTAAATTTCTTTTACTGATCATTGGGTTTTATGCACTAATATAGATAAAAATAGTGTTTAGCTGGAGAAAACTTTTTGTACCAGGAACATTTTATAGTTTTGAAAAGTAAAATTTTACAATCATAAACACTTGAGTCTAGAAACAGTAGTTACCCTCATATAAGTGCAAAACAAATTGCATAAATTAACTATGCATAAGATAAACATAAAATTTTATGTAAAAAAAATAATGAATATGTATTATTAGTTCCAGTAATAAGCCAGAAGTAAATACAAACACAAGAAGAGTATCTCCCATCATTGAAGTGTGGTCAGAAACTTGTGATGTTTATTGATGAACCTCACATGTGAACATTAAGTAATTAAGTTGCTATTAACACATTTTGTCTTTAAAAAAATCAAATGTTTAATCCTCTACTTGCTTATGAAGATAAATATAATTGAAATTTGTGGATAATACATTTGATTTAATTTATTTCTTGAGTAAGGAAGAACAAGTGATAATGTTGATAAACTATATGTAAGGATGGCTAAGCTGCTCAATAGGCATAATACAAATATAAACTCTAAAAATTAACAGTGACAGAGAGTTTTACTTTTAGAAATGATTGCCTCTCACTGTTATTTGTTTCCATATGGAACAAGGCAAGAAACCATTGTTAAGGTACTAAATCAAAAAATGACCAACCTTCCAATTTGTTCACTTTTCTTCTTGTTTTAGTTGAGATAAGTCTACAGTTGCTTTATCATCAATGTGTCTAATGTAAAGGTAAACCTACATCCACTCTATGCATTTCTAGACAGTGAATGATGTCATTGGTTAATTGTAATGACTAGTGGTAATTTTTCTAAAAATCATAATACTAGTGTAAATAATGCTATAATTACCTTGAAGTTCTTTTTTGTACAGAAATCTAATGTTCCTTTAAAAAAACTTAAAAATAAGGTGAAACAAAAATTAGTAGCCAATAACAGATGAACATTGGACAACAGTGTAAGATTAAATTTCAATACTGAAAGTCATGTAAGGATGATCTTTGTATCACCCATACATTTTGTGTGTACATATACCATTTTGAGGATTATTACCATGTAGTGTATTCATTATTCATTTAATTAACTAAATTCCACTCAAATTTATTTTGTAACAAGGTTTTAAAATATATCTTTTATCTATCTACATTTACAAACAGGAACTTTAAAATTGCTAATTAAAACTTTTGGAATTGATAACAATACATTTACTAACTTTAAACTTTTGGCATACAAAAACAAAACATTTACATACATCTATAGTTTTGAATTGAAAGACAATACTGTAAATTTCAAAACTTTGCAATTTCAGTTTCTTTTAATCAAGTGTCAGCACACTATAATGAACCTTTTATTTTAAAAGACAATTTATATAACAGTATAGATGGCAATTTTTACTTAGGTATCTTTGATAAAACACTAAAAAGTTATAAATCATGTTCTTTACTTTTTGTTCAATGTTAAAGTTCTCTTCTTCTTGTCTTTTTATCTTCAAGATCTTTTGTTTTTTCAGGAAACATTTCACCAATTATGTAAATGTTTGTAAAGACTTCTATCAATAATATGTTGTTTTTTTTCAAGGTTTTCATAGGTCATAAAAATCTTTCAAAGTCATGGAATTTTGTAAACAATTTTTTCAGCATTTGAATATCTTAGCAAAATTCATTGTTTTTTCTTACAAGTAGATCCTGTAAAAGTCCAACCCTATTACTCCTGTATCTCCCATTTTTAGTTACAACATGCTATATCATTGTGTAACAGGCTTTGAACTATATGCTACATTTACAAGCAAAAAATTGTTAAAATAAAATAAGCTAAAGACTCCTTTGGTGAAAATCTAAAATCATAAAATTGTTGATAGAAAAAAGAAAGTTAATGTTCAAAATTCTCCAAATTCCATCTTTACCACATATTCTTCATCAATTATTGCTTAAAATTAATTAATGAAAAGAGAGACAAATAATTTGAAAACCACACCCAACAATATACAAGGAGTGTCATAAACCTAACAACAGCTCATGAAATAGTCCAATAATTTCATTAGAGACAGCCTGTGAGCTTATACTTCATTAATTAATTCATTATTTTTACATTGATCAGTTTAAGCTAAGATGTATTGAGTCGTATTTCCAAGCATACCATTTACTGACACTTATAGCTATTCCTCAATCATCAGGGTTTGCATCTTTCCCCATCGAAGCATTGGTCTGATTTGTTTTCGCTTACTCCTGTCTTTTATACACCCCTTTCGACTGTTATATTCTCTACATTTGTCAGTGCACCCTCTGTTCTAGTACTGTACATAAACACCTCATTCAGATATCACTTTTTCTTTACAAAGCTTTTACATGCGAGTTTCTCTACATAATTCCTGTGATAATTAATGTTCTTGGTTGTGACTTTTGCCTAGTATCTTTTTATATAAATTATTTTTAATAAATTCAACTTAAAAACCAAAATTTGCAACATGCCATTTTCACAGGTGGGTCAGTTTCAGTTGAAGTTGTCTGTGATCTCATTCATCATGAGATGGAAACATACATTCAGTCCAGCTACATCTCTTCAAAGATTCATGATCCAGGTCAGTTTGGAGAGAATTTGGATTCTTTTTTTTTTTTTTTCTGGTACCTTTGTTTACCAGGTTGGTTTCCCACAAGACCAATTCAGATCAGCTACCATCTGCTCCATTTCTGCAGTTTGTTATTCAGGTTTGGGAGCTTTCTGCAGTTACCTTTGAATCTAGTTCTTCTTTAATGGCTTAAAGAACTGAGAATGACTGCTTACTTTTCCTCCACCTGATGTTGCTGTTTATGCTGGGAGATTTACTCCTGTTACATAATGGGATAGATATACCTTGCCTGACTCATTTGTCTGAACAGCATGCTTTGCCTGACCACTGTCAGGTGGACGTATGTTTTGATTCCTGCTTACTATTGTCAGGTGAGCATATATTTTGATTCCACAGTCTAGATTCTCTTCTGGATACGTGGGGTTCCAGACTGGACCCTGTGATCACTTTAATCATGTTGCAGTTTCTTTGATTCACTTGGTCCTCACTTTTGTTTTGAGATATTTCCAAAACTATTTTTGTTAGAAGATTATTGGTGATCTCCTTATCAATTTACAAATGAATTATAGATTTTGCTGACTTCCACCTTGGTAGATTGGATGGGTTTGCACCTATATGCCTTGTTAGTTACCCAGAATTTTGGCTGAGATCTGATTCTCTGCTTTAGAGCTGTTGGTATTCCAAGATTGGCCAGCCAAACCATGGTTTCCTCTTCTACAGTATCTTCAAGAGAGTCCATCTCTACCTCTTTCTCTTTAGTTATATCTTTCGAGGCAATCTTGATTCAACATTTTGCTCTCAAACTTGGAAGTTATATAGTCCTTCATATGACATAAGGGTTTAACATCTAAATTTGCCTTGTATGTGTCTCGCTCTATTCACAGACCCACAGTAGTCGTTTATCAGCAGAAATGGCACACTTATATCCAGTGGCATCTTACAAGGAGAATGACCCCTCTTCACCAAACCTACCCATCATTCCTTATTTTTGACTCAGGTATAGATTCTTCTACTGCCATTTTATATAAGTCATCTTTATTGATTACTTTTTGTTATCCTAAACATCTGTTGCCCAGATGGGTATACTTTTATCAATCCAATTCCATACTATCAACCAACTTCATCACAGTTACTACTGATTACAATAGGCTTTGTGGAAATGAGGTGTTCCATAAAACCACATAGGTGCTCACAAAACAGTATTACCATATTATGCTGGTCTACCTCACATGGGTTATCATTAGCAAAGCTAAAGGGAATCTTACCCATCTCTACTGACCCCAAATTTTTGTGCCCTAAGATATTTTGGGATCAGTCTGCTTTTAAAAAGTTAGGGAACTTGGTTCACCTGTTGCATTATCTCCACAGTTAGGTATAACCTGTAATGATGGTTGCTCATTTATTATTCCATCATTCATATGGAAGCTAAGTTCTTGGTGAAGAACATACCTGTTCTGTTTGTAGTGTGGATCCCCCACTTGAGTAACACTAATCTGTGCAAAATCTTTCTGTATGGATAATGCTCTCACCAGCCCCTCCACCTTCTCAATGCTGGATTCCAGCCATAAGTTTCAATGGATAGTGAGTTTTGGAAGTTAAACATTTTCTTAAGTTGAAATTGTATTTCCAGTAATATTTACCTCCACTGATGCTCTTCCATCCTTCTTTCCCATTAAGAACAGGTGTTAGAGACTGAGATGGTATCAATTTGGAAAAAGTAATAAACTTACCTGAATGAGATGCTTATATATAGTACCAGGATAGAGGGTGCATTGACATTGTTGGAGAGTATATTGCTAAAAAAATTGAGTGGGTTATAAAGAACTGGTACAAGTGTGAAAAAATCAGATTTGTACTTAAATTAGCAAAGATGGAAACCTTGATAGTCAATAAATAGGTATGACTGTCAGCAAAGGCAAGTATTATTGGAAATACATTTTCATTTTAGAAAAATCTTAACTTTTGCTTCCTATTAAAATATTTTGAGGGCAATATCCTGTTTTAAGTGACAAGCAGGACTGTTAATATAGTATCTATATAAATATAATAGTACTGTCTGTTGTATAATCATGCAACTACTCCTCAGGATGTAGATGGAACTTCACTAATAGTGTGGTATGGAGGTTAATTAAGTCTATGCAGGGGTACATACAAATTTTCAGTTTTGTAATTTTTACTACTGTTTGATCCCTGTTGATGTATTTTCACCACATTTGACACAAACGTTTGTTGGGTCCGTGGTTAGATATATGCAAGTTTTCAGTTCTACATTTTGTATTTGCATTTTTCATTTTTTACCATTACTTCATCCCCTGCTGATGGATCTTCACCAAATCTGGATTGAAGGTTTGTGAAATCCACACAGAATAACATGCAAACTCACACTTTCATATTTTGTGTTTTGCAGTTCTTAGAGTCGTTTTTTACAATTACATATAAGAGAAGTAAATTTTCACATCCTAAGATAATCTTTTGTGAATCATGTATTTAGAAAACTTTTGTTCAGGGATCAGGTACTTCAGCTAGTTATAATACATATTAATAATATTATTCTGTCCTATATAAAATTAATAAAATTCTTAAACACTTGGTTTATGATTTAACTTGTAAATGAAATTATTCAAAGCAATTGTTATTTTCAGCAAAGTACTGGGCAACAATTTTTTTTTTTTGCAGATATAAAAATGCAGTTGTTTCAGAGATTATTATATGATGCTGATCCTAAACATTGTGTTGAAAATTACTGATCATTTGAATTTTTAAAATTATGATAAATTTATTCAAAATATTTTATTATCATGAAAATAATTTTTTTTAATTTTATTTATTCTCTGAAAATTGCATTTAAGAATGCTTAATCTGCAGTGTTTGATAGGTCTTTTTACATGTTCACAGCATGAGCAACAGGAATTAATGACTTAGTGTTTCCATTGTGCAAAATTACATCTTTTAGACTATCTTCAGATGAAGAAACAAAAGGACTCCATTCTTGAGGATGATGTTCAATGTATTATTCTTCAATTAGTGCATCAACATTTTTACAGAAACAAAGTATCATGCATGCATCAGTGAGAATCAAGAATTTAAATATGTTCTTGTTCCTGTAACTAATAAATATTGTTGCTGTAAACAAGAGTAAAGAAGTTTCCCATGCAGCTTTCATAGCAACAAGTCACAGATCAGATCATTTAGCTTTTCTTGTGTGATTAGATGAGGCAGTTTAGATGGAGGTGCCACAGGAAAAGAATTACTATATGCAGAGAATAAAGATGATTCATTGTCTTTGTCATAAAATAGCTCTTCTGTTTCCTAATTTGCTGGTGGATTTGCCACTGGTAGACCCACCCCATGGTTTCATTTCAGTTGTAATATCTGGATATTTATTCTACAATAACTCTCCCATTTACATCCATGGTGCATTCCTAGAAAATATTATGATAGGCGGATCAACATAAATCGGACGTTACTTTCCCATTAACACAGGTTTATAAAGGAAGGATGCATTCCTGGAGATTAAGTTTGGGTGTCCTAAACAGAAGTATTTTTCGAGTCTAGGAAGTTAAGTCAAAGTCAGACCACCCACACTTCCCTTGGCCAAAGTCATGAATTGTCTATCTTATCAGCCAGTATTGAGTGCTATTCTTTGTGATTATTTTTTTGCCAAATTTTCCACAAAATCCTTCACACAAGAGTGTTTTGTATTGAATTATGTATTTCTTATGGTGCAACTACTTGCTGTCATGAAACAGCATAAGCTGAACCATGAGACTTGAGTTTTCTGTCTTTAACACTGTTTTTCGACAAATATAACAGAAACTCTTTGAGTAGATATTACACTTTTGAACTTTACTTGATTTTTCAAAGAGATATATAAGAATTTTGCTTACAGAACTATAACTTAAAATATTAAGTTATATGAAAAATAAAGTTTTACACAATTTAATTATATTGCAGGTATGATGCAAGTTAAAAGATCATACTTTTTTTTTTCACTGTGCAAAGAGTGAGGCAAAGTGACCAACTGACTGAGTGAGATGCAACTGAGAGAGAGGTGTTTGACTTTGGCCCTTTTTATGGTCAATCAAAGAACTTTTAACTTCTGAAAATTCAAGTAAACTTAGCATGTAAAGATTTTATGATTCCTGGTTGGAGCAGGTGAACATGGCAATGAAACAAAATATCGAGAATAAATACCGTATTTGAACAATATATATGACATTTTCACCAATACAATACAGTCACTGTTTGAATTTATAAAAAATGCACACCTTTTACCCATTAAATTGTTCAAATGAGTTTAGTTACAGAGCATAAATCTATTTTACTGAGTTGATTGCATGGTATTTCACATTGTGCTGATGCAATTTTGAGGTACTACAGTAACTCAAATTTTAAAGGTGAGGAACAAATTCTAAACACATTTTTTTAAATCAGCACCATGAAATTACTTTGAATCACTTGAGTTTTATCCATTAGCAAATTTTTTGTTGTCAAATATTGTGTAAACATGGGTTTGTGTAAAAGTATAAGAAAATTTATACATTGAAAACCATGTTGAAATATAAAAGTTTTATAGATCCACAAGCTTTCAAGTTTTTTGTTAGCTGGAATTGCATTAGTAAAGTGAGAAATGTTTAAAAGTAATGGAATGCAGTTGTGTGAAAAACCATGAGATACATGAGATGGGTGCAGCCATATGAGAGTGGTCTCAATAACAATATAAGTGTGAACCTTACTTTGGTATTTTGGTTAGATTAGTGGCATATTATTATAAATGTTCACCACCCTGTCATATACAACTTAACATATGTTTTCCTATTAGGAAGTTGAAATAATATGTTCAAGAAATATTATTTGGTTTTAGTTACATGTTATAAGAATTTGGGAGAAGAACACAACACTTTACCTCTTGTTATTAAACTGAAGTTTGGAGAAGTTGAAGTATGCTCTAAATAAATGATCAATATGTACTTGTTTGTATAAGTGTTTTTTTATCACTCAAATGTTGACTGTTGTTGTTACAATGTTTTATACAGCTGTAATTGCATTTTTCTATAAAATATACTAAAATACTAGTTGTTTACTTTTGTTGGAGCTCATTTTATTTTAAAAACCATTAAATTAGGTCCTGGAAAACCCTGAAATTTATTCCATAATTAATAGAAACACTTGACCAAAAAAGCTGCTATAGTTTTACTCTTCATGAATAAGAAATACAATAAGTATTGCTTTAATTTTGTTAAGATTCTTCATCATTGAGACTATTGTTACTTTTAAGAATTAAATACATCTAAAGCCTTTGGAAGGCTTCATGAGTGAGATATATCTTTTATTTGAAACTTTTCATCAAGGAAACATATTCTTAAAACTCTTCATCAATAAGATATTTGTATTTTGCAGTTCTTATTAATGAGATATTACTTTTTAAAATTTCTCATCAGTTGTAAAATGTTTTGAAAACAAACACTCCTCATCAGTGGGAAAATGAAGAATTAAATGGGTAACAGTAATTTTATTCATCAGCTATCATCTGCAGGTATAAGAAATTTGTCTTTGGTTCTTTTACAGGAAATAGAAATTGCTTTTCTAAGATAAGAAGAATTTCACTTATTGCATATTTCTATAAGTAAAATAACTCTTGCTCTTTAGAATCCCTCATAAGTAAAATAAATAGATAATTTCGTATTTTAATGCATAAATTGAATTTTGATTATTGTAAAACAATTCTTTAGCTTGGATGACGGGTAGAAGGTTCCACTGATTGTTTGTCTTTCTTCTGGCCAGTAGAAAATTAGGAACAGTGGCAAATAGCCTTAGTATCTTAGGCATAAGTACAAAATTCTAATACAAGTAAACTTTGATCATAATAATTTTTAATAAGGAAAACTAGTTGTGATCGTTAACTTGTTTTTACGTATGAAGTAAATGTTATTTTTTTCATAACTTTTATAAGTACTGTAATGGTTTACTTAAATCCTTATGGTTAAATTAATGTTACATTTAGAAATCTTCATGTGGTTACTTGTACAATATCTTGTCTTCAAGATGACTCAGAATTTTTGCACTAGTAGGTACATTATTGAAAAATGTATAAAGTACTATTTTAGTTTTCATATTTTTATCTACATTTGGTAAATAAAACAATGGTTCCTATAATGTTGTTTTTGATCAAATTGATGTGATCATGCAGTGAATACTAGTCAGTTGTATCGAATGTGCATAAATACTTTATTACTTTTATTTTTTGTTGTTGATATTGTATGTAGTCAATGCTTTCAACTTTCATCAGATATATTTTTAAGACAGTAGTAGTAGTGTGGTGTTATTTTGAGTGACTGTTAAATATGCAGTAAAGATTTTAGAAGGGATCACATTAATTCTTTTGACATGTATTTAACTATTAACTTTTACTTTAGTTTTCATTTAATATTTTAGCAATGTGGATTTTCATATTGTTATAATGATATGAATTTAATTACTATAACGTTTTCTATTGAAAGTGCAATCAGAATATTAAATTAAGAATTTTGTGGATATGTTAAAATGGCATGCAATCAACTTGTATTAAAATTCATTAAGCATATAAAAATATTTTACTATTAGATGCAATCATTTTATATTAATAATTTGCACTGAATATAACATCAAGAACTTGTTGCTAGTATTGATGCTATGCTTATGTCTTCTAATGAGGTCAAATTAACAATCTATTCATATAATGTACAGTCGAGATTTTAATGTTAGTTTTCTAATATATATGCTTGTCTTAATTTTTCCTGTAAATGCAATAATTTATTTTTAACTAAAAGAATGTAGTTGAATACAATGAAGTGGATTTAGATTCTATCATTACCTATATTAACAGGAGTTGTTCCCTACCACAGAAGCCAACCGAGTCATGTCTTTAATGAACCTTATGGATTGCTTGTTAGGTGACATAAAACATGAGAAAGTAATGAGAGACATCTCTGAAGATACTGTATGTATGTGGCTAGAGGTTGGTTACTTCCTTTTATTCATAATTATCTAGTAATGTTAGAAGTAGCCTACTTGCTAAACCTAAACAATTAATCCTTGGCCTCAGTTTGTGAATAAGTAATATCTTTTCTTTAGAGGCTTTGTTCATCAATGTTTCTTGATAAATGCTTAAAAACATTTAAATGGATGGTTTTGCCACATTCACAGACAAAATGACTTTTATTATTATTAATCAGTGTTCAGAAATAAAAGTTTATGACTTTGCTGATTTTTCATGATGAACTTTATACTTCTATGTGTACTATCAAATATTGAAGAAACTGGAAAATTGAAAATATGTTTTAAAGATAATAAATGTAATGTCTATGTACCTATGATGGTAGGGGTTTAAACTGTTTGGGGCAATTTTCTAACCTTTGTTTTTCTTAATAATAAAAATGCATTGGACCAAGAGAGTGAAGTATTGAATACATAGCAATATCACTGATTTGTTTGTAAAACTTGCCATTGTGAGTTCTCAGCAGCAAAGTTCATCAATTTCAGAAAAACTGATTTGAAAATAGTGATATTACAGTTAACATTGAAAACCAAATCATAACTTAACTGTATAATTTCTTTCAAAGATATTTTTGTATACAGAAATTTAATATCAAAGCTGGAATAATGAAAATTACTATCAAACTCCTACTGTTGCATTTCATTAGAAAATTCAAAACTTCTTTCTAAATGGTATTCATTACACTTTAGTAATTCAGCCAAAACACCAGCTAAAGCATGGATAAAAGTTCAATGTTAAATACTGTAGATCTCAAAGGACACCTTTCATTATTAATTTCAAGTAGACCATTAACAGCTCTTGGAGGACTACATGTTAAGATACTGTTTTTCATCAAGAATATTGTCCTTCTTCAGTTTCAGTAAGTACTTTTGCAATTTAACACTCCTTCTATCAGTATGGTCATGTTATAACACAAACTTAGTTGAATCACATAAAAAGTCTTCACCTTTTTTTAAATATTAATTTTTACCAAAAATTATGATACTGTTTCCTTTGTCAGATTGGGAATTATTAGGTTGTCTAGAAAAAAAATGTTTTTGAACTCTGACTTTTGGAAAAGTATAAACCAGTGTTGTAAAACATGCTTTAATCAAAGTGAGCATCATTTGCTTCAACACACTTTTGCCAACGTGTAATGATGTTGTTTATGGCCCTGCTAAAGAAATCAGAGCTTCTATGGTCAGTGAACTCCCTGACAGCTTCTTCTGCAGCTCCCTGGTTTTGAAAATGTTTATTGTTCAAACAATTGTCAAAGTGCTTGATAAATGAAAATCTGTAGGGGAATGGTCTGGGGAAGAAGGTGGATGAGGCAGAACTTTGATTCCCAATTCATACAATTTTTGTAACATCATCCTTGACAGCTCTCATTATGCTGACTTTGTTGATCTTCAGTCAGCTCATGTGGAACTCACTTATCTAACATTTTCTCTTTCCAATTGCACTCGGGTGGTTGGCAATGCTTGACTTACTTGTGCCTAGCTTTTCTGCAAGGTCACATACTGTTGTGTGAGGGTCTGCCTCAACTGCTTCCCTTAATGTGTTTTCATCTAAGGATTGCTTTCTTCTTTGGTATTTGTGGTCTTCAAGACTTTCATCTCTATGTTGAAACATTTGGAATCAAATAAAAGCCCTACTTGTCCATGCTGCCTTGGAGAATGAAAAAGTTACCCTAACTAGAGTTGAAACAGCAGACAAGTAAGACATCTTGTAAGCAACAACACCAACAATATATTACTCAATATTCAGCTTCTAAATGTCATCATGAGAATTCCGACATTTATTTCTGGACAACCTAATAACTTTTATTTTTTGGCTCTTTAATTAGTAATGATGATGGTCACAACCTGTATGAAGTGTATTAATTATAAAGGCTTAACAGGTAGGCTGCTTTTTGTCTTTTAACATTAGTCATATATTTAGAATTATTACTTGCTAACATTTTGCAATAATATTTTGTTCTTTAGTATAAAACTTATAAAGTGCTTTAAATACTTTTGAGCATTATGATTGACCTAACTTTTATAGCATCTGTGATACAACATTCTCCTTTTTAGCAATCAATAGCTACAGAAAGTTTAGGATCACCACAAGAAAATTTAAAAAAAAAAAGGCAAAAACTTTAGCATGAGCTCTTGCCTCTTTTTTCAGGTGAATTTATTTGTATATAACAGTTAATAATCAAAGAATATTTTTACTTTTAAAAGTTTCTAATACATTTAAATGAATTCAGTAGTAACTGTCATAGTTTCATGTCATTGTTAGTAACCATGGAACTAAAGAGCTTTTCCAAAGAAGTTTATCAAAATATTGTAAATTAATTAAACAATCTTCATCTAAAACATATGCTTGTGTGTTGGATGATCAATAACAATAGAAGCCGTGAAGTTTTTCAAGAGGTTTACTGGAGCATTTTTGATAAATTGAGAACCAGTCATTACATTATAAGCATATTTCTTACACCTGTAAAGGTGAGCAACAACAGAAACTGAAAAATGACTTTAGAATACCAAAGAATTATCTATTTAGGAGTTATATCTTAAATCATTATGAAGTAATACCTTTTAAGTTCATAAACAACATTCATGACAACATTTTTATTTTTTCAACAATGTTTTTTTCAATTTTCTGTTGTATGGTCATTGGGTGGAACTCTTAATGAAATTGGAAAGAAATCATTCAACATGATCTTTCGTGCATTAATGGAGGTTAGGTATTTGTACAGTTGATTTAATTATTACAAAGTTTTAATTGTATTTTTTATACCTGTCGGGTAAGTAGAATATCACATAAGCTGTTTCTTCTTTTTATTCTCAGCTATATACTCAAAATAATAAATCATTTGATATAGATGTTAATAGAAGGACTGAATTTTTTCATCAGTTTTCCTGTAACTAATACAGCAGAAATTATTTTAGACTTTTCTAGCTTCAAAACACTTAATGTTAATCTTATTAATATAATTCAGTAATATTTAATTTAGGGACAGCAATGTAAATATGTGTGCATGTTTTATTTATCATCTGTAATTAAATAATAATGATATTTATTTTCCAAAAAACATAATGATTTTTTTAGGCAAGCATTTTTGTTTCCTTATCTTCTAAATGTTGAACAATATGGCTTCTATAGCCTTGTTGTTTTATATATAAACATAATATGGGAATGTTTTTGAATTATTAATATAAAATAAAATGTAGGTACTAGTAATATGAGAGTAAAGTAAAATGTAAGACTTGTATGGCCCTCAAATAACTTGTCCTGGTGTGACCAGACAGTTAGGGATCTTTTTTTGTAATCTGAAGATCTCGGGTTCGCCCCCATCACGCCAAACATGCTCACTCTTTCAATTATGGGGTCATTATAATGTGATAGTCAATCTCATTATTCTTTGGTAAAAGAGTAGCCCAAGAGTTGGTACTAGGTAATGATGACTAGCTAGCTACCTTTTCTCTGCTCTTTCACTGCTAAATTATAGACTACAAGTGAGGATAACCCTTGTGTGCCTTTGCACATAATTCAAATCCAGCCAAACCAAACTCAATATTTTTTTTAACTTTCTAGTTCCAACAAGGCTCCCAAATTTTGATATTCTCATTCAGTACTGCCTTCTGGAGGTCAATTCTATGTAGCTGGGTTTTGGATTTAGATCCAAAACAATCAATATAAGTCCTCACATATATATTACAGGTACCTCTATTTTCTCATACAATTACAGTCTTGATCCTCTTTGTGTTGTGGGTCATGATAGAGGTACTTGCAAATTAATCCTCATCATATTCCTGAATTTATGTTGATTCCCAGTGGCCAAGTTTTGAATGCAGTTGATTTGCCACATATAGTCTGTTGCACTCTAAATCTTGGAGCACATTCCTTATTTTACTCATATTCTGTTCATCAGGGAGGTTGAAATTCTAACATATTGTAATTAGGACCACTGTACAACCATTTTCTCTCCCATTGGTATGTTCTCCTCATATTTTTATGCCCACATCTATGCAAAGAGTATACTTGGTATAGAAGTGGTGTGGTCTCCCATATATACTTCTCTTTTTAGGGTGCCTTTCAAATGCTTTTGAAGGATCCTTCTACTTCCTTTCTTGTACCATCCCCTGCACCTATTCAATGTAGAATTCTAGCCATGTATTTTTTAAATGGAAATAAGGTACTCTGTCAGAAGTTATAAATCTCCTACACTGAAAATGTATTTCTGACAAGTACTTACTTTCACTCACACATTCCACCTTTCTTCCTCGCTGTTGAGCAATGCTTAAATTTCTGCCTAAACTCGAAGTGATAGGTAAAATAGTATAATGGGAGTCATGTGGGTGTGTGGCATTACTATTGATAGAGATTTTTTGCATAATAACTTGGATGCAATAATCAGTTAAACCATGTGAATTGAAGGGTGGGTAGGAACAACATGTGAACAACTTTTGCAAATAGAGGCAGCACTTAACAAAAATAGTTACGTAAGGGAGTGGAAGTAAGTACCTGTCAGAAATACATTTTCAGCAGAGAAAATTATAATTTTAATTTCAAATAAGTAAATTGCAGATGTTAAAGTTAATAAGACTACAGTGGAGTCAGTTAAGATACATTTATGAACTGACAACTTGGCCACTATTCTTACATGTCTTCAGTAGTTCAGCATTAATTATTTTGTGTTTGAAATATATATGTTTTATAATTAAAGTAATCCAGTGTTACCAGAAACATCAAAATATCTCATTTATGTACATTTTAGATTAGTTTGGCTACTTACCCATCTGCTAGGATAACTGAACTATCCAATACTAGATTATTTTGTATTTAATGACATTACCTTATTCCAGCAATGTCTGATATAAGAGATACTAGATCTTTCTCTCATGTCCTAAATCATCTGATACATTTAAAAACATTGAGGTACCATAGGATTTTAGACACAACGTGTTGGCTCTTTAGATATGTTGGAAATACTTTCCAGTATGTCTCATAACAGTTGAAGCCACAGAACGTTAACCAGTAGATATACTAAAGTAATAAATAATTTTTCTCATAGGGGACTTTGTCTAAAGAAGTCCAAGAGATGGTAGTTGACAGCAATAAAAATATTTCATTTCATTTAAAGCAGCCAATACCCTCAAAACACATAGTGTTCAGTTACAAATTTGACAGAAAGGTAACAACTTGAACGTTTTTCATTCTTAATTTAAATTTATGACTCATTTGTAATTAAGATAGTGACTGAAGACTTGTATTGCTTTGATTATCAATTGTTATCATTGTGGATGCAAAATGATAAACTTCATCAAATATGTGAAATTATGCTATATACTTTTAAATTTCTGAAAACTGACATTTTCCAACTAATAATAAATTAGTAATAATCATTTGAGTCATAAACTATGCAGTTCCTAAAATTAAACAGATAATATGATTTAGAAGTTAATCTGAAAAAGTGTTTACACATTATTTAAATTGTGATTCAAATTAACTTTAGTTATACTTGCTATTGTTTTCTTACTGTATATTTTTTTTTATTAAAGTAGGGCTTTTGACTGTAGTGACATGAGCACAACCAAGTGGTTAAGGTGTCATATTCTGATCAGAAGTTCTATAGTTTGTGCTCTGTTACTGCCAAAGTAAAATCATACTCTGCATATTAGGGCTCTAGGTGTACTATAAAAGTGATGGTCAAATCCAACCAATCACATTTTGCTGGGGATGGAACTGACTAGCTATCTTCCCTCTAAGCTATTCCTTCAAAATTAAGGACAGCTATCACAAGTATTAGTTTTCCATAAAATTCAACAAATATGACATCTAGCTGAGGTTTCTGTCGGAAGTATATAACTAGCAAATAAAATTCAAGAAACCCTTCAGTAAATTTAACTTACTCGTGAAATAACTTGAACTTGCTAATGTGGTTTTAGTTTTTGTACAGAATATTGTCTATACAAAATTATTTTAACATTATGTTACAGTGTGCTTTCTTAAATTTTACAGGTTTAATTTTATGATTAACTACTCAAACCAAATATATTCTTCAAAACATATTTAATTCAGTTTTGTTCACCAATTTGGAATTTTGATAAAGAAGATCAAACTGTGTGTCTTCTTAAAGTCATATTACTGTTTCATATCCAACACAAACACACAGTAATTTAGTTTTATGTCATATAATGTTTTGCAGGTACATTGTTTAAGCGTTGGCAGGAAAATAGATAATTTAAACTGGATGTAACTAATAAAAAAGCATAAACTTAAGCAAGTTAGCAAGGGATACAGAAATAATTTAAATTTAAATTATGTAATTAGCAAAGTGAAGAGTTACTTCTTCCATAGAAAGTATTATCTTTTTTGTTTTACTTCTTTGTAGATGTTTTTAAAAAATACTTTTTTTACCAGGCTGGTGAGAATGGGAAATGGATGAGGTGGCAGGATCAACTGGATGAAGTGCCACCTATTTCTCGTGAAGCACTAGTTCACCAAATCATTGTTCCTACTATTGACACTGTTTGTTATACATTTATGCTGTCATTGCTAGTATCTCATGAAAAACCAGTGCTACTTATTGGTCCCACAGACACCGGAAAGTTTGTCTACATTACTGTAAGTTTTCAAAGTTCATGTGTGTCTTATACTTGTGTTTAGTTTTGTCACATGTAAAAATTTATTTTGATGTTAATTAATAAGTTGTTTTCTAGGGTGATAGTAACCACTGAATTAGAATCTAACAAGCATTGTGAAAAATGCTTGATCAAAAATATGTTATCCCTGCAGGTCAAAGCTAAAAAATAAACTCATAAATTAAAGAAGCATCTCCTGTAAAAAATAAAATAACTAGAAGTACATGCACTAAGCTAACAATACAAAATAATATTCATTAATGTAAAAATTAATTTTAAAATATGCACTTAATTTTTAACATTAAAAATAATCCTGTTTAATAAAACTAGACGTAAAGAAAAATTGTTTATTTTGTTCTTTGGAAAAGATGTAAAACTGTTAATTTTTCGTCTTACCAGTATACTAAATGTGAATATGGTTATGAACAAGTACTTACAGAAGTACACCAATCCAACATCAAAACCTGATACAAGTTACACAGAGGACTACAAATCATAAACAGAAGTACATATATCACCTATCGAGAGAATTATACTGATACTGTATCACTGACTACCTCGATAATTATGACACCAGTATAAGCAAGTCTGTATATAATATTCATAAACAATGAAAAGTAACTAGTGAAATCTGATTTCTTTACCCTGACAACTTTAACGTAATTAAAGTAATATGGCAATGAGATAATCTGAAGTAACAGAACTTATTATAAGCATTGTGTGTGATCAAGCTATGCTATCATAAGCCAATTCTATGCCTCCCACAAACATGGTCAAGTGAGGCAGAGGGCATTTTAAATAACAGATTACTAAAGGCAATTCTTTGGAATTAACTCAGAGAAATAAGGTATATTTAGATACTGAATGTTAGATTAATAACTTCATAACTAATAAAATTTACATAGTGATAAATACAACAATTAACAGTTTTTAATTGTTAATTTGTTTTCCTCACCAAAACATGAATTTTGTGAAGAAAAAAAATGTAGAAGCCTAATCTATTTTTGGTTTTCTGCTTTCATTACAGCATAATATTAATATAATTTAGATTAATTTAAAGCTCCATCAGTTCTACTTGGAAATAAACAAAACAGGCTTCAAATAGTGGTGGAATATAAGTAGTTTGTGGTTTTGATGTCCTTTACTGACCATAAACTCAGACTTGGTTTATTCATTTAGTGTACTATTCCAAGCAGCATTATTAAGCTATAAATTCAGCAAAACTAGTCTGTTGCACTGGAAGTAATTAATAAAAAAAAGTCAACAATTCTCAACCACACAAATAACCAGTTTGCTGAAAAATAATAACAGATAATTAATTGTGACTGTATTTCATGCTATACAAACACCTAAAGTATTTTAGATTATTAATGATGAATAAAATTCTGTACCTTGGCTTAGAAGAACAAAAATTAATCAACAGTATTTTCTGATATTAATGTAACTAAACAATTGAGACCATACTGTATTATATAATGAAATGTTATGTAACTTGTAATAGATGAAAAACAGTGGTACTAATGGTTACTTGATGTAATGAAAATATCTATTATTCAAAAAACATTTATTAATCACTGTTTAAATATACTTTTTCTTTTTTTCAAGGAGTATTTTTCTACTGGTGGATGGACAAAAGTTTTTGGATGATTTTTATATTTTTTTAAAAGTGCTTTTGTTGTTTACCCTGAAAAAAATTTTTATAAAAATAGCTAATTGATTTAACACAAACAACAAAGAAGATGTAAATGCAAGCGAGTTTAGTAACATAAAATTATTTATAAACATCTCAATATTCGTGTACCAAACTATTAGCTCGCCAACTTCAAATATATATAATTATAGCCTGGTTTCTGGGATCATGGCAGAAACACTACAACTGGAAAGCAAGAGAAATAGACAAGAGAATCAAAATCAAGACACATAACTATACAATTAACCAACTTTTATTCTCAGGTCAAGCCTTTCTAAAGGATTCTACAACTCTACATCACCCAATAATTTACATCCAATTCTAAGTCATTCCAAGCCAGTTATATACATTTCTATATTAATTGTTTGAATAGGCCTCTTAACTAGAAGTACATATAGGAACGTTTACATGTTAACTCAAGATGTGAGAACATAGATGGCAATATATAACCATTACATGTTCAAAAGGATTAGTGTATATTTCTCACTGTGCATTACTCAGTTGACATGGATATGATTAACTACATGTAAAAACTGAATAGAAATGTAGAACAACTGTGTAGACATACCTGAATAAAAATATCTTCAATATTAGTTGTGAAGATTTAATTAGTAGCTGTTTTAGATGTGATGCAATCATAGCACTACTTACAAATAATAATTCATTAGCTCATTTGTTTATTCAAGGGCTATTTTGAATAAAATAGCTGCAAGTTTACAAATCATTGTTTGTCTTATTTCATTACACTAGTAAAATTACAAAATACTATTTATTATCTTTACTATTCTCCATGTCTGTGTTGAACAAAGTAAACTAATTTTTTGAAACACGCTTACCTCCTCTTGCACTTTACCTTTATCCCAATGAATTTTTCTCTTTTCTGCCAGTCTAAGTTTTGCTATGGATCTTACCTCACTAGTTTCTGCCTTTATACCCCACTATATTCCCAATAGAAGTATAAATCTTGTGATTCTTTCCACCTATGTTAGTATGCCCCTATACTAGATCTGTATATAAGAGCTATCTGTTATTATTTCCTGTTCGCTTTTCTCAAAGGCAGAACATTAGAATGACAGTTTTATGTGCTTGTTGCAGTTTTATCTCATATGTTTTATAACCATAGTTATACCTATGCTTTTTCTCCGTCTTATTGGATTTTGAGTTTAATGTTTATTTACAATAAAAAAAAAATTCTGAGGCATTTTGGATATGAAATTTCACATTCACATCTCTGGCATAAAATATATATATTACTTAATCTACAACATCTGGATTATAGAATTTCCTGGGCATCAGGGGAAAGTTTCTTTTCTGCAGAGGATGTGCAATATCTCATACACATAGAAGAGGAGTCTTACATAATATCCAATGTTTCTATTCCTATCAGCTCAAAGTCTTTGCTCATGGAGGATCACCACCCAAACCAAAGAAGTGTTGAATGTCATGAATGGTCATGACCATTTTCGGACATACCATAAGCTTTGTTTTTCTTTCTAATTTGGGCAACCTCAGTTGGATTCTGCACTTCCAGAACCAAATCAAGCAAGTCTTACTTGAATCTGCATAGATAGCAACACTTTCTTTGCATCTCCCCATTTGTAAAAGGTTTACTGGTTGCTACCCACCTGGTTTTCAAGCTTTTTTTCCAGAGACAGACTGTCAAAATGACTGTAAGGTAAAGAAACTTTGTATTTTGACCATTTACATTATATTTTTGGATTATTCATACTGTGATAAATTTAAGGAACAGCAAGTGCCATAAATCTTAAATGTCTAGCACTTAGAAATATTAACATAAACTTATTCTGTAAGTTATACAATTCAGTGTAAAAAAAGGTTTTTATCAAAAATGTCTCAATCAGATATGTATGACAAAAGAGATTGTGTAAATCAATGCCTTTTAGTGTGAGGACTCAGTTTGGAAATTTTCAAAAAATCAGACAAAAAATGCAATGGCTTAGAAATATCTTATCACCAGAAAGGACTTCCTGAGGCTTGTGACATGTCTGTTGATAATTATTATTTATAAAAATAAAACTTTTGTGACATGCCATGTCAGGCATGAATTCACAGGTTACTATTTCCATCATGGATACTAATCAGCCCTCTTTTATTCCACCCATTATTTAACATCTCTTAGAGGTTACGAGTGTATGCTCATTTGAGACTGTCCATGATCTGATTTGTTGTGAGATGAAGACATATATTTTGTTTGGTGGTATCTATCTTTGGGCTCTGAAGCTACTTTTGCTGATGACCCAAGACAGTGTGGAGAAAAGTTTGGCTCTTATTCTTTTTATTTCTAGCACCTTTCTTCATTTACTAGTTCAGATGCCCAGGAGAACAATTTGGATAAGCCACTTTCTTCTCAATTTCTTCAGTTAGTTAATCAGGTTTAGTGATGTTTTGAGGTTTTCTCCAGTTGCTTTTGAATTTACTCCATTGTTGATGGCCAAAAGTTTAAGAGTGACAACTTAGTTTTACCTGCTGATATTGCCATTCATTCTGTGAGATTTACTGCTCTATTACATGACAAGATAAATATACCTTGTCCCATTCATATGTCTGAATAGCATGCTTTTGCTTACTACCTCCAGGTGGACATATGTTTCAATTCCATGGACTAGATCCTCTTTTAGGTATGTGGAGTTTCATATTGAACCCTGTGATCACCAAATAGATCAACATTTCTCAGAATCTTTTGACCTTCATATGATGGGCAGGATGAGGCATCCCAAAGGCTCAGAACCATGAATTGGTGTCACTGTTTGGTTGTAGGGGATGCATAGATGTAGATGGAGAGAATCACAAAATTTAAATTGCTGTAGGACATAAAGTCTGGAGGAAATGAGGTAAGATTTATATCAATGCTTAGATGGGTAAAGAAGAGAAACTTTCATTGGAAAGAGGCTAAGGTGTGATAGGAGGTAAATATTATTATAAATATATATTTGGTACACGAAAATGTTAATTTTTGTGATCCCTTGCACATTATTTAAAATTTCTATAGGATTGCAAAATACTACATACCTTAACGTCCCATACCTCTTCCAAAGATTTAAAGTTCTTGTCTGTAACATGCTCAGTATGGCTACAATAATGTGCTAAATTCAGCTTGAATTTTTTTTTCTTTCTTTTTCAATAGTTATATTCCATTCTACTTTAATTTTCATGTGGAGAATTGATTACTTTACAACTGTCTCATGGAGCAAAGTTATTTTTTTTCTAAATTCTGAAAATTTTCATTTCTGCATCTAAGGAGCCAGAATGTTCTGTGGTAGTCTTATTTTTATTTTCCTTTGTTCCTTGCTCTGCTGAATTATTCTTTAACTTTATTTAGTTTAAAATCTACTTGAATACAGTTTCACTTTAATTTTCAGTAGCATATTTATAGACAGTTTTCATTAATTACTTTGAATTAGTTCACTTTTAATTCATTTTAGTTTGCAGTGCAATAACTATTTCAGGCCAGACTGGTGTACATTTGTTTCTGCTTCAGATAAAGTGTTTATTCTTCAGTCTGCTTTCAACAATGTGTCTTGTTCCTGTCAGTCCATATTGGGCAAACTACTATTCTCATCTATCTGCATGATAGATTCTTGAACCTCTAATTTTTACAAATATAAGATAGCCGTAAGCTAAGTTTAACTTTGAGATTACCTCAAGATTAGTTGTTGTTAAAGAATTTAATTCAACTTTTGACATTTTTATTGACTACCAGTAGCTTAGCAGTAGTTCTTACAGTTTCTAACGTTAAAAACTGGATTTTCATTCCTACAGTAAGCACAACACACGTAGCTCAGTGTGAAGCATTATGCTTAATAACAGACAAACAAACAAAGACATCCTTAATTTCCTAACATACTTAAGACTAAATGGGGAATACAAAGGATAAATAAGCCAGCAAAATTCATAATTCATGCTTTTATTATTAAATATTTTGTTGAACAAAATGTGTAAGTAAGTGTGTAAATTGAGTATAGTCTCTGTTATTCTGTTTCAGGATTATTTACTGAATAAAATGGATGGGCAAGTGTACTTACCATTGCTTATTAACTTCTCAGCTCAAACAAGTGCTAACCAAACTCAAGATATTATAATGAGTAAACTAGACAAGTGAAGAAAGGGTGTTTTTGGACCTCCTTTAGGGAAAAAAATGGTAATCCTCAATTTTTATTATTACTTTCCTGTACATCTGCATCTAAATTTCTTTTAATTTGTGTTTATTAAACTTTTTAGATGCTTCTTTTACCTAGTCATTGTAATGGATTACTCTTGTATATTGATTTAAATAGTTATGCTTGTCTTAGTTGAATTTATATTTAGAAATGTATGTAACTTATACTGTTATAAGTTCCACCAGTTCTCCAAATTTGTGGAAGATTTTTGAATGTAAGAATCAACAATATGTTTTACATTGTTGCCTACTGAAATTTCGAGAATTTTGCCTAAAGAGTATAAATTGACATGCCAAGAGACAGAAACAAAATATTATTGGTTTGCTGCAATCAGAATATATAAGTCTCAAGACCTATAATTGTGATTAATGCTAATTAATCTACAGATATTTGACCAGGTACGTTTATAGATTTCATACATTATGAACCATTCTAATTCAGAGAATTAACTTCAAAACATTAGTATTTCTACTGAAGTTATGTGATAGCTTCATGGAAATACTGGCTAGCCTTCCCATCAAGTGAAGTGTATCTGTTTATCAACATAAAAGTGATTTGTTCCTTATGGGCCTGGACCATCGATAAAATATTCAGTTCCAGACCAAATAGAAGAGTGAATACTGTCAGTTTGTAAAATTTTTTTATACAAATAATTATTTGTAATAATTGTTGTTATAAAGTGTATTGTTTTTTGTTATTTTTATATAGTAAAATATATTTGTATTAAGAAAGAAAATTGTGTGTATCAATCTTGTGAGCAAATATCATAAATTTGGTACATGTTAACATTTCATTAACTTCTAAATCAAAATTAAATTTCTGGGTAGTTGAAATCCTAATACATAATGTAAATAATCTAATAAATCAGAGATTCATTGGAGATGAATAATAATATGAATACACAATGAAAAGTCAAAACATTGTGTTTGTTTTATTTCTGAATCATATTTTTTGGATGTTGCAAGGTGGTGTTTGTAGATGATTTAAACATGCCATAAAGAGAGACTTATGGAGCTCAACCTGCTATAGAGTTGCTATGACAGTGGTTAGATCACTGTACATGGTATGACAGAAAGGAAGTCATAACTTTTTGTTTGGTGGATATCCATTTGATTGCAGCTATGGGGGCTCCTGGTGAGTATTTGAGCAGTTGGTATTTTTTTATATGTTGTTTTTATGAAGTAAACATTAATATATTTTCACTAATCATCACCCGTTAGTGTGTATTTTACTTCATTAATACTGTATATTTCATAAACTGTTACCCGAAGTCATAATTCTGTTGATTTGTTCTGGCATTGAGAACAATGCCAATAAACAGATCAAGATTTGTATAAATGTGTGGATTGTTTGAGGAGAAAAGAAAACCTAATTATAACATAAAACAAAATTTCATGAAACCAAATAACTCAAATAAACCAAGTAAAAAATGTAGATACTAGAAACCACAACTAAAGTAACTGAACACAACTAAACTACTACTTCTAACATAATACCCCACCTTTACATCTATACCTAATAGCTTGATTCCTTGTGCATCTACTTTCTTGCCAAATCCCGATTTTGATTCTCTTCAATATTACAGCTTTTAAACATGAAGTCAAAGTAGAGATTTATAATTAGATGATCTCAAAGCTGAAGTGATTTTATTTTGGAGAAGGTTGTGCAAGTTTCAATATGTATAGCTACTATATTTGTACCCTGTAGCTATATGAAGAATCTTTAGACTACTGATCTGTACTAGAAAGGTGTATAGACAGGATTTTGTAACCTTGTGAGTTTTTATGTATACTAAACATGTTGGTTAGTATTTATATCTATGCATGCTTTGTAGTTTTTAAGTTGTAAAGCCTTATATATATCTATATAAACCACCATATTAATATTTCAATTTGTATAGATGCATGTATGTATATTCAATGCAAATATAAAACAGTGTATCACACCATAATAGAATATTTTTTACAGTGCGTATAGTTGTATTTCTATCTTCCTCCTCCCTTCTGCTGGCTGTTGTAAAGCTGGTCATGGTTTTGCTGCAGATGACCATATTTCCTCTTTTTGTGACGTTCTGTACACTCTAAAAGGTCAAAAACATGTTAATTAAGAACCATGAATTGATCATATTACCATGTTACAACCCTAAACTCTGTTGGGTCATTGCTGTTGTGTTTTATCTAAAACTGAATATTTTCAAATTAAATGTCTAGTTATAAAATGTCTACCTCATTTTCACCTGCAATTGCCATCATTTTTGTCATCTATTGCTTGCATGATTTTTGTCAATTCTTGTAGTAAGTTTCATGGATGGCTACTCTATCTACAGTATCTATAAAATTTGAAACCATGCATTGTTGACTATAATTTAACCCTTACCATCAGTCATCACCTTAATTGCTTATCTGATACTTGATTGCTTATCATTTAAATTACAGCTTAAATATTTCTGTATAACATTTTAGATGTTTTTATAACATGCAATTGTAAAAAAAATTGTGATCCTGTCAACAGTGTCATGGCTGAAAAGGTAGGAAACCTATATGTATACGAATGATACATGACATCAGTGCAGTTGTAACAGTAAGTTAATAATCACTGTGATACATGTGTCATGCCTGCTATATAAACATGAAATTACGTTCTTACCCCACACACAACAATATACATACCAATGTAGTAGATAATAATAAAGAAGACCAAATTGGTAACCCATATTAGGAATCACTAGCATGATTCATGACAATTTTCATTATATATTTTGTAATCTTGCAGAATTTCACTTGAATAAAATACTTTATGTAGTAATTAAACTTTATGATGCTTTAATATTCTATTTTAGTACTTCTATTCATAGTGTATTTTATTTTACAAATACTGACCAGGTGGAGGTCGTAATCCAATTACTCTATGCTTCCTCAGACATTTCAATGCTGTCAGTATTAATGAATTTGATGATGAAATCATGACTACTATCTTCAATTGTATTCTTACATGGCATCAAGAAAGCAGGTAGAAATTATTTAATTCTTTTGTTGTACGTAAATACTGATGTATTTAAACTTATGTAGAAAGTGTATATTTTTTTGTAAACATTAATTTATGGATGTTGTCACATTGAAAATTGTACATGTACATTAAAGAGTTATTACATAATGAAGTGAAATGGACTTAAAACATCATAAAATAAAACTGTTGTAGAAGACTTATAACATTTGGGTTAAGTAATGTGTAAAATTTGGCACAGATTTTTCTCCATGTTAAAATAGTTTTATTTCTGAATTTATGGTCTTCTTACCTGAGTCTTCGCTGGGTAGCAATGTATTGAGCAATACAGATTCATTTATTTGTGTAACACTGTTTTAAAACAGTAGTAGCAATAACTGACATCTGGTATTAAAGTTATAACCACACAGAAATTGTGACAAATAAAGAATTAAGTTTCTTTATAATACCTATAATTGTATTTTCTTTATGCTTGTTATGTTCAATTAATGAATTATCTTAAATATTTTTAAGCAGTAATGTGTATAAGGTTTCATATTGGTATGCATTTACAAAGACCAAAGTTTTTGATTATTCAATTTATGTAAAATTTAAATCTTTGACAGTTAATTCCATATTTCTCATAGTTTCTCTGTGGTTAATAACCTTAATATTAGATGTCAGTTATTGTTATGATTGTTGCCAAGACATCTGTTTTAAAATAGTGT
The DNA here is from genome assembly GCF_004210375.1 of Tachypleus tridentatus. Classification (NCBI taxonomy): domain Eukaryota; kingdom Metazoa; phylum Arthropoda; class Merostomata; order Xiphosura; family Limulidae; genus Tachypleus; species Tachypleus tridentatus. The sequence goes on from NC_134828.1 coordinate 60,667,716, forward strand.
TCCATAGATAAATTAATTTGTATTGTTCAGTTCATTGTTGCCTGGGAAAGGCTCTGACACGTGAGTCAAAAGCTTGCAAATAAAAAAAACAAAAAACATTTTAACATAGAAGAAGTTCCATGCATTATACTACAACATAAAGAAAATGGTAAATAGTTTTCTGGCATTCAGTTACTGCAACTGACCTAGCTGAAAGTAATGAAGACATACTGAAGTGTTTTCCTGATTTTAATTTGTAGTGTCAATGTTGCTAGATACAGATGGATATGGATATGTTGAATTGTTCCTTCAAGCTTTATTTTCCAAAATAATCTTGTTAGTGAAGTGGAAGACAATTTATGATTCTCAGAATGCATTGGTTTTTGTATAAAATTCATGTTGCATGAAATATGTTAATCTACTTTATAGATGACAAACAATTCTGATGTAAAATTGCATATATTTGTGAAACAAGCTAAATTTTCTTGAGCTCTAATATTTAGAGAAAAAAAAAATATTGTAGATTTTTATTCAGTGATGGAATATGGAAACACATTTTAAGTGGCAAGTAATGTTTCTTCAATAATTATAACAGGGGATTCAGCAGGGACTTTGAGCATTGCATTGAAGAACTAGTTCAGGGCACTCTTGCAGTATATAAAGAAGCAATGTCCTGTTTATTACCAACACCAAAGAAATCTCATTATCTGTTCAATCTACAAGACTTTTCACGTGTTGTCCAAGGCTTGTTACTTTCTTTACCAGAAACTGCTGAAGATCAAACTTCTCTTAAAAGATTGTGTACATGAGGTACATGTTTTAATAATAATGAAAAGAGTAATCAATGTAGATGGTAATTATAAACATACATCTGTACCATATGAACTTAAAGTTGGATAACCACTGGTAAACAATAATCTAATTTCAAAAAGAAAATATATATAAATTTTAGAGAAGCACTATCAGTAGCAATATAAAATAATTCAGTTTTCATCATCTAATATTTTGTAAACATGTAAATGACTGTAAAACTGTCTGATTGAAGTCAGTATACAACTTACATAAAAACTTATTTTAAAGCATCCCAAAATCTCATTCTGGTTTGTTTACTTTATACCATATTTAAATCTACAATTTCTTGAGGAAGTTTTTTTTAAAATAGAAAGATAGAAGCCACAGTACCTGAGACAGGTGAGCATTGTACAACAATCAAAATTAATAAGCGAAAGTTTTATAAGTTTTTTTAAAGGTGTACAACAACATATCAGTAAATGGAAAAAGTATGAAGAATAATCAAATTATCTAAAATAATTTTTTATTGTTTTAAATGCTTTGAAAGACATTTTACCAATATTGTACTTACATTTCATGAATTTGTAATTTATTCTCCATTAGTTTATCTTTATTAACATTTTTCTTCTTGCCAGGAGCACAGAAATAAAAAAAAGACGTATGAAAATATTATGACCAGTAAGTTTAGGTACTTCTTTAAAACTGGGTATTTGTACACCTTAAATCTTCGACTCTTACATAATAACTAGTTTTTTTGTTTTTTATACCTTCATAATAGTGAGGCCCACCATATTGGGTATTTTTGTTTTTGCTTGTTACAACATTCGATTTAAAAAAATGACCAAAGCAAATTGAGTATAATAATTTGTTTTCAATGTTAAACGTATAGGGGATCCTAATGGTAATTAATGGGATTAATTGCAATATTTTAAGAAATGTTTATTTAATTCTTATTTGTGACTTCTTTTTGTAATTTTAATAATCTTGTGACCAATAAAACAATATGGTGCATGAACATATCAGATAAATGTGTTTAAAAATCCCTGTGAATCCCCACTGATAATACTTTGGATATGTTAATAATTCTGCTTTAAGAGTAAATTCTGTCAAAAAATATGTCTTCTTTCACTTTGCATTTTCAGGTATTTAGAGTTTTTTATGATCGCTTGGTTGATGACGATGACTGAAGATGGCTGTGTGAATATATCCAAATAGTGTCAAGAGACCATCTGCATATTAACTTTCATACCCTTATGGCAAGACTAGACCTGAATGAAGATGGTGTTGTTGAAGAATGTGACTTAAGATCACTAATATACTGTGATTTTGCAGATCCAAAATCAGATACATGGAACTACATAGAGGTTCATGACGCCACTCATCTTCGTTCTATCACAGAAGGTTTTCTAGAAGACTTTAACAATGTCAGCAAAAAACAATGAACTTAGTTTTGTTTAGGTAAGTGTGGTAAAAACTCTTTTTGTCTTTAAAGTAATGCTTTTGTTTTTTTCTGCCACACATTGATTATTATACATGAAATGGTTGTTTTCATAATGTAATTCTTTAGAAACAAAATGGATTGAAGTTGTGTAATAAGGTACAAAACGGTTTATGTGCTGAATTTTTGTTTTGTTTACACATGTCTTTAAATTAGATTTCTTGTGTGATTTCTGTTCTGACATCAATGTAAAAAATGTTTCCCTTTCCCAATATTCTTCTATTAATTTGAAATTATTTTACTAATATTTCTTTTGAACTAGATATTTTAAATTTTATAGAATCCTTTTTTGTGTATAACTGTCACAAAATTCTGTAGTATCATTATAAATATTTCTTTAAGTATTAGTGTGCAATATTATGTACTGTGAAAAGTAACCTTTTTTAATTATTATGTATTGATGAGTCATTTTCATTAATGAAGTAATTTTTACAGGAAAGGAATATCTAAAGAATTGAAAAATTGTGTTAATAGTTTCAAATTTCTAAAAGAACTCTCCTTACAATGCTTTAAAATCAGTTACTATTACGTTCTTTTCAGTTTTTACATATGCTTCCTGAAACAAGTTTTAAAGTATATCCCTTGAATATTAGGTTATGCTGTTGAATTTATTTAGCTGAGTGTATTAATATTTGTGACACAAGAATTTGTTTCCTAGAAAAGAAGAGACAGACAGGAAACATATATTAAGGACTTTATTTAGATTTATAATCATGTATCTCTTGTGAATAACATTTTAATACAAATATTCTTGTCAGTGCTTGTCTATGCATAGTGTGTATTAGATTATTTTCCAGTTGTATTCTTTGTCACATGTAATTACTAGATACATTTTTTGAAAGGTATTATAAATAAGTGTTATAGGTTCTTTAACTAAGAAAATATTACAAATAAACCAACTTCACCCAGCCCTACCTACTTGAAAACAGTTTTCAATCAACACATATTTATCTAGTTAATGAAACCAAGTTTTGGTACACTAGTTTACATTTCATTGTTTTACATTTGGAATGAAATTAATTATTCATCCCTCATATAACTGCAAAAGTGTCATGACATAAACAAACAATTAAGTGGTCTCTGCACTCTATAAGTCATATTTACTAAACTTGATAAAACTGAAAAGAATATTAAATATTTTATCACAGAGAGTCAAAAAACCTGGTACATATATTTTCCCAATGTTATAATAATTTGTACAAATATCTGTACAGAATAATTTGTAGGACCATTGCATGTTTATTATATACAGTTTATTTTAAAAGATTTTTATGTTGTTATAGATTTGCTATAGAACATCTATGTAAAATATCTCGAATTTTGAAGCAACCTCAGAGTAATGCTCTGTTAGTTGGAGTGGGAGGGTCAGGTCGACAGTTTTGACTTGTTTAGCTGCTCATATTGCTCATTATGAAATATTCAAGTAGGTTTTGCTTTACGTCTGGACCTTCTTTTATTGATTATATGCAAAAATTAAACGTGTGATAGTAGCATACAAGTAACTTTGTGCTGGTGAGGGTTTTGTTTTGGTGTTTTATTTAGTACATAGTATGAAGTAATCTCATTCTTAAGCCTTATCATTAAATTTTATTTCTTACTATCAATTAATGTGAAAGTTATTCATACGTGAATATCAAAATATTTCAGTAACTAATGTATACAAGGATTTCCTTTTATTTATTAGGTGGAAATTACTAAAGGTTACACAAAATCTGAGTGGCAAGAAGACTTGAAGCATATCCTGAGGAAATCAACTTCCAGTGAACAGCATGGAGTCTTTTGTTTTCTGATACCCAGATTAAGGAGTAATCTTTGGTAGAAGATATCAACAACTTTTTAAATGCTGGAGAAGTTCCCAATCTGTTTGCTACTGACGAGAAACAAGAAATTTGTGAGAAAATGAGACAGATAGACAGGTTATTGTAATCAATATTGCATAATACAGCTAAGAAGATAAAATTTATGATGTATTGTAATTATATGTGGGTAGGTTAATGCTTAAAATTAGCAATATCTTTTTCCATTAAACCTTATATATTTACTTATGTTCATGCAATGAAATTTAATCAATAAACAGGAATCAATAATGGTTTTCCCATGAAACTGAAGAAAGATACTCTAGTTATTGGAAAAACATTCTATTAATTAACTTGCAGTTGTTAAAAATACAGATAATTACTAATAAATATGGTCTTAGAAACTTTTGATAACTGTTATTAGACTCTTTTATAAAGTTCTTAAATAACTTGTCCAGTATTTGGAGTTACTTCATAATTTTAATATGCGTAATTGTGTGTGTGTGTACTTTGAGTGTCTGATCAAAAAATGAACTAAAACAGATAAGAGTAAATTTTATTAATATCTGTTTGCAGACAGCGAGATAGAGCCCAACAGACAGATGGCTCCCTAATAGCGCTGTTTAACATGTTTCTACAACGAGTAAGAGAACAACTTCATGTAGTTCTAGCTATGACCCCTATAGGGGATTCTTTCAGAACTCGACTTCACAGATTTCCATCTTTGGTAAACTGCTACACCATTGACTAGTTTCAGGTAGTTGTTGTTTTTAAAAGTTAATTGGTATAGTGTTATGCTATAGACTATCTGTTGCTCTTTTTTTATTTTAATTGGTATTTTTTATCTTTTGAATGGTGACTAATATCTTTACTTATTCTATAGAAGTCATAGCTCTTTAGTTTGTGATAACACTTGTTAAAAGTATCAGTTAATATTCACCATCTGTTATAAATAATTTATTGCTACTGCACCATTGGTCCAAGTTCAATGTGGAGCCTTTTTTTGCTCAGAGATGGGCGTTTTTACCTGGTGGTAGATGCCAATAATAGATATCTCCATTGCCTACCTTCACATCCTTGTAGAACTTCAGTTTTGACCTACTTTCTCCCCAAGTCTGCATTGAATCCAGGGGTTTTCCTCTTTTCTCCTATTTTCTTCCTTTCATCTCCCAACTTTACTTTTGTTTGGATCCCAATAAACCCTGTTTCTAGTTATGGGCATCAGGTGTGATATTACACTTTCAACTACTCTCTAGGATATGTACAACCATCTTTTATTCCTTGTTAACCCTCCTCCCTTTGTGATCTTTCCCCTTGTCTCTTACGATTTGGGTCCACTTTCTGGGCCATTTAACCTACTTCTCTCTCTACCTTCTTCATCCCAAACCTTCTTCTATGTTTTCTGCCATCTGATCCTTCTTCTCACATTTTTCCTCATTTCTTATCTTTGTTGTCTGTTGGAGGAGATACTTCACACTAGCATGTAGACCATGCCCAGTTCGTTCATTTCCAACCATCTTCATCACATTGCACTTTTGCCCACGTTGCAATTTTGTTTTTCCATCTGCGACTGTGCTCCAGACTTTGATGTGACTTTAACTGGTAAGTTTTTTTTTCATTTCCCTCTTTTTCAGGGGTGTAATGTAGTCATGGGCTGACTTGCAGGCAGGCCGAGTAGGTTGTTTGGCTTAGCTGTTGGAGCTTCAGCTAATACTACATACTGTTACATGATATATTTATTTGAAGTGAGGATGCAGTGTGTGAATGGAGCATGCAGGCACTAACTCAAGAATTTATAGTTAAAACAAAGCAAAGACTACAGACTAGGATTTCCAATAACACTTTTTATATATGTCATTAAACCCTTAATATTTACACACATATATATATCTTTATTCATGTTTATCATAGGCAATCATTTTAACTCTATTAATATGATGACTGATGTTTAAGAAAGAATGACATGAAAATTACTTAAAAAGAGCTTGGGCACGAAATGGCCAGGTTTTTACTAATAGCAAGAGACATTTTCTATACTTGTTCCTTAATTCTTTCTTGACTTTTCTCCCTTCTTCTTCTGGCAAAGATGAGATGTGAGCCTTCTAGATGATGATGTCAATCATGTGAGATTGCTTGCTAGATTTCGAACAATCTGGCATCTGGTTCTAGGATCTTTTATACTAGCTGAGGGGAGAATTATCAACTTAATCATAAGTACCATGGTGTCAGCTGACTTCCTGTTTGTGATTTCTTAAGCTTGTAAGTTACTAATAGTTTGTACTAATGTGTCATCAAATGGAAAAGGTTTCTTTCTTGTTTACAAACTTCTAAGTTTGTTAGTTAATCATTCTCTTAAAAACAATAGCCCATATTGTAGCATCAGCCCAATATCCAAAGTTCTTCTTGGTTTCAACATCCAAGTTTGCTTAACCCCTTTTTAAGTTCGATAGCATCAATTCACTTCAACTCAAACATACAATGGACAGTTTCTCATCTTTAGTTTACAGCTTGAATAACGCCTTTTAACGTTGATAGTATCTATCTGTTTCAATCTAAACAAATAGTAGATATTATTAAGCAGCTTTCTGTGATTCTCTGTTTTAAAGAACTCCTCTGTTGTCCTTGATAGCATCAGTTCTTCTTAAACTAGCTATAAACTTGGCGTGTCTCCTTGCTGTTGTTATTCTGTAAACATTATTGCTTCATACACATATTTTTTATACTTCATTACTTCCTGTTTATTAAAATAATTATTAAAGGCATCCAAATATCTAGAGATGCCTCATGGATTATTGCTTTCATTCTTCCTTTTTCTCTTTTATTACACTAATCTCACTCTGTAGCAAGTGGTGCCTGACCAGGTATTCTTTCATTTCACAGCAGCACTGGCCACATAGACTCTCAATTTATCATCTATGCTCCACATGTTCACCATAGAGATGGGGTGTTTCACAAGATCACTAGGAGATTATCTACCTATTGATAATTGCTTCATAAACATGTCTGTTCTGGACTGCTTAGGTAAGATACAAGGCGATAGCTGCTCATCCCTGCCACTCAGTATGGTCTTCTTTTCAAAATACAGATTTGTGATCTCCCATTGTACTATTTCCAGTGTTGATGTTCCTGCACTCTTCAATGCATTCTCACCCTCTTTCCAGTTGAGTAAGTCCTTACCACTTTCCAGTTTTTAGCTGCTGGGGTGGGTGACCACAGAGGCACCTTCCTGAATGGGTTCCACAAATAAAGTAGGCTATAACTATTCAGTTGAGAGTCGGATGGTCATGTTTTGCTGCTGTAGATGTGATGTGGCCTCCACAGGAGTTTCATCTATCTTCTCACTGCTAGATGTGGCCTCCTTATGCTGCTTACACATTCCATCAATATTCACAACAAAAGGAGATGATCCATCTCATTACAAGATGATGTGACCATCTTATACCATTTATAATATTGTGGAGTTGATCTGTTACCTTACTGATTGACATGGTATCCTGTTTCATATTCCATACCAACTGGAATTGATCCATTGCAAATACAGTTTGCCCATTTTGATTGAGAGACCTCATCCTACCTTCCCATGGATGTCATTTCCCAATGCTATAATGTTTATTTGAGTGAACCAGTCATCATAAGTCCTCACACAAGTTAAATCTATCTTCTATATGCTGAATGGCTAGTTTCAGATTGCTGTAGGGTATTGATCTTTATGTAGTATCCAGTCATCATAGCAGGACTTAATCCCTGATTATTGAGTTTGAAGTTGAAGATGGTGTAATCCTCATTCTACCTTCATATGTATGTAGGTACCCAATAGAGGAAGTTTTGGGTGTAGTACAGTCTGACATGCCCTAGCCACTCTACACCTTATGATTTCCATTGTTATATTTTATGAATTATACACATGGGTGATAAGTATACCTAACTCAGAAATGATGTGGTTCCCTTTCTCTTATCTCCACATCATTTTCTTTTATGATTAGGGGTATTCTTTGAACACTTTTGGGAAGTACTTCTGTTATTTCCTCTCACCTGCTCTTCTCCATGTGAATGTAGAATTCTAGATAGTTTTGTGAGAGGAGGTAAATGTCTATCAGAAATACATTTTCAATAAATATGTTTACAGATCTTGTTCATTCTTCAAACTATATGGTCTATGATGCCTGACTTTACACTCTTGAGATGATTTGTTTATAATCATGGTATTTCCCCACATCTGTTGGTTTCTTGCATACTTTTGTTATGTATGAGCTGTGTCTTGGCAATTATTACACAAAGAATGAGTCCTTGTTATCTTTTTCAATTGTAAATTATATCATGCGACCTTGCATGCTTACATAAATTACAGATTTCTGAATCTTGTCTCTTGTGTATTGCTGTATTACAAAGGAGCATCAACATTCCTGAACCAACTATGTTTTGAATTGTCAAGTTTAACATGTTCCATATAGAGATCCATTATAAAAACGATCATGTACTAAATTGAAATATTAATGAATTAATAGAATATGAATTATATGTGAAAAAAAGAAAGATAAAAAAAGCTTTCTGTATTTGTCTGTCTGATAACACTCTTAGTCAACTTAGCACAGAAGTAATCAAAAACCTTTTAAAAACATTCAAATTGTTAGTTGACTTAAGCTTTAAAAGGGAAGATCCCAGTCAAGATTTTTATCAAGAAGACTAAGGATCAAATCCTGGCCATTACTAACACAAAAAAATAGTCCCTCCCAGGATTTTCTCAAATAGGGCAGCAGACTGGCATCTGAAACATAAGATAAAAACTAATTAATTATTATAATCTAATTGATAAAAGTTACTAAATGATAATTAGAGTTACATGATGATATAGATTACCAATGAGAAGGGTTTATTATTTTATCACCTTGAGACAAAGAGCTGCTGAAACACTGAGTGGTTTCAAGTACTTGTTGGTGAGAATAAAGGATCATTGACAAGTCAGATCTCTTGCATTTTTATTGTTTTTAATTATTCACATTTAATTATTTTTAGAGTTTTTTAGATTTCATTTTATGTGATCAATAACTGTATGATATAAAACCTAATCAACAAGGATTTTTGCATGAAGTAAGTGTACCTTTAGAAATGTATTATAAAGGAAATAAAAATATGGTTGATTTTGAAACTTCATTCAGTTTTAACAGTTGTTTAAGCAATTATTTATTATTACAAAGTAATGAAATTCATAAATCTTTGTGTTGTTGATACTGATAATAAATATGAATTGTGAAGAGCTTGAAAATGTGAAAATTAAATTTTTTCATGATGTTTTTTTAACTAATGCTTTTCTTTCTTCAATGTTCATTTATGTATATAATCTCTAAACAGTTACGTTACATTGAGATATAATAAAACTGTGTAAAATGTAATTTTATTGGTAAACAGATGTTGCAGTTCAAGAAAAGCCTGAATACCTGGTTAAGTATGTTCTAGACATGTAAATTAAGAACTAATATTTAATCATAAATCTAGATGAGAAAGTTTCAAATTTAAAAAATAAAACACAGTAAACAAGACTCCATTTATATGCAAAAACGGCTCGTTTGGGTTGAGAAAATATTTTACATAGAAGAGCGAACAACGTTTCGACCTTCTTCGGTCATCGTCAGGTTCACAAAGAAAGAGGTAACTGACCGGAAGCTGACCACATGTTTGAAAGGGGTTGTGTAACTGTGTGTTGAAATGTAGAGGGCGGTATTAGATGTTTGAATATATAATATATATTACCAATATATTTTAGCACTAACTTTTTCTTAATTTTTTATTATTATTTTTAATTACTTTATTTTTTCTTTTTATTTTATTAATTATTTTGCATTATTTATTTTTATTAATTTTTTAAGTTAATATTAGCTTAATGATCTAATGTGTAAGTTTATCGGGAGAGGTGTTTAGGACTCTCTTCATCATATATGCAATACCTGTCTGGTTCGCATAACAGCTCATTTTTTCTCCACTTTGTACCGAAATATTTTATTGTACTATGTAGAAGTCCATCTGATATTGTTTGTGGATTAGAGCATTTGTGCATGAACGTTGAGAAAGTGGTTTTGGGTACTCTATATGCTTTTGTAATTAATGTATTCTGTAATGTTCGTAGTTTTGTTTGCAGTGGTTTTTTACTTACGTTAATCCATGCAGGAGCTGCATAGTCTATTACTGGTCTTATATTTGTTTTGTATATTTTAAGGATGTTTTCAGGTGTTGTTCCATAATTTTTACCAGTTAGACTCCTAGCATAGTTTATTCTTCGCCAAATTTTAGTTTTTATGTTATTTACATGTTTTATCCAGGTAAGTTCAGAATCATGTGTTAGTCCTAAAAATGTTGCAGATGTAACAGTCTGGAGAAGCACTCCGTTCATGTAATTCTGGGGTTGTATTTTCTGATGTTTCGTTGATTTTTAAAATATCACTAATTGTGTATTTTATTTTAAAGACATGCGTTTATTTTAATTTCATATTTTTGGCAGTATTCACTTAATTTGTTTAGTTGAGGTTGTATGTTAGTGGCTGCAATTTCTGGTGTAGGCAGTAGCTTTGCACGAAATTCAAAAACAAACAAACAAACTGGCAATAACTTTCATGAGTTAACTTTCGAATTTTATCTCATATTTAAAAACCTGTAGTGGGTCTGTTATTGTTGCATAGCGTCGGAATTTATAAATGCTAGGTTACTGAGTTTCTAAAGTGTTTTAGTACGAGTTAGTCATTGTACAACCGAAGTCAGTATGTTTGAAAATAATGATCTCATTGGTACAGGGTATGTTAATGTGGGGGATAGTTATTATTTCGAGATTGTTTCGATATAATAGGGCTATTCCACGAGTATTAGGTGCTTTGGTTTATATATTATTTTATAAGTAGAAAGTTTAAATCGGCTGATTTACTTAAGAAATGTTTGACTTATGCTTATAATATTCTTCTTGTATAAAATTACAAATAATAAATAAAAAACAAACAATATTTTCTTATCTTTCGAAGTTCTCGAAAGTGACTAAGACAACCATGTGGTGTAGTAGTTAAAATACTTGGTTCTTTACCATCCTGATTCGATTCTGTGTAGGTATATTTTTTATTAGTTTTCTAGTTTCTGCGGGTCGTTTATTTAGAGTGAAATAATTTTAACTGTTTATACAATTATTAAATAGTTAATAATAATTATTATTCAGGGGCTAACAATCCAAGTTGCTACTTTTGTCCTTGAAGAAATGTCCTCATATTGAAAACGCTCATGTTATAGGGTATCGTATTTGTGTTAAACTGGTTTCTTGAACCTATCTGTTTCCCTAAGATTATTATTGTCAACATTATTATAATTAAGACATTTATTGTCCCATATTAAAATATTGTTTTGGTATTTTCTCCCCAGATGAAGCAGTCAGTATTTGAAGCTATATATTTATTTCTGTGTAATATAACCAGCACTATAATACCTAAAGGAATGATTTTCAGTTTATTCGAATTCGCTACCTTGAACTGTAAGTGCAATGATATATAATTATACAAACAATAGAACTATAGAGAGAGAATTTAGCTACCATTTCAAATAAAATAATAATTTCTTCTACAGGTCTTTGAGCTAATTACTAAACATTTGAATATATAGTGTGGTTTAAATTGTTTTTTGAATTTAGAACCTAACTTTTACGTTTGATTGTCTCGTGAATTATGCCTTTTCTTTGACTTACTGGCAAGCATAAATACAAATAAAAATAAAGTATTTCTGAAATTATAATGGGTTTCCTTAACATTTCTCTTGTCTCCTTCAAGCATTTTATCCAAATTCGCTCTCAGATGCTTCCCTATGGCACAGCGGTATGTCTGACTCAAACCGTTAAAAACAGTTTAGCTATTCGTGATGGGCAAAGCACAGACAGCGCATTGTATATCTTTGGGCTTAATTCCAAGCAAACAAAAATGCTGTCAAGTTTTGCGTGGACTCGCTGTCTCAGCAAAAGACTCACAATCTATGTGTCATAGGATCAAAGCACATCGTCAAACATGTTTGCCTTTCATCTGTGACGTAAAAATATTGTAATAGTAAAACTCACTATTCCTAGACTAGTTATCTTCCCTCTCTCTCTATCTGTAGATGAAACATGGACCGCTAGCGCAGTTAACCCTAGCCGTCCCTAATATAGCAGTATAAGACTAGAAGGAAGGCAGCTAGTCATCACCACCCATTACCAACTTTAGGATTACTCTTTTAGTAACAAATAGTGGGATTGACAGTAACATTATAATGTCCCCATGGATGAAATGGTGAGCATGTGTGGTGTAATGGGGATTTGAACCCGCGACACTCAGATTACGAGTCGAATGCCTTAACCATCTGACCACGCTGTGCCCCTAGAATTGTTCTGTGAGAATTTAAACAATCAGTCAGAAGATCCAAATTCACTAGAATACCTATCGTGTCGCCACCATTTCTTATAATAGTATGTAACACTTTCCACGACTTAAATCTTTCAATAATGAAATAAACATGAATTTTAAAATGTAAAAAGTCAAACAACAAGTTGTAATTTTGTTTTTGCATAAATATATATATAATAGGATTGTGTATTTTCTGTCCGTGAAACTACTTCGCAAGGTGTGGATGGATCTTCAACAAAATTGATATGATGGTTCATTAGCTCCATGCGGAAGTACATACAGTTTTTAGGTTTGAATTTTGCGTTTTGTGGTTTTTATGGCCGTTTTTGTGTTTTTACCATGACCTTACCTTCTATGAATGGATCGTTCATAGGGTTTACGTGAAAAAAAAATACAAACTTTCAATTTTGCTGTTTCTATGAGTGATTTTATATTTTTTACAATTACTTGCGTATCACAGAAACAACTTTTATGTCCTACGACAACCTTTCTGTAATCACTAATTTACATAATTTCCATCCAGGAGATGGATACTTCTGGTAGTTAAGTAAGAATTTCACAAAACAAAAAATTTCTAAATTACTAGAATCGAAAACTTCATGCAGTCTTTGTGCATTGCCCTACAGATGGCAAAATGTACATCTGAAGGATGAAATAGCATAAGATGGAAATTGTTTTTTAAGCACAAAACGATTTATTGCTGCTATCTGCGTTCTCTTCATTGCAAAAAGTAAAACCCTAGGTTTAAGCCTTTTCAATCTGTAAACTTATCGATGACCGACCGAAAGACGTATAAGATAGATATTGTGCGTACACAAACATTGCAACAGTGAATTTATTTGTGCCATTTTTTACAGCTAGCTCTATTAGTACTGTGCAATGTTATTTGGATATTTTGAATAGTGTTGTATTTTAATATGATATTTGCAGCCTTAAGGTACACGTATTGTCCACGTTTGTTAACATTTAGGATAGTTGTTCACATTTTAAAACATATTGTTCAAAACCAGCCCAGTCTTTAAGCACCAATTCCCTCTAGTATACTGTTCACAGTAATAGGTTAATTACATATTGAAATCAATCATTTTGGTTCTCGAGTCTCCTTAAAGATTCTGAGACAAAATATTACTTTATTAAAATTCATAACACGTAGAAATAGTTTTCAGTACAGTGACGTTTATAAAACATTTGATATTTGTGATAGTTGACATGGCTAATATGCCAGTTAACATAACCTTCAAATATGGTGCAATATATACTCAATAAAAGCAAGAAATCATGTACCACACAAATATACTAGTTAGTCCCCTGTGTTCCCTGGTGGAACAGCAGAAAATTTAGGAATATCTGGTGTTCAATTCCCAACAGTGGACACTGCAGAAAGCCTGGTATGTCTTTGATCTCAAAGAAAGAGAACAAAAATAGTACCAGGACTCTTCTATTAATGTCTATAAGTTAAGTTTACTTATTTTTTTAGAAAATAAAAGCAAACATTTACCTCCAACGATAACTTAAGAATGATGCTACAAATTTCTCAGTAGACGGTTTGTACAAAACAAACATCACATTATAACAATATGTTTCTTTCCCACTTCTGATATAACTTTCGGTGTAGTGACTCTAGCTTATTAACAACAGCTACAAACAAGATCTCAAACTTTTCTTTCACTGTAAATGTGACATTCGATCATCTAAAACTTTCAGTACGTTTGCTACAGTTACAGAACAATTGTTTTTAAGTTACATTATTATCAGATTCCAAAATAATTAAAGTTTATGAAAGAACAAGTTAAAGGACTCAAAAGAAAGGTAATGTTAACGCCAAAAATATCGCTACCCGTTCTATGCAGACGTACACGGACGAGTGATATCAGTGAAAGGTTCAACTACTTAATTTGGTCTAAGAAGAGCACTCCAAAAGTTGGCAGTGGCTGGTTTTGACTTCATGCCTTTCATCTACTCTATCACTTTAAAGTTAGGGATGTCTATCTCGGATAGTCCTTGTGCAAATAAACCAATGCTTATCATATTCAGATATTACAACAATTTAGAAATATGTTTGATAATTGTGATAAACTAGTAGAAAATAATAATATACATTAATTCATTTTATCAAATACTTTAAGTTAATTAATAATCCTTTATATCTTTCCTTTTTGTCTCTTTTCAGAACAGTATCATAATAATATCGTCATTCAGGGTTGTAAGGTACTCATTGAGGTGGTTGAAAACTAACAATTTTAAACTATTGGAAGGATAATAACAAAATAATTTGAATATTTTAGTCTACTTTTGAAGCAACATTTTAATTGGTTTCACGATAGTTGCTACTATCGTATTTACGTCGTCATCTGTTTCTCTGGTCCCCATATGGTGCAATGGGATATCTGCAGTTTTACAACACTAGAACCCAGGTTTCAATACCCATGGAGGGCAAATTGCAGGCTCTTTGTAATTTTATACTAAATTCCAATCAAACATGTCCAGATGATTAAGGTGCTTGACTCTACATCTGAGGGTCACAAATTTGAATCACCATTACACCAAACGTACTCACCCATTCAGCCGTTGGGGCATTATAAGCCACAGTACATCCCACTATTCCTTGATAAAAGATTATCTCAAGACCTGTTGGTGGATGGTGTTAACTAGCTGCCTTCCTTCTACTTTTTCACTGCTAAATTAGCGACGGCTACAACAGCCAGCTCATATATAGTTTTGTGTAAAATTGAAACCAAACAAATAAACTGCTCCCTCTCAGTGGCAGATTAAATGTTCTGTGGTCCCAGGAGCTAACAAATTTTGTGGTCCCTACATCCTATTTAATTTTACATAAAAAAAATCATCAATGGGTTCCCATTAAGACCATAGGCAGTGGAGCTGGGTCCCCCATCTACCTCTTACCTAAATGCTCCCTCTACTGGTTGAGAGCTTATAATGTAACTTTGTACTCAACAACAAACAAAATATTTTCAGGATATAAATACCTATTACACCTAATTGTCTTTCAAATAATGTTTATATAAAGAAATTACAAGAATATTCTTCTACATTCAATTTGTTTTTAATATCCATGAAATTTTCTGATATAAAATTTACTGGCATTATGTTTAAAACACTAAGAACACAAAACAGGAAAAAAAATAAAATAAAACACAACCACATTAGTGTAGAGTACACAAGTAATGGATGTTAACAATCATATCATCAAGAACAAATCAATGGAGAGAACATTACCTTTTATGGAGGTTAATCACAGACTATAAAACTGTAATTTATTACTACTATAGAGGATAAACCTTGATTATTGTACCCAGGATATAATGTACAAAAATAAAACAGGTAAACACTGATTACCGCACCCATGATTTCACATACAGAGGTGCACAGATGAACATTGAATATTGTGCACAGGATATAAAATACAGATTCAAAATAAGCATTCATTATTGTACCCAGGATATAATATACAGAGCTTAAAGAGATGAACATTAATTACTGTACCCAGGAGATAACATGCAAAGGAAAAACAGGAACACAGATTATTCTAACCAGGATATAACATACAGAGGTAGAACAAGTAAACATTGATAACTCAACCTAAGATATAATATATATAGTGAGTACAGATGAAAATGGATTATTCTACCAAGGAGATAACATACATAGGAAGACAGATGAACATTGATTAATGCACCCACTATAAAAAATACACAGTTAAAAGAGATAAACATTGATTCCTCTATCCAGAATATTATATACAGAGGTAAAACAGATGAAGATTGATTACAGTACTCAGGATCTAACATACAGAGGTAGTACAGATCAACATTGATTATTGTATCCAGGATATAGCATACAGAGGAAGAGCAGATCAACATTGATTATTGTATTCAGGATATAGCATACAGAGGAAGAGCAGATGAACAATAATTATTGTACCCAGAATATATCATACAGAGGTAATACAGATGAATATTGATTACTCTACCCAGGATATAACATATAGGATAAAGCAAATAAACACTGAATATTGTACCAAGGATATAATATAAAGAGATAAAATACATAAACATTGATTATTGCACCAAAGATATGAAATACAGAGATAAAACAGATAGATATGGATTCCTCTACCCAAGATATAACATACAGAAGTAGAACAGATGAACACTGATTACACTGCACAACAAAGTTTTTGCTTCTTGACCACTGTTGGGTGTTCCTTATAGATTTTTGGCTGCTATTCACGAAACTTACATCCAAATTTGCCCATCACATACCATTTTATCAAAATCTTCAGTTTTGCAACAATGGAAAAACAATATCAGAGAATCCGTCAATGCTTTTTGACTACTGTTGGACACTGCAACGTGATGCACCAACATTGAATACAAACGAAAATCAGGATCAAAACACTTTTAATTATGTTAAACTTAATGGTGTATTAGAAACATAAATGCAATTAAATACGTTATTGCTGGTAAACTGTTAACTGTCTATTTCTCAGAGTTCCTATGTGATGAAGCAAAACCAAAACTATATTTGTGCATATCCACCAGGTACCTGTCACAATCAGCAAAAACTTTTCAGGAAGAAAAACTTTTGAAAAACATTGTTGTGCAGTGTTATTGTATCCAAGATATAATTTACAAAAATAAAACAGATAAACATAGATTACTGCACCCATGATATAACATAGAGAGGTAGAACAGATGAACATTGATTACTGTGCCCAGGATATAACTTACAGAGATAGAGCACATGTACCCAGGATATAACACATAATTTGTACAAATGAACATTGATTACTGTTCACAGGATATAAAATACAAAGTTGAAACAGATAAACTATGATTATTGTACCCATGATATAAAATACAGAGCTAAAATAGTTGAACATTGATCATTGTAAGTAGGATATAACATTCAGAGGTAGTAAAGATAAGCATTGCTTATTGTACTCAGGATATAACATCCAGAGGTAAAACAGATAAGAACTGTTTACAGTACGAAGATAAAACATTCAGAGGTGAAACAGATGAGCATTGATAACTCTATCAAGGATATAACATTCAGGAGAAGTACAGATGAACATTGATTACTGTACTCCTGATATTACATACAGAGTTAAAACAGATAAACATTTATTCCTCTACACATGATATAAAATGCAGGGGTAAAGAGATAAACATTGATCATTGTATTTGGGATATAAAATAAGGATCTACAACAGATAAACATTCATTGTTGTACCCAGAACATAATATACAGAGGTAAAAATGGATGAACATTGATTACTATACCCAGGATATAAAATGTACAGGTAAAACAGATGAACATCTATAACTGTACCAAGGACATAACATACAGAGGTAAAACAGATGAGCATTGATAACTCTACCAAGGATATAACATATATAGTGAATACAGATGAAAATGGATAATTATACCCAGGATATAAGATATAGAGGATGAACAGATGAACACTGATTGCAGCACCTACTATAAAAATACACAGTTAAAACAGATAAATACTGAGTTTTCTACCCAGGATATAATATACAGAGGTAGAACAGATGAACGTTGATTACTATACCCTGGATATAACACACATGATAAAGCAGATAAATACTGAATATTTTACCCAGGATAAAACATACAGAGGTCAAACAGATAAACAGTGGCTATTGTAAACAGGTTATAACATGGAGAAGTAATCCAGATGAACATTGATTACTGTACCCAGGATAAAACATACAAAGATGAAACAGATAGAGCATTGATTACTATACCCTGGATATAATATACAGACGTGAAACAGATGAAAATGATTACTGTACACTGGATATAACATAATAGGGTAATGCATATAAACATTGATTATTGTACACAGGATACAAAATACAGAGATAAAACAGTTAATCATTGATTATTGCACCAATGCTATAACATACAAAAGTAGAACAGATCAACATTGGTTACTTTACCCATGATATGATACACAGAGGTAGTAAAGATAAGCATTGATTATCGTACCGAGGATATAACATACAGAGGTAGAGGAGATAAACAATAATAACTGTACCTAGGATATAACATACAGAGGAAGTACAGATGAACACTGATTACTGTATAAAGTATATAGCATACAAAGGTAGAACAGATGAACACTGATTATTGCAACCAGAATATAACATACCCACGTTGTGCAGATGAACATTGATTACTCTATCCACGTTATAACACATAAGGTAAAGCAGATGAACATTGAGTATTGTACCCAAGGTATAACATACAGAGGTTAAACAGATGAACATTAATAACTGTAACTAAGATGTAACACACAGAAGGAGTGCAGATAAAGATTAATTATTGTATCTGAGATATAACATACAGAGGTAGAACTGATTAACATTGATTACTGTCCCCAGGATATAATATTTTACATATAATCATGTAAAACAGATGAACAATGATTACTTTACTGAGGATAAAACATAGAGAGGTAAAACAGATGAACTCTGATTACACTGAACAACAATTTTTTTTAAAGTTTTGCTTCCTGAAAAGTTTTTGCTGATTGTGACAGGTACCTGGTAGCTATGCACAAATATAGTTTTGGTTTTGCTTCATCATGTAGGAACTTTGAGAAATAGACAGTTAACTGTTTACCAGCAATAATGTATTTAGTTGTGTTTATGTTTCTAATATGCAATTAAGTTCAACATAATTAAAAGTGTTTTACTCCTGATTTTCGTTTGTATTCAATGTACGGTGCATCACATTGCAGTGTCCAACAGTAATCAGCAAGCATTGACGGATTCCAGTTGCCCTGATATCATTTCTTCATTGTAGCAATGTCCTGACAAAACTGAAGATTTTGATGAAATGGTACGTGATGAGCAAATTTGGATGTGATTTTCATGATCAGCTGCCAAAAATTTATAAGGAACACCCAACAGTGGTTAAGAAGCAAAAACTTTGTTGTGCAGTGTTATTGTACCCACGATATAACATACAGAGGCTGTACAGATGAACATTGATTACTCTACCCAGGATATAAAATATGGAGTTAAAACAGATAAACTTTGATTATTCTACCCAGGTTATAAAAAACATAGCTAAAAAAGATGAATATTGATTACTGTATCCAGGATATTACATGAAGAAGTAGTAGAGATAAACATGGATGACTGTACCCAGCATATAACATAAAGAGGGAGTAAATATCAACAATGATTATTTTACTCAGGATATAACAAACAGAGGTAGAACATATGAACACTGATTATGGTACCCAGCATATAACATACATTGAATCTACTGATGAACATTTATAATTATAATTATTCATAATTGTACCCAGGATCTAATATTCAGAATTCAAAAAGGTAAACTTTGATTATTGTATCCAGGATATAAAATACAGAGCTAAAAGAGAAGAATAATGATTACTGTACCCAGGATACAACCTGGAGAGGAAGTACTGATAGCCATTAATTACTGTACCCAAGATATAATACATAGAGGTAAATGTGATGAACATTGATTACTCTGCCCAGGACATAACATAGAGAAGTAAAAGAGGTGAACATTGATTATAAAACACAGGATATAACATGCAGAGGTAGTACAAATGTATATTGATTATTATACCCTAGATATAACATACTGAGGATATAACATACAGAAGTAAAATAGACAAACACTGATAAGTATAACAAGGATATAACATTACAAAAGGATTACAGATGATCATTGATTACTCTACCCAAAATATAACATAGAGGTAATACAAATAAATACAGATTATTGTACCCAGGATATAGCATACAAAGGTAACATAGATGAACACTGATAACTGCACCCAGGATGTAACATACAGAAGGAGTACATGTGATCATTGATTATTTTACCCAGGAAATAACATAGCGAGGTAGAACAGGTGAACAGTGAGTATTGTACTCAAAATATAACATACAGAGATAGAACCAATGAACTTTGATTATTGTACCTGGGATATAACAATATAAAGGTTTTACAGATAAGCACTGACTACTGTACATTTAATATTTACCCAGGATGTAACATACAGAAGGAGTACAGATGATCATTGATTATTTTACCCAGTATATTACATACAGAGGTAGAGTGGATGAATGCATATTTCTGTACCCAGTATATAACATACAAAGTTAAAGCAGATGAGCATTGATTACTGTACCCAGGATATAATATACAGAGATAAAGCAGATAAACAATGTTTCCTGTTCCCAGGATAAAGCACACAAAAGTAGCACACATTGATTATTGTACAGGGGAAATAACATATACAAGTATAACAGATGAAACTTGAATACTGTACCCGGAATAATTGTTATATGAGGTAGTACAGATGAACATTGATTATTGTAAACTGGATATAACATAGAGAGGTAGATCAGATGAGCATTGATTACTCTACCAAGGATATAACATACAGAGATGAAACAGATGAACAATGATTTCTGAATCAAGGATATATTGTACAGATGTAAAACAGATGAACATTGATTACTCTACCTAGGATATAACATACAGAAGTAAATCAAATGAAACTTGATTATTCTACCCAGAACCTAACACACAGGGGTAAAAGAGATGAATATTGATTAATGTACCCAGGATATAGCATACAGAGGTAGAACAAATGAAAACTGAATTCTGTACCCTGGATATAACGTACACTGGTATAACAGATGAATGTTAATAGCTGTAGCCAGGATATAAGATACAGAAGTAGTGCAGATGAACATCGATTACTGTTCTCACAATATAACATACAGAGTTAAAACAGATAAACATTTATTCCTCTACCCACATTATAACAAACAGAGTTAGAACATTTTAACATTGATTGCTGTACCCTGGATATAACATACAGGGGTAAAACAGATAAACATTGATTATTGTACTCAGGATATAATTTTAAAAGGTAAAACAGATAAATATTAATTAATGTACCCAGGATATAACATAGACAGTTAGAACAGTTAAACATTGATTCTTGTACAAATAATATAACATATAGAGGAAAAGCAGATGAACATTGATTACTGTACCCTGGATATGACATACAGGTAAAGCAGATAAACACAGAATATTGTACCTAGGATAAAACATTCAGAGGTTAAACAGATAAACATTGATTATTGAATCCAGGACATAATGCACAAGGGTAGAACAGACGAAAATCGAATACTGTACCTAGGATATAACATACAGAGGTTATACAGATGAATACTGATTATTGTACCCTGGTTTTAAAATACAGAATTTAAAACAGATAAATTTGATTGTTGACCTCCGAAATAAAACACAGGGGTAAAACAAATGATTATTGATTATTTTACCCAAGATATAACATAAAGAGGTAGTACAGATAAACATTGATAAACATTATACCCAGGGGATAATATATAGAGGGAAAACACAAACATTGATTACTGTTCCCAGGATGTGACATACAGGAGTATATATGAACATTGATTATATAACCCAGTATATAACATACAGATGCAGAACAAAAGAACATTGATTACTGTACCTAGGATATAACATACAGAGTTATTACAGATGAACCTTTATTATTGTTCCCAAGCTATATCATACAGAGGTAAAACAGATAAACATTGATTACTGAACCTAAGATATAACATACAGTGATAGTGCAGATGAACATTGATTACTGTACCCAGGATAAGCATACAGAAGTAGTACAGTGCGGAAATAAGCACCTGTGTGATCAACACCTGCAAGTGCATGTACCAATTTTCTCACCTACGTGCGCATGTACGAAAATGAGTACCAGCTTGCACAACTACAAAAGATACACCTGCGCACACATGTATAAAAATATGCAACTGAGTGCGTATGTACCAATTTATGCACCTGCGAGGGTATTTACCAATTTAAGCACCTGTGCGTGCATGTACGGGAATAAGTACTTTGGTGCCCAACTACAAAATCACCACCTACGAGGGCTTGTAACAATTTACGCACGTGCATGTACTACGTATGAAAATGAGCACTTCCGCAAGCATATGTAAATTTACGCTCCTGCGCTTCTAGAAAATAAACACCTGTTAGCGCTTGTCCTAAAATAACCATCTGGTGGTACGGTCTCTAAAACAACGAGTAATTTTTTCTGTTTTCTTTATGACCCGGCATGGCCAGGTGGTTGAGGTATTGGACTTGTAATCCAAGGGTCGCGGGTTAAAATCCCAGTCACACCAAGCATGCTCGCCCTTTCAGCCAAGGGGGCATTATAATGTGCGGTCACTCCCACTATTTGTTGGTAAAAGAGTTGGCATTGAGCAGTGATGACTAGCTGCGTTCCCTCTAATCATGCACTGGAAAATTCGGGTCGGCTATCACAGATTGCCTTTGAGTAGCTTCGTGCAAAATTAAAAAAACAGCATATTTATTTGTCTTCCAATTTTAATTTTAAATAATAAAAATGAATTTATTTAGTTAACAAAGCCTCTGATTTAGAAATCAAGAAGTTTCCGTGATGATGAAAAAACCCACTTGTAGAGAAAAATATATCTGTAAAAACGGCTGGTATGGATAAAGAAAGCTCTATGTATAGGAGTGAACAACGTTTCGACCTTCTTCGGTCATCGTCAGGTTTACAAAGACGAAAAAGATGGAAATGTTGTTCACTCCTCAACATGGAGCTTTCTCTATCCATACCAGCCGTTTTTACATATATAAATCAACAAGTTTATTTTTTCTCAGCTTTTTCGTTTATACATTTTATTTCATACTTTCAGAACCTCTTAATAACATTATTAGATTATAAGTTATTGCTAAGCAGTGTATTATAAATATTATGTTGGAATGCATTGTTATCAAAATGAATTGGCTTTTTCACATATTAGAAGTTGTTGTGTAAGGAACTATTTCATTCCTTTGTGCTTCTTTGTTTTTGCTAGATTTTACTGTTTAAAAGATGCGCACATATCTACTTGTCTGTGATTTATATCTATAATTTCTAATATAAAATATCGCTTCTTTTGTAAGTACGTTTTCACGAGCTGGCCTCATTAGAAGGTTATGCACACGCGCGTGCGAATTCTTGTTGATAAATGACAATACTAAAATGCAGACCCTCGGGGTTTGCTTAGCATTAGTGCAAACTTTCAGGTTTCTAGATTCTTTCCTCTTAGAGATATGACGGTCATATTTCTTTTATATATAGTTTTTTAACACAAAAAGATATGCACACACAAGAAGACAGGTAATAATATACTGATGCAAACCCTTAGGGTTCACTTAGTATCGAAGCAAAATTTCAAGTTCATAGATTCTTTCGTCGTGATGCTACAGCAGTAAAACATAAACAGACACGCATGCACACACGAGTTTCTTTCTCTCCAAATTTCATAAGTTACTCCATCCAGACAAATAAACTTGAAACCATATTATGACATTTATAATTTTATTTTCTATGCAATTTTGGATTAATCATCACAGAAATTTTTAAAACATAAGATATTCAGGGATGGACAGAATTAATGCTGAAAATTCAGGAAATATTAGTAAAAAAGGAGAGATATCTCCAGGAAAACTAACTGTAATAAAACCACTAAGTTACTTCAATATACAGGGTGGCCCGTAAGTTCCTACCCATCCATATGTTGTTATGTACGTAAAAGACATTGTGTCTAAACAACGTTATAATACTAATAATGAGCTGAAGGCAGCTGTTACTGCAGCATTTGGAACAATAACCTCTGCTATGTTGAGGAAAATGTCTCACAGAACATGGCATCGCATAATATTATACAGCGAGAATGAGGGACAGCACACAGATACACTGGATACATAAGATATATTGATGGGTAGGGACTTACGGGCCACTTACTTACTTACATACAATCAAAGAACAATTTATAAAGCATATCTCAAGAGTGTTTCTAATTAAACAACCTTCCTAAAGCCAGAATACTTTGATTATCACTAGACAGAACTGTCACATTCAGGGGTGTAATATCTCCAACATCAGTTTCCATACATTCCTGGTCTTTACTACTCAGTGTTTCCATGATAAAAATGTGAGGGAATTCTTATCTACAATTATTAACATGTTAAAAGAGTTGGAGACGCTGCAGCTTACTTTCCCAGATCTTCAGCAACTGTAAATTAAATCACACAAATGATCCACAGAGATATAGAAATGAACATATATGTTAACCAAGATTTTTCTGCTTCATCCATATAATTGTTTCAAAATGTATTCTGACAAAGCAATCTTAACAGGTTCAGAACATCCAAGCTGTAAAAGTTGAAATGTTACACATACTTGTACTACTTTCTTCATATTATGTGCTTAATTTAAATTTATAATTTATTATGACACTAGAGGTACGAAAATAGGTTAAATAATTCTGATAAAAATAACTTCAAACATTTTAACAGAATGAATTAATTTCAAACGTGCCATTCAGAACTAGAATAATATAGGCAGCTGTAATAAACTTTATCCTAATGGAAATCACAATAAAAACAAGATTAATATATAACTAAACTGTCAATGAGCTACTATTTCTAATAACAATCTTAAATCTCCATTTTCATGTAGTAAGAATAATGATAAAATTTGAGGGTTTTTTTCTCTCAAAAATGTATAAAGAAATAACATTTAACAAAACAAATTACAACAAAATTTATAAAATTAACATAATATGAAAATAGTCTTTGAATAAATACTTATACAAAAACATTTTAACTAGTCTCCTGATGAACTACAAAGTTACTGACCTATTTGTGTTTGTTGATCTTTCTCTCATACTCCTACACTGATTAGCAAGTGAAACTCAAAATTAGTATTTCCAATTATTACTGTTTTTTCATTATCCCAACAGTCAATTAATACAAATTTTAGTTATATCACTTATCATGAAACTAATCAAAATTACCATTTCCAATTATTTCACCAGATGAATAAAATATTGTCACAAAACTTGCTCACTTTTTGTTATGTCAAAGCCACTCAGGCCATTAGCCAATATCATTAATTTTGAACAACTGACTAGATCCCACAACCAAAACCTTTTTTTCTGTGCAACTACTTACTAGAACAAAAACAACACAACTCGTTTTTAATGTATTTGATTAATGTAGCTCTCGATTGATCAATTATCAAATAATGGCAATCACTCAGCTCTAGTGAGAAAGCATGTATGAGATAATTGAGTTCCAAGAGAGAAGAGTATGACAGATATTTCCTGTATAAAAGGGATGTGGTACAAATCTTTCATACAGGAGGAGGCTGTGATAGAGGTAAGAATTTATCTGAATTTCATTTTGTAATAAATATTTTAATCATAGATATAACAATTGCCCTATATCATAGTTTTTGAGCTAGAACTCTCATATGACCTAATGGGAGAAAACAGAAGAGAAAAATATCAAAGGACATGTAAAAAGGCTATTGAAATACATCAGTGTTAAGTGACCATAAAGCACTGAAAGTATGGTGGGTCTGTGGATTCCTATAAACTTAATAGTTGGTCCCAAAATAATGTACTAGGTTGCATAAAACCTAAAACACCAGGGCACTTGCAAGTAATTGTTTCTTCCGAGTTGCATCTATGTTGAAGACAAATACTGTTCAAAATATTTATGGTGTACTCTCAGGGGTATCACCTTACAAGATAAAAAGATTTTCAAAACACATACAAAATTGGAGGTTCAACTGATTACAATACATCTATATGTTTCTATTGAAAATAAAAACTGTCTTAATCTGAAATGTTAAGTATGAATATTTCAATCATAATCTTTCACTATTAAGATTTGATTGACCCTAAAACTCTGCTAAAAGACTGACTTGAACATACATCTTACATTTGTTCCTACACATCTGTATCTTTAGTCATGTATCAAAACTAACTTGTAACTGATCTTAAACTTGCCATACTATCCAAAAGCCTAGTTTTAAATTGTGTAGTACACATTTCAAATGTCATGTATCTTATGTCAGAGTTTGGAAAATATAATTTGATTCATGAATGTACTTTAAAAATGGTCACATGTCAAAAGCAATATACGTATTCAAATTTGTTTCAGGGTAAAAAGTATCAAGACAGCTATTAATCAACTTACAAGTATTTTGTATATTTTTCTTTAACAAATACATTAAAAATGGAGAATATATATAGTTCAAGTGTGTTGGAAAATATTACCTTTATGTAATTGTGATAACTTTATACACAAGTCACTACTTCATAAAGATCTCCATAAACATATACACATACATTTGAGAAACACTATTTTTCCACAACTGTAAAACAGATATCAATTGCAGGTAATTACTTGTCCCTATAAATGTCAGTATTGAAGAAAATAGATAGCAACAAGAATCTTTCTAATTTGATATTCAACACCAGAAACCATTTATTTCACTGGGTTTTCACAAAAACATATCATCTGAGTTTATGCAGAGTAGAAAAGAAAGAGATAAAAATTTCCACCAATGGCTGCAAGAAAAGACAAATGAAGAAGCAGATAAATTCAAACGGACTGTATACAACTACCAAATTCTTCAACAATAGCCAGAATTTTATTATGTCCAACCATACCATGCCAATGACATTACAACAAACAGCAACCCATCAAAAACTGTTTATGCTAATAAAATAATTTAAAAAATCCATGCTCAAAACACAATTCTGGACAATGAATGACTGGAAACAAATAATATAGTTTGATGTGCAACATTTTATCTGTCTTACATTAATGTTAGAATAACATTATGAAAAACATGAAGAGAGAGATAATAGTCTTACATGTGTTTTTCTAACAGTGCATGTACCAGAAGTAGTGTAATTCTGTGGAAAAAGTTCTTGTAGTGGAAATAGTCTTTCAACTCCTTGATGTTGTGTGGTCCAGGGTATTTATCAATTTTTATGTTTCCCAAACTTTTTCTTACAATTTATGAATTGAAAATATCTTTTACATCAATATTTTCCCCAAGCATTAATTTCAGTTATATCACTTATCATGAAACTAATCAAAATTACCATTTCCAATTATTTCACCAGATGAATAAAATATTGTCACAAAACTTGCTCACTTTTTGTTATGTCAAAGCCACTCAGGCCATTAGCCAATATCATTAATTTTGAACAACTGACTAGATCCCACAACCAAAACCTTTTTTTCTGTGCAACTACTTACTAGAACAAAAACAACACAACTCGTTTTTAATGTATTTGATTAATGTAGCTCTCGATTGATCAATTATCAAATAATGGCAATCACTCAGCTCTAGTGAGAAAGCATGTATGAGATAATTGAGTTCCAAGAGAGAAGAGTATGACAGATATTTCCTGTATAAAAGGGATGTGGTACAAATCTTTCATACAGGAGGAGGCTGTGATAGAGGTAAGAATTTATCTGAATTTCATTTTGTAATAAATATTTTAATCATAGATATAACAATTGCCCTATATCATAGTTTTTGAAGTCCAGACTCTTGTAGGACTTCATTCACTCTCCAGTGTATGATGATGTGGTATTACCGATGTAATGATAAATGTCATTGTACTGAATGTCAGGTTTTGGATGGGGATCAATGAAACTGGTGAAATTTTCAGGCAATATCAGATATGAGTCGACTTTGATGGCACTGATTTTATCAATATAACGATCCCGATGATTATGACTCAAGTCTTTTGCATAATCAGATAAACATATAGGTCCATTCATATTGAAGATCGATCTCATATGACTAATGACAACATTTACACCACGCGGTCACAGTACACAATGTATACATCCATACATACGGTCGACTGCGCTGCCTGGTAATGTTGCCTACCAATATGGCGTCAGCATTGAAATCACGTGATCAGTGACGTGACATGCAAAGCCACCACACCTTTATAAAAACTTAAGAACTCATATAATGTAATACGATTACCATCTCATAATCTTCTGAGTTCAGCCCATCTTTTAAGAGGCCCAATTCCCATCTTGACATTTTGCTTGTCCATCATATTTCTAAAGAACTCCTTATAATTTAACTGTTTGAGCCAACCCTCATTCACATGTATTATTTGCCCTCTTAACTTTCTCATTAACCATCTTGATTTCTTATAGTCCTGTAAGTCCTTTTTCAGTAATTTTATATCTCATAAATGCATTATTTTTTATCCTTCACACAACCTCTTAAACCTTTACTAAACCACACTGGCTTATTCTGACTCACAGACCTAATTTTTTTTGTAGTGAATATGCATGTTCTGTATGCTTACCAGTTTCTTTTACTAAATGCTTCCCACACATGTTCAAGATCCCTCCCATCTCTTTAGTCAGGTCAACAGAGCCAGATTATGTCTCTTCACATCAAAATGGACTTTTCTGAAACTTATAATCAGGGTAATATTCTTCTTAAATTCTACATGTAGTAATATCCCAAACCTAATAATGCAATGGTCACTTGTACTTGTGCTCACCAACCTCAACTCTATCAAATTCACATCGCAAGCTAATATTAAATCTAATACGTTGTTGTTTTGAATTAAGCACAAAGCTACACAACAGAAGTTTTACTACGCCCAACTTCTGTTGCAAATTTCTTAAAAGACCCTGAGGGAAACGGAACGAGAATTTCAAGTGGTCAGCCCAATAAAATTTCGCCGGCGTTGAGCAGGAGGATTCAACGGGTTATTCGGCAAGACATCAGCCGATCGTTGAACCAGATTAAAGTCTCTACGGGCGCAGAATGCAGCTCAAGAACAATAAGACGGTATCTACGAGAGAAAGGCTTTAAAAACCGTAAATGTCTTCAAAGGTCACACCTCTTTCTACACCACGAAACAGCTCGGTTAAACTTTGCTGAGAAGCACCAAACATGGGACGTAGGAAAGTGGAAGAAGGTTTTGTTCTCTGATAAGAAAAAAATTAACCTGGATGGTCCATATAGCTTCCAACGTTACTGGCACGATAAGGATATCCCACCGGAGACATTTTCTACACGACACAGTGGAGGAGGTTCCATCATGATCTGGGGTACTTTCTCCTTCCATGGAACAATGGAGCTTTAGGTTATAAGGAGCGTCAAACAGCAGCTGGCTATATTTGCATGTTGGAGAGATCATCCTTATTGACTGAAGGCTCTCGCTTGTGTGGAAATGACTGGATCTTTCAGCAGGACAACGCTGCAATCCATAATAACCGCAGGACAAATGACTTTTTCATGGCGAATAACGTGATTCTTTTGGACCATCCAGCATGTTCGCCCGAACGGAATCCTATTGAAAATGTTTGGGGGGTGGGTGGCAAGGGAAGTCTATAGAAATGGACGTCAATTCCAAACAGTGCATGATCTTCGTGAAGCTATCTTCACCACTTGGAATAACATTCCAAACAGCCTTCTACAAACGCTTATATCGACCATGCTAAAGGGAATGTTTGAAGTTATTCGCAATGACGGAAGTGTAACTCACTACTGAGACCTTTTGTTGGGCCTGGTCCTACCCTGTTTAGAATTTATTTTGGTATGGTTTTAAACTTTTGACCAGCTAGTATTTTGGCTAATTTCATAGTGTTCACATTTTCCCTAGTAAATGCTAAAAAGTATTTTATTTTTATTTTCCCTTTTCTTATTTTTATCTTCCGAAGCTCTATTCAAATAAGTGGTTAAGTCTAACAACGCAAAATGCATATTTTTTCCTTTTGTTCATTGGCCTTAAGATTTTGATCAGCAGAACTGTATAAACTATAATATAGGCATATAATATATACAGTATATTATATATGATGTAGGTAGACTTAACTTTCAAATGTATTGCGCAGTTTCAGTCAGGCGTGATAAGTGGTGAGTCAGCTGTAAAGATGTTCGTTTAGTCACTCTGAAGAAATTATTCATGTTTGCGCTTCCAGTGGGGAGCAATAACTCCATCATTAATAAGGGTAACATCTGTAATAATCTTGGCTGGATCATGCATTAATGTACAATATTCTTTAAGAAATGTTACATACGTCAACTGGGTGACATCCATGACAGTAACACAAAACTTACAGGCATGGACTTGATCTTCAAGCTCTAGTTATATATTTATACCAAATAAATCTGAGAACATTACATGTATGAATAGATACTTTCATATACAAACGTTTAGAAACAGGTTAATATAACTGTCCTAAATGACTCGGCTCAGCAATAAGACTAAGGGCTAATAACGATATAAATCGGGTTTCGATACTTTCGGTGAGAAGAGTACATATGTCTTTTTGTGTAGTTTTCTGCTTAACAACACAACACTTTAATACATTACAGTTAGTGACACATTTTAAAGATTATTTACGAAGATTAAGCTTAAATCTTTGAGATAACCTTATGAGATTTGTTGGAGTTTTTTGTTGGTTTGTAATTAAACACAAGGCTACAGAATGCTGTGTCCATTAACCTAAGTGTTACAAGTCCGAAAACATAATGCTGAGTAACTGGGTGGCTAATTGGAGTTAATAAACAGTGTAAGGAAATCAAGAAGAAATAAAATAAAAAATAGTAGAACAAGACAGAAAATTAAAATATTATAGAAAAAAAGTAAAATAGAGATAGTAAATTATATTAATGAGCAAGAAAAGTCAAATATCAGGAAGAAAAGTGTTTTAAAATATAACAGGTTTTATTCCAATATTGTATTACAAGTGTGACTGTAGTCATTCTTTGACAGCTTAGTACACTAAATGATAAAAAAACAAAATGATGAGTTATGAGGGTCTAGAAATAGGTAGCATATTACTAAACTTATAGCAGATATTTAAGGGTGAGAAGTACTTAGGCTCATTTCCATCATGTTCGAAATAGCGGTTTAATGCTCGTCATATTTTGTTTTTAAGCTATTGTTGTTAACGTTCGTGAATGATCCGCTTAGAAATATGTCGTGAAGTAATTGAATGTTTGCGAAGGTATGAAGGAATTTAAAAGTTTGTTGAACGGGAAATTTTATGTGCGCAAGTAAGCATTGCATTTTGTTGTTGTTTGTAGTTTAATTTTAATTGTCTGATCATATCTTGTTGGACAAATATAAATTAAATTAATATTTTGATTTAAATTTATTTCGATCTTTTTCTCGTTATTCTATATTTCTAAATGGTCTCCGACTTCTTATATTATGTATGTGTATTACTACTTCTAATAACCTGAAATTTGATTTAATTTAGAATTTAATTAACTGTTAATATGTATCAAATTTATGATATTTGCCAACAAGATTGATACAAACAATTTTCTTTCTTAACTCAAATTATTTTAATATGCAAACAAAAAACAATACGATTTATAATAACGGTTATTTCTAATATTTATTGCAAATGATGTTTTTTTATAGAGGAGGTTTTGATAACTTACATGCAATACTGAGTGTTATATCTAGTCTAGAACTGAATATTTTATCGATGATTTAGGTCCATGACAAGTTGATATTGTCACACCACGCTGAAGTTACCTAGCTTGGTTCTTGTTTGGCCTCACACCCTTACAAGCTGATATATGTGGTTTTGTTATATGTCGACTGATCTCGAACTATATGAAAAAAAAATCACCTCTTATAAAATTGTCTTAATCTAAAGAAAACTGAATTGAAATTTTCTTAAATATAACATAATTCGGTATATCTCCTTTTATGAGAAGCTACTTTATACAAGACAAAGATGATTGATGGAATCACAAAATGCTAAACAACGTGAATGATGAAAGAGAATTGTTGAAGAACAGCAGGAACAAAAGGAAACAGAAAGTTATGTGAACGACTTCATGTAGACGTGATGACGGCGGATATTTTTACAACAAAATATATAATGTGAATAACAAGAGAAAAGTCAGTTAGTTTAAACATTGATGTTAAACGTATCACAAACATTTTTATAAAATCTAACAGCACGACTTATAATTAAGTTACGAGATAACGGTGAGTAAATCTTGACGAAATACATACACAAAATTATTAAATCTTGACTAAACAAATACACAAAATTATTAAATCTTGCGGGTATTTTTCATTATGTAGTGATTTTCAGATAATTCATTGCACAGCTTTGAGTTCACAAACAAATTAACGAAAGTTTAAAATCTTATGTATCGTGCAAGACATAAAAGTGAATAATAAAATTTTAAACATGATAATAGCACAATTACTTTTAAAACATACAGTTTACTTATCACAACAATACAAAATTTTATATTATAATTAAAGACTCAGTAACACTTTACTTCGACTACGTTCTTTGCCAAAAACATAATTCATTCTAGATTATTACTGAATTGTAATCAAATTGATAATTATAGCCCATGTATTTCAATATCACTTTGTGAAATGACGAAAGTTTATTATGGAAATTATTTCATTATTATATATTTTCAATTTTATATTTTCTCATAAATCGGTGCTGTTACCCTCCATCCCCTTTGGAACATCGGTAAGCCCACGGATTTGAAACACTAAAATTAGGGGTTCGATTCCCCTCTTTGAACAAAGCAGATAGCTATGTCTATGTGGCTTTGCTATGAGATATTACACCCGTGCACATACTGTTAGCCTCCTTTTTTCTGCGGCACTCGGTTGCTCTCAAGAAGAACCTTGCGACAGCTGGTGGTAAAAGTTGTACATTCTATAGACTAGAACTAGAAACAATCTAGAAAACAAACTTGATTTATCACGAACGAACTCTTACTCTTCACTGTCAAATCTAATCATTTTACAAACTTCTTGAACAGGGATCAAGTTTCAAGTTAGATCTGTCTATGTAACGCACAGGACACCTGTGTCTTTCTCATATTTTGAACGGGTATGCCAGCTACTCAACAAGATTTGTAGGTCGTCCCATTTGTAGAGCTCTGGATTTTGGTGTTTATGCACCAGTAATTAATTCATATAATAGAAACAAATAATATAAGCCGTAAAAAACACAGTCTCTCACAAAACAGTCACCTTGAACCTTAATTTTGGGTTGGGTTATTTTGAATTTTGGAAACAAATCCCTGAAATACATAACTTAACACTAGAAAGACGAAGTCTCCGTGTGATATTCATCAGAGCATAACCACACCTTTAAAATAGTAATTAATAAAGCCAATAACAATAACTGGAACATGGTTTGCAAATCAATCGATTTTTCGAAATATAATCCGCGCTCTTCTGGCGTAAATTTAAAATAGTAACCAACAGAAACAGTTCATCGGCTAACATTACTTACAACAACACCACGATACACACAGATGATGATAAAGCTCTTAACACAATATTACACAATCACATTCAGCACACCAAATTAACTCGCCTTTGACAGATGATATTATACTTTCATCATTAATAGTGTCAACAGAAATAATTCAATATAGACGTAATCATTTTCTGCCAATGTTTTCTACTGTCAAAACCAGCACACCATTTTCTTCTCATAACTTAAAATAATGTTAAATACTCCCAAATCCCCAGAAAAGATAACATCAACAACTGTTTAATCAGAAACCTTTCTGACAGAATTCTTTATCACTTAGTAGCCTTATGTAATTTATCTATATCAGCCGGTCATTATCCGTCAATCAGGGAATCCGCAGTAATCAAAGCAATCCCTAATAAGACACGAACCTTAAATTACAATATGACCATAGACCCATTAGTCAACTTAAAACATTAGGATAAATGTTGGAAAAACAATTTCTAAACCCTTATTGCACTTTCTAGAAAGTAATAACATTCTAATTAATAACAAAAATGCCAGCAGTAAACAAAGACAAACAACTGAACATCTGGTTAGAATAATCGAGTCAGAATATAAAGGATTTGGCCGCAAACACACAACAATAACCACGGTTTCAAACGTCAAGCAGGCCTTTGACTTCTAGGTACAAACTATTTAAATATAATGTACCATATATATGTGGGTATCTAGTTTTCTCACAAACAGAACCGCTAAAGTTAAAATTAACAATCTCATTACCGACTCGGTCCTTTTAAAAGTACGAGTTCCACAAGGTTCCTTAATTTATATGCAAAAACGGCTCGTTTGGGCTGAGAAAACACTTTACATAGAAGAGCGAACAACGTTTCGACCTTCTTCGGTCATCGTCAGTGGGTTTCTCGTCATCACTGGTCCACAAGGTTCCGTTCTCGATTTGCTACTATATGTCCTACTTGTAAATGAATATAACATACCATTCTCAGATGTAACATACAACCTAAACTCTAAATACACAGACGATATTGCAGTTTGGAGTTCGTCACGTGCTCCACTAACGTTCTTATTCATTGGTGTAACAAGTAGAGAGTACTTAAGACGCAAGCCACAGCTTTTCACAAAAGTATAGGAAACACACAACAAAAACTCAGAAAAATTAAACTCACAATATATAACATCTACATCGTATTTAAGGAAACGGCCAGATTCCTAGGAATGCCTTTCCGTGTTCAATAAACACCAGTTCTACCTTATTGTATTCATGTCCAACCAAAACTATTATCATCAGTTTTAAAGGATTCTGGCACACCTTAGAGTATGTCTGGTACTAGCTTCTATTTGTTTGATTCTGAATTTCGCGCAAAGCTACACGAGAGCTATCTGCGCTAGCCGTCCTTAATTTAGCAGTGTAAGACTAGAGGGAAGGCAGCTAGTCAACACCACCCACCGCCAACTCTTGGGCTACTTTTTTACCAACGAATAATAGGATTGACCGTCACATTATAACGCCCCCACGGCGAGCACTTTTGGCGCGACGGGGATGCGAACCTGCGACCCTTAGATTACGAGTCGCACGCCTTAACACGCTGGCCATACCAGGCCACGACTTAAAATATATGGGACTTACCAAAAAATCACTCATACTGGACTATACATTCCTTAGGACTCAGCACATGAAACAAAACAAAAATTCAACATGCTAAGAAACCAAATAAACACAGCCATTAAATTATGCTCGCCAGATAAAATTAACGATGAATTAGACAAAATAAAACAATACTTCATCAACATCAATAAGTTTCCTCCACAAAACGTAGAAAACGTTATACGCACACACCTGGACAAAAAGCAAAATCAACCAACAAAAGCAAATATATCCCACGAATTAAAAAATCACGAAACCATAAACTGCTGCATACCATATATTCCCGACATCAGCAGGAAAATAACCAACATTTGGCAAAAACCAGTAACAAAATATGACATTCCAGTTAATACTAAATTTATTCAAAAACCAGTCACAAAACTAAGGTCTATACTATGTAAAAACTATACTGACAAACACCACACCAACATTATTTATAAAATACAATGTGATAACTGCCACGACTTTTATATTGGAGAAACAAGTAGAAAAATGGAAACCAGATTCAAAGAACACAAAAAATCACATTCACACGTTTTCGAACACTGAAAATCAAATAAACACAACTTAAACCATACAAAACACCCAAATACTAAATAAAGAAACACACATAAACAAACGCAAAATTTAAGAAGCCTTACTTATACAACAACTCAAGCCCAAAATAAACCAATACTAAGGAACACCTTTATACCTTTATTTATAAATATAATCAAACATCTAAACACGCCCTCTACATTTCTACACACAGTTACACAACCCTCTTCAAACATGTTGTCAGCTATCGGTCAGTTACCTCTTTCTTTTTTTGTGAACCTGACGATGACCGAAGAAGGTCGAAACGTTGTTTGCGCCTTTGCATAAAAATTTTCTCAACCCAAATCAGTCGTTTTTACATATATGTTTTTTTCTATGAGTGGGTTTTCTCGTCATCACTGATTAACATGGCCTGGTGGTTAGGATGCTCGTCTCGCAGTCTGGGGGGGGTCGCAGGTCGGAATCCCATCACAGAAAATGCTCTCCTTTTCTCCCGAGGGAAAGTTATAATGTGACGCTCAACCCTTCCCTGTGGGCTACCATTTATAATTAGGGACAACTAACGCAGGTATCTCTGGTGTAGTTTTGTTTATAATTTAAGAAAAAAATGTATTTGATAAAAAATTTTAGTGATTATATTATTCAAAACTTTACCGCTGTTTGGTTTGCCTACTTGATCACGAAGTTGAACACTGATAATTACTTAAGTGAGGATAACACTAGTGGTTTAGATGGTTGTGTCTGTTTTCACACGCAAGTATCCGTCTTTTGAAACGTGCGAAGGTCAAACAATCTAGATGCACTTGTGAACTGAATATACTACTTCAGAGAATTCAAACACACACGGTACACGGCTACTTCTTATATACCTGATGCTGATGTTATAGGTGGTTTTTATTGTTTCAGACTAAACAGACACCAGACAGGAGTAGCCTGAGTCCAGTCTGTTGCCACACTTACAGAGTCTAATGGGCTATTGTTGTGTTAGAAGAAGTAGGCTGATAAATAACGAAACAAACGGCATTCTTCGCCTTAATGTGACCAAATTTGATAAGTATAATTTGTAATAAAACTAGTTATTCCCTTACAAATATGAACAGGGACTCTAAAGCAATAGAATTGATATGCGTTGGGGTCATTCCATGTCAAATATTCTAGGGGCTGCAGGTGACCCCCACAGAATTCCTTGAAAAAATTCACATGTGCTTATCTACCCATATAATGAAAAACTGACAAAGATTAGATTAATATCTCTAATAGTTTCTGATTTACAGCCCTGTAAATTTTTTTTTTTTTTTGGCGAATTCATTTTCGGGCAACTTTGGCTGCTCAAAGCAGCAAGAGTAATGGTGGTAGAAGACTGAAATTTGCTCCACTGACTGAATTAATCTCACAGAATTAAAAAATGGTCTCAAACCAAGTTTATCTTTCTTAGAATTTGCATAGTGAGGCTGTAAAATCACCTGAAAACCCAAAATCGTATAAAAAACATTGGTTTATTTAATAAGCCATAGCTCTAACACTTAATATCATACAAAGCTGAATTTTTTTCAAATATCATATAACATATCAGTTGATAAATCAGCAATTGTTGTAATTAAAAGTCTGTTAGATCTCCTGTAAAAAGATTTAGCTGCATGTAACTTTTTATGATTTAGCTAAAAATAGCCACAGTTTGACCATGTCACTAATTATTCAGCCTTTTCAGATTTTTACTATATATTTTTACATCTTTGAATATGATCCGCCAAAAAAATCAAGATGGTGTTCAGTTATAATTTTTTAAACTATCCTCTATCCATACGTTTTGTATTGAAAAAAAATTCAGTTCAGGTGTGTTACTGTGTGCAAATATATCCATACAATTTTGAAAAATACCTGTCAGAATGTTATAAATTCCACTGAAGTATTCTAACCAGCCTTTCACAATGTTAAATAAAGAAGTTGTAAGAAACAAAAAAGAATTAATTCATTTCCGAACAAGTTTATTGGCATAACTAGTTAGATCACACAGTAATGCAAATATATTGTGTATGCATTACAGTTATGCAGATACGGCTGACTTTAAGATTCACAATATAATAAATACAAAGCTAAATCAGACACAAAAAGCACAGTGCTACAATAGGGGATAACTGAGAAAGATTATAATCACGCCAAACTGAAATAATCGTGACAATGAAATGTTTCAAAAACTGCTTTGATGATAAATTAGCCTTAACAACATCAAATAAACATTGCTTTGTTCAAACAGCTTGAATAAATTTCTGGAATTTGAGTTTGATTATGTTGAGATCACTTTGACTTAGAACATAGTGGCGAGCACAACTGCCTTGCACGGTAGGTGCACTTACCAGACAAAGAATATATTGGAAAGGAATCCAGCTTTCATTTTTACATGACCTTGCAGGCCATGAGAACAATTCGTTTCTTCATAAATGACACCAACACATCGGAATGTTTATCTGATCTATCGTTTATGTTTCCCACATACCATTCATGATCCTATATGCATGCCACATATTTCCCTGGCTGATAATTGTCATTGCTATCATTAGACCCTATTTGAGCTGCTGCAGCATCACTTTCACTGTTACTACCAACAGTTACAACTGTGTACACATCATCATCTGATAGCCTTCTCATATGCAATTTGTTGGTAGAGTGGGGAATAAAGCTATGATGTGACCTAATACCTGCCACAGTTTTGCACTTTTTATAGCGCTCAAATAGATCAAACTTTACACAATTCTGCAAGACTAATTCCTGATTGACAAGATAGAACTGAATGCCCTGAATGTGGCCCTTTGCCCAATGGTACATATCAGAGACACTTAATATTTGATTATTTATAGGGAATTGAAGGTTGCACGAGCCACCAGCCTCTTCACCGAGCCCCCAACTCCATCGCATGGACTTTTCCCCTGGCTGATGGCAAAAAAATACCATTCAGCAGACAACTGATAATCTTCAAAATGGTAGCAAAGATTTGCAAGATTTTTAAAATTCTTGTATTACGAAGCTGCACCATCGCTGAAATAAATGATCTTTTCTGTGTTTGGATATTTCTGTTTAACATGGCTTAGTACTGTGGTAATGAAAGCATGAACAGCTACTGCGTCGTGTTTCAGACAATCTGACAGAACATACATATTAACAACACTGATATCTTGAGACCATGTTCAGAGATGTATTTTTTTCAAAGTATGGATATATGGTCAAGTAAACAACACATGGTCAGAAAATCTGAAAACCAGCTGATCATATTCACTTGTGACATGGTAAAATCTGTGGCTGAATAACTGACAGTCAAAGGGCTATTTTTAGCTAAATCATAAAAAGTTGCATGCAGCTAAATCTTTTTACAGGAGATCTAACAGACTTTTAATTACAAAAATTGCTGATTTATCAACTGATATGTTATAGAATATTTGAAAAAAATTCAGCTTTGTATGATATTAAGTGTTAGAGCTATGGCTTATTAAATAAACCAATGTTGTTGATTTTTATTATTTTGGGTTTTCAAGGCTCACTATGCAAATCCTAAAAGAGATAAACTTGGTTTTGGACCATTTTTTAATTCTGTGGGATTATTTCAGTCAGTGTTGCAGATTTCAGCCTTCTACCACCATTACTCTTGCAGCTTTAAGTAGTCAAAGTTGCCCGAAAATGAATTCGCCAAAAAAAAAAAAATTAAATTTTACAGGGCTGTAAATCAGAAACTATTAGATATTGATCTAATCTTTGGTAATTTTTCATTATATGAGTAGATAAACACATGTGAATTTTTTTATGGCATTCTGAGGGGGTCACCTGGAAAATTTCCAAAATCTGGATGATTTTACATGGAATTACCCGTTGCCATGACAGCTGTTCGTTACACATTTTATTTTCATATTATCGTATAAACACACATTATAGATGTGATAACTGTTTTGGAATTATGTGTAACAGTGGCTTACCTTTTCTTTTCAACTTCTCATATCTTGAAGAATCTACATTATCTATGTCAAGGTCTCTTTGTGTGGGGAGGGGTTGGATAGTAACAGTAACACCGTCTTGAGGTTAATGAGTCCATTAAAGCTACGTGTGGTTAATTGGGCTTCAATATCAAATTATGTTTTTTAATTGGTTACTTCATGTTTTGCGGTAATGTTGGAAGTATTTATATTTTAAATAGCCCGAAACAGCTTTCTTCATTGGACCAGTTTAATAATGTGATGTTCCCTCATTACAGATACTATTTCAAAAGCAGCATCACGTTTCGACAGTTCGAACCTTGGACATCTGTCTCATCAGACTACAATTTTTTTTAACGTACAATTATCGTTTCTCATCCCTAAGTTCAAGATCAGTGAAAGTGATTGAATAAATGCAAACATTTTACTGTTTCGTAACAAAGAAATAATCGATATCCAGAAACTTTTTGAAATATAGAATGCATCCCTCAATGATCTTTAAATCTCCCTCTCAAAAGATTTCACTGCTGAACTCAGTTGGTAAGACACTCGCTTGGCTCAAAAGAACTCAAATATATATTTTTAAAACTTTATTACCATGTTAAAAAATTGTTTCCCAAGTAATAGTTATTTCATGCTCTTGAGACAAGGGCTTGAGGACTAGTACTTTTTGTAAGAGGGAGGAAGAATGTAGTAACTTGATTTGTTAAGATGTGTATTAACAGCAGTAATTAATGGGTCACTAGATAACTAGAGAAGACAAACCAAATAAATAATGTGTTGATCTTATGAATGGGACAGTGACTTGTTATGAAAACATAATGGCTCCTTGAGAAACACGTGTTGAGTCATTATAAAAGATGTCCTGATTATGTGATTCAGAATTATACTAATTGAAAACATATTTTGTTTCTGTTACTTGAAGGCCCCCTTGTGAACTGTACAATACTAGAAACCTGATTTCAATTCCCATGGTGAGTAGAGCACAAAGAGCCCTTTGTGTAGCTTTGTGTTTAATTGCAAGCAAACAAATCTTACTTGAAGACGGATATTATTTTCATGAATTAAGGTATTTATTTCCGTTATTTTTATGCAATATTTCTATCTCGCTGTCTTCAAAGTAGGTCATCTCTGTCATTTTTTAAAATCAATGACTTTGATTCTTGTTCTATGGTAAAATAATAAAAGCAAACACGAACAACAGTAATCTATTACAATATTTTTCTCCACAAATAGAAAATAACAATCTAGTAACCAAACAATCAGAAAAATTTCCAAATATGGAGAGAAGGAGTATTCATAATAACCAAAAGTCAGAGAAATTTCCAAACATGGAGGTATATGGTATTCAGTACTAACAACCAAAGAGATTTCCAGAAATGGAGCGAGGAATTCAATAATAACTAGAGAAGCGCAGACATTTTCAAACATGGAGGTACGGGATATTCAGTAATAACAAAACAGCCAGGCGTATTTTCAAATATAGAAAGAAGAATTATTCAGTTATAACATAACAGACAAGGACATTTCCAAACACGGAGGAAGAGATTATTTAAGAAATAATATCCCTAATTTACTAAAAATAAAGCAAATGTGAATTAATTCTGAAAAACATAAAGATTCATTATGAAGGAGACGATAACTCACAATAAAAAAATATGTTGTCTTACTATGAAAGAAAAGAAGACTTTTCGGAAGACATAGTGACTCACTAAGAGAGACAATGCCTTATTATAAAACTCATGTTAAAGTATTATAAGAGATGTTTTAATTGTTATCGTCCAACAGCGATATCATGTTCTAGAAGTCCTGATAAACAAAACTATTACCTAAAATTTGACAAAAATGCAAAGAAAATTTGACTTGTTTTATTTAATATTTAAATAAGCAACGAGTTCGTAATTATCATGGTTAATGCTTAGTACAAATTATTTGTTGTGAAAACTCCCAACAGAGGGACTTTAAACCCTCAAAGACTCGTTTCTGATGTGTTCTTGCAATTCCCGAGACAAGGAATACAATACAAATCTCTTAACTTTACATAAACTGAGAAAAATAACGAAAACATCACAAGTTATTCAGAAAGAGGGCGACTGTGTAGTTAGTTTTAGGTTGGGTTGGACAGAACAGCCTCAGTTTACGATCTGCTTTTCGATACAAATAAGGTGTTGAAGCAGTTTTTCGACGCATGCACAAGAAACACATTACTCCACCAGTTGAAATTAGTTCAACTACAACAAACAGTATTTAGGTGGAACTTGGCTAGATCACTAGAAACGTTCCAAGGTTCTTTAGCTATTAGGGTTTCTTTTCGGTAGTTTTTTTTTGTTTGTTTTTTTAAAATTCTTTCTTACACAGCTCAGCAGTTAGACGTGCGAAAGTCTGCTTTGGGTCTTACTGTAAATTTTTATGATAGTTTGCAAGCATTAACAACTATCGTTATATTAATATATTTAGTTTATCGACATGTTGATGAGTGAACAGTTCATCGTCATTGGGGTAAATAGTTCAGTTCATACGAACTTTTGTTTCCCACAAGAACAGGTACGATATGGCCAGATGGTTAAGGCACTCGATTCGTAATCTCAGGGTAGCGAATTCGAATCCCAGTCGCACCAAACATGCCTGATCCTTCACTGTCGGGGCATTATAATGTGATGACCAATCCTACTGTTCTTTGGTAAAAGAGTAGCCGAAGAGTTGGCGGTGGGTGGTGATGACTAACTATCCCCACTTTCACTGCTAAATTAAGAACAGCTAGTGCAGATAGCCTTCGCACAGCTTTGCGCAAAGTTCAAAACAAGCCACACCATAAGAATAACTAGCGAAATAAAGTACCCAGAACTACATCATCAGAAATCAACTATAAATATGCACACATAGAAAAATATCAGATAGACTCCTACATAGAAAAATAAATTATTTTGACAAAAATTGGAGAAACAAATGATCTCGTAAGAGAACTAGACATGTACTCCATATATGATAAGGATAATCCTAAACATCTTTCCCCAGCAAATATATATTTTCAAAATAAAAGAAAAAGGGGTATTTATGTAAATGTTTTATGGTTAATATCTATCTAATAATTGTGCAAATAATTATGGAAGTATAAATAGAAATGATTTATTCGCACCAAGTGTATGTGTGGAGTACATGGAGTAAGTGCGGGTTACTCTGGCCCTTGGCCCGGCGTGGCCTAGCGCGTTAAGGGGTGCGCTTCGTAATCTGAGGGTCGCGGGTTCGCGCCCGAGTCGCGCCAAACATGCTCGCCCTCCCAGCCGTGGGGGCGTTATATTGTGACGGCCAATCCCACTATTCGTTGGTAAAAGAGTAGCCCAAGAGTTGGCGGTGGGTGGTGATGACTAGCTGCCTTCCCTCTAGTCTTACACTACTAAATTAGGGACGGCTAGCACAGATAGTCCTCGAATAGCTTTGTGCGAAATTCCAAAAAAACAAACAAAACAAAACTCTGGTCCTCGTGTACAATGTATAAATACATTTGACAGATGCTGAAGCAAATATAAAGAAAGGAGAAAGAGGTCGATGAAACCTGACCCTCGTGAGTATATAAACATAAATACCCAAATAACTATGAGAGAGAGAACGAACTAGCGAAATAAAAGTTGATTATTCAGCGTACAACATTTTGTACGATGGAAATCTGTGTTACCTGGACGTTTCGGCTTTTTCAGTTAGTTATTTTGAGCCTAATATTGGAATTGACAAGATACCTGACTCCCTAAAGAAGCCATAAATCGAAATCTTGAATGAGTAAAGATATTTTTCGCTGAAACATATATCTTTCCTACTATCAAAAACGATATTCAACAATATTGTGACGACAATGAACAACTAACGAACAGAAGTTCTTTGTAAGTATACTCTACTTTCAAGTAATCGGTTTGGTTTTGTCTCGTTTTGAATTTATCGCAGTCACTTGAGGGATATCTACGATGGTGGTCCCTAATATAGCAATGATAAACTAGAGAGACAGCAGCAAATAAGCACTACCCACCGTCAACTCTTGAGCTACTCTTTCATAAATCAATAGTGGAATTGGCCGTCACATTATAACGCACCCGTGGCTGAAAAGGCAAGTAGATATAGTGAAAGGGATTCGAATCCGCAACCAGCAGATTGCGAGTCGAGCACCCTAACCAAATAAGATTTGTGTGTGTGTGTGTGTGTGGTTGACTAACCATTTTAAACCTATTAAAACTCTTTAGGTGCTTTTTTTGTTATCTTCAGATATTTCACGTTCAGAGTCAGTACCACCGTCATCTTATACAAGTTCGATTGTCTCCTCAAATGTGAAAACTCTGGAACAGTTTCATGCCACTTTAGGCTCGTTTTCTTTTCTGATACAAATTAAAGAACTCTCAACTGCAAGTATTTTGTTTCTTTATTTGTTTGTTTGCAATTAAGCACAAAGCTACACAATGGGCAATTTGTGCTCTGCTCACCATTGGCCTGCAAACCCGGATTCTAGCGTTGTAAGTCCGCAGACATACCGCTGTACACTGGGAGAG
Organism: Tachypleus tridentatus; assembly: GCF_004210375.1. Taxonomy (NCBI): domain Eukaryota; kingdom Metazoa; phylum Arthropoda; class Merostomata; order Xiphosura; family Limulidae; genus Tachypleus; species Tachypleus tridentatus. The sequence continues at coordinate 60,712,093 of NC_134828.1, forward strand.
GGGCACTGCAGGTATTATTTTCAATAGCAACATACGCCATACTGTATACGAATCGGCCGGTTAACAATTTGTCCAAGATAAGCTTTGTCTGTTGACGTTGTGCACTTATTCGTATATCTCGCTGGAAATTCAAATCGCTTTATGTGGTCGCCGTACGGTGAAGGCCAAATATTCGAACATACCAGCCACACCAGAGAGACTTCTACATTGTACAATAACGTACTTCGATAAAAATTAGATGAAAAACGAATTACTATGGGAACTAGACAGGTACTTCATGACGTACACCTCTCTCCTGTCAATATATATTTTAAACATAAAATAATAATAATAATAAATATAAATAAATAATAATAATAATAAATATATAAATAAATAATAATAATAATAAATATATAAATAATAATAATAATAATAAATATATAAATAATAATAATAATAATAATAAATATATAAATAAATAATAATAATAATAAATAAATAATAATAAATATATAATAAATAAATAATAATAATAAATATATAAATAAATAATAACAATAATAAATATATAAATAAATAATAATAATAATAAATATATAAATAAGTAATAACAATAATAAATATATAAATAAATAATAATAATAATAAATATATAATAAAATAATATAAATAAAAATAATAACAATAATAAATATATAAATAAGTAATAACAATAATAAATATATAAATAAGTAATAACAATAATAAATATATAAATAAGCAATAATAATAATAAACAAAAACAACAATAATAATAATATATAAAAATAATAACAATAAAAATATATAAATAAATAATAATAATAATAATAATAAATATATAACAATAAAATAAATAAAATAATAATAATAAATATATATAATAATAAAATAAATATATAATAACAATAATAAATATATAAATAAGTAATAACAATAATAAATATATAAATAATAATAATAATAATAAATATATAAATAAATAATAATAATAATAAATATATAAATAAGTAATAACAATAATAAATATATAAATAAATAATAATAATAATAAATATATAAATAAATAATAATAATAATAACTATATAATTTAAAATGTATATACATATATATATACACACACACACACATATATAATGATAAAAAAAATTAAAAAGTGCCACCAACAAACCTGACATCTTACTGATAGGGTAAAACAATACCCACACATGTATAACAATACATGGACATTGCCCTGAAAAAGGTCGGAGTAATATTCAGTTCACTCTGACCCAAAAATGCAGTGACTACCACTATCAAATACTGCACGATCACATAAGTACGGGAAGGAGGAAGAGGTCACAGAGAACCTGACCCTCCAGGGTACAAACATATCATACCCAAACACCGAGAGATGGAGAAAGTTTACGGTGAAGGGCGTGTCGAAAAGGTCAACCTGATTACTTGCTTTAACTTTACGTAATTATTAAAAACACACAGCAATATAATTTCGAAACATAACCCCAATCTTCCTCATAAACTTTTCACCTTATAAACTAGGGATTACTATAACAAATCAAATACTCTTAATGAACTAAACTATTCATGTCTAACTTAATCTGCGACTTAAATTTTGATCAAATTCGATTACTTTAGAATCGAAAAGTCGCTTTAGTGGTGTCAATCATCCAGTTATTTCATTCTTAAAACAATACGTTTAATTCTAATAGTATGGAATATAGCACCGTACAAAGAGTAAAGTTTTTATCCCGTACTATACTAATGTTTGTCAGCAAGTTCTGAAAGGTTATATATCATTGTTTGTCAATATCATTTATTAACAAAATCATATTTTGGTGATGGTGTTTTTTTTCTTTTTTAACGTTTTTTTTTAATTCCTACAAACGTTAATGCCAATTATTGTCAACTCTCGTAACCAGGGAAGCTGAGTTGTAAGTTTAATGAATATTACCACAATGAAAAAGAATCGAGTCTTCATTGCAAGAATAAAGTTGGTTTGGTTTGAAATTCGCGAAAAGCTATATTAGGGCTATCTGCGCTAGCCGTCCTTAATTTAGCAGTGTAAGACTAGAGGAAAGGCAGCTAGTCATTATTACCCACCGCCAACTCTTGGGCTACTCTTTTACCAACGAATAGTGGGATTGACCATCACAATATAACGTCCCACGGCTGAAAGTAAGATCAGGTTTGGTGTGACGGAGATTCGAACCCGCGACCTTCAGATTAAGAGTCAAGTGCCTTAACCACCTGGCCATGCCGAATCACATAAAATTAGTACCTTATTTTATCAAATTATTAATAATTTGAGATGTGTTGAATGTGTCTTATCAGCACAGAACTGTCATACCTTTCCCCGTTTGATAAGTACTTGTGTTATGTCTCCATAAACAGTATTTTTTTCATACTTAACAAATCGTCACCTAGACTTTCAGCGAACATCGACTGTAAGCCTGAGGATTATTGGATCGCGTCTTGTTACCGTAAAAGCACGCTTTGCACTTTGGATTGGGGTTGAGCTGTAAGAGAAAAGGTTAATTTCTACTGTCCGTCAGCAGCCCAAGAGTTGACAGCGAGTACTCTTGACTAGTTACCATTTCTCTGATACAGAGGTTCCCATTGACTGCATTTTAACTCACCTTGATTTGCGCGACATCCACCCCTGCTGGTACTTGTAATATTTTTCTGGGGAGATTTTTCATTTTGTTTTGTTTGGCCAAACTTTTGCGACATATGTAACAAACTGCCACAACTGAGCAGCACTGCTCTGTTCTTATCAGTTCGCCACTAGTGGTTCAGCGGTAAGTTTACAGGCTTACTACGCAAAAATAGGATTTCGATACCCGTGATGGATAGAGCGCAGATAGCCCAATGGCCAATTATGACCAGGTGGTTATGACGCTTGACTCGCAAACTGAGGGGCGCCTTTTCATTCGTGGGAGTGTTATAATGTTATAATCAATCCCGCTTTGTCTGTTTTGTGAATTAGTAAAAGAATAGCGCATAGTTGGCAGTGTGTAACGATGACTAGCTGGCTTTCCTACAGTCTTTCACTGCTAAATTAGATGACTAGCGCAGATAGCACTCGTGTAGCTTTGCGCGAAATTGAACAAACAAATGCTTTGTTTGGAATTAAGCACAAAACTATACAACGAACTATTTGTGTATCAAAACCAAATTTCTAGTGGTGTGAGTCTACAGTCATACCATTGTGCCGTTGGGGGGTCACAACAAACAAAATTATTAATTCAAAGTAGGCTTCTTTAATTTGTGGTCCTTTGTAACGTTGATTTGATTAACTATTATCAGACATAAAAGATTACGGACGCTTGTTGATTTGAATTACGCATAAAGCTACACAAATATTATTATTACCGTGAGTCACGAAAATAGTTGTTGTCGTGCAGCGATACACAATGAGTTATATACACTCTTTCCACTAAGAGGAATTGAACCTCGGTTTTTAGCGTTGTAAGTGCGCAGACATACCGCTGAGCCACTGGAAACTTTGTTGATTCTACAACCTCCATGAATACCTTATATACTGCGTTTAGTTGTGGGAATGCTTTGAGTCAATCTGATGTTGAAATTACCCAAAGACATTATCCTTCCACCTGAATGATCTTCTTACAGGTTTCATCCTCTTATAAGACTTTAAATATTAAATGCTCTCATGACCCCGTCCCCTTAGAAATGTTACATTTCTGAGTGCAATTCCGACAAATTTCATTTTTATGCAAAGCATTGATGACCTGTGCTTCTGTTTCCCCATAATTCCAATTACGTAAACAGAAACAAGTGTTGTTTATTTCAAACTAATATTTAAACATTTGTTTTTATATTTGTTAGTGAATATAGCAAAAAATACTTGAAGGATATCTGCGCTAGCTGTCCCTAATTTTGAACTGATAGATTACAGGCAAGGCTGTTAATCAGCCACGACTACTCTTTTACCAACCAAGAGTGGATTTGGTCGTGACATTATAATTTCCCCATGGCTGAATGGGCAAGGTTGTTTGATGACGGAATACAAATCTTTGGGCCGCAGATTGCGAGTTAAGTGCCCAAACCTTCAGACTTTTCCAGACTTTGTATAAAGGAAATAAATAATTTTTCCACCCAGTCCATACCTAATAGTGCCTGATGGTGAAATGGAATTACGTTACGATAACAACCATAAAGTTAGTAACTGTTTTGTTGCAAGTATAAAACAAAGAAATACATCAAGAGAGACTCCGTTTAATTTTATGTTAACGCAAAAACTCTACCGAACATAAAAGCACAGCAAAAGCTGCAAATAAAAATAATGCACAGATGCAACTTAGACATCTTCGTATCTAACTTCTATCCTAATACGAAAAGTAAAATAATACACTTGCGCAATTACTCCAGATCAATATGTCGGTCTGCAGTAAGTATACGGACTTACAATGCTAAAATCCGAGGTTCAATTCCTCTTAGTGGAAAGAGTGTATATAACTCATTGTGTACCTCTGCACGACAACAACTATCTTCGTGACTCACAGTAATAATAATACTTCTTCCTACTTAATTCTTTTCATTTTGACTCCCACAAAGAGTCAATTGATAAATTCTACCCACATAGATTTTGTCTGTGAATACAGGTTTTGAAAGATTCAACCCATTACAAACAGTTATAAACACAATTTTAAACATAATCATCATACTGGAACTACTCATGCTTGACAAATAGTATTTTGATCAATCAATACACCTCTTTACAAATATATCATATATATCCACAAAGCTCTAAACAGTGACTGTCTTTACTCATGTAACGTTGATCGTTTCAATATATTTGGTCAATTATCCAACAAGATGCAGAGGAATATTAGTGTTTAGTAGTTAATACACTAAGAACATCAGACCAGATGTGAAGTAACAACACGCCAGCTTACTCTGTGTTTCAGTCATAGCAGTCTACCACATCTACTTATTCTATGTCTCAGTCATAGCTGTCTACCACATCTTCTTATTCTAAGTCTTAGTCATAGCTGTCTACCACATCTACTTATTCTATGTCTCAGTCATAGCTGTCTGCCACGTCAAGTTATTCTCTGTTTCAGTTACAGCTGTTTAAAAAGTCAGCTTGCTCTGTGTTTCAGTTATAGCTGTTTAATACGTCAGCTTACTCAATGCTTAGTCATAGCTGTCTACCACGTCAACATATTCTCTGTTTCAGTTATAGCTATTTATTACGTCAGCTTACTCTATGTTTCAGTCATAGCTCTCTACCACATCAACTTATTCTATGTTTCAGTTATAGCTGTTTAAAACATCAGCTAACTCTGTGTTTCAGTCATACCTGTCAGCTTACTCAACGTTTCAGTTATAGCTGTTTCTTACGTCAACTTACTCTATGTTTCAGTAATAGCTGTTTACCACGTCAGCTTACTCCATGTGTCAGTTACAGCTCTTTACTACGTTAGCTTACTCTATCTTTCAGTTATAACTCTTTCTCATGTCAATTTACTCTATATTTCATTTATAGCTGTTTCAGTCATAGATGTCTACCACTTCAGCTTATTCTATGTTTCAGTTATAGCTAGTTAAAACGTCAGCTAACTCTGCGTTTCAGTTACAGCTGTTTACTACGTCAGCTTACTCTATGTTTCAGTTCTAGGTGTACATAATGACGACAAAACATTATAAGACATTTGAACCTCCTCCTGATGGCATCAAGACAAACATCCAGTGGCATGTTTTACGTATTACTTGGTAACATTAATATGCATCCAATGGCATGTTCTAGCCGTCGTCATACTGAAGTCACATTACACATTTGTTCTACATGTCAGTTATGACTTGCATAACTGAAGACACTAACATGTATTCTCAACCAAAAGTAATATGGTCATGGCAAGAATTTTATAGTAAAATTATATTCCTTAAGTTATTATTTGTCTTATGGCTGAAACTGTATTTTTTTTTCTGAGATGTAGTTGTGTTATTTGAGCAAATACAATAACTTTGTCTACTGGTGTCAAAGCTTTGAGGCTTCTTTAGCCTATGAAAGGTGACGAAAGTTCTGTTTAAGTGCAATGTTTTAATCACATACCTCATAACTGATTTATTTTGAAATTCATCACAGAAGATGTAAACAACAAAAATTGAATTTAAATGTAATTTTCACTCTTATTTTAATCTTATTAAAGTTCTAATTTAAAGGAATGTGAAGAAAATGCACAAACACGATTTTTAAAGGTCGTTGTGAATTAAATATTTTAGTGCACACTAAATAACACGCAGTTCTCGTAACTACCTGGCAATGGAATATTTCTCTAGTTGCTTCAGAAAAAGAATTTCAGAATTAAACTGAGCTTAAATTACAAAAACACTAAACCAGGGGTGCACAAAGTCCGGCCCGTGACGAGTCGCCGAGTGGCCCACGATGTCTAACTGAAAGTCAAACATAAAGAGTTCGCGCCTGCGTGAAGATTAAGCACTATAGAAGAATATGTATTAGATTAGATACTGGATGGTTCCATATTTGTGTCGAGCAATAAAGAAAATTTAACAAGCAAATCTCGTTAATGCATAGGCATTTAATCATTGGCGCAATGACGTAATATTTCCGTAATTCACGCATTCCAATTGTTCTTCAAGATTTACTTACGAGCCCCATTTTGATATTATTTCGTAACAAAAATGGCAACTAATCGTAAAAGAAAAGTTGACGACGAAAACCGGCAGTTTCATGATGATTGGACTGCGCAATACTGTTTTGTTCAACAACAGAAGAACGTGATTTGTCTGCTGTGTCATTCGACAGTAGCAGTGGCGAAGGTATCCAATATAAAGCATCATTATGAGTCGAAGCATAAAGATTTCCACAACGTTGTCGGTGATGAACGAACAGCTCGAATTGAATCTCTGCGGCGGGTGCTGAATCACCAGCAGAACGTTTTCTCAAAGCATTCAGCAGATTTAGGTGTTGCTTGTGAGGTCAGTTACGATATTTTGTTGATGATCGACCGTTCACTGATGGTGATTTTGTCAAGCAATGTATGATTACTGCATCGGAAAAGTTGTATCCGGAAGCAGTTCGCAAGCTACAGACGGTGGCTTTGACAGTTCAACGAAGAATTTCACATCTCCGCGGACGTGACAAGGCAGCTTACAAATAAAGCAGCCAACTTTGTCTACTTCTCTTTGGCAGCAGACGAGTCGACTGACATCAGTTCAATAGCACAGCTACTAGTTTTTGTTCGTGATGTGTCGTCACCGTTTGATATCACAGAGAAACTAATCGGCATGGGTTCCATGAAGGGTCAGACAACTGGGTCTGCTCTATTCGAGAAGACAGTACGACTGTGTAGTAGTGTTTCATTGGATTTCACGAAACTGGTAAGTGTGACAACTGATAAAGCACCAGCCATGACCAGAGAAAGTAGTGAGCTGGTAGCACTGTTGATGAAGCATCAAGGAAAGCAGAACAGACAGTTGGTGAAGTTGCACTGTATTATTCACTAACAGAACCTGTGCAGTAAAGAACTTGATTTTCAAGCAATGATGGCATTAGTGAGGAAAACCATTAATTTCATTAAATCACGAGGGCTGAATCACCGTCAGTTTCGAAGTTTCTTGAAGAAATTGATTCAGAATATGGTGACCTTGTGTATCACTGTGAAGTACGCTGACTGAGTCGAGGGAAGATGCTCAGAAGATTCTGGGAGTTGATTGATGAGGTGGTAGAATTCCTCAGAAGCAAGAACAAAGACACAGAAGTGAGTTCCATGACTGATCCAGTATGGCAAGCTGATTTGACCTTTCTGATCGACATGACACAACACTTGAATGATCTGAATTTGAAGTTGCAAGGCAAAAATCAGCTTGTCTGTCAGCTTTCAAATCACGTCTCAGCTTTCAGGACAAAGTTACAATTGTTCCAGCAGCAAGCAGCATCAGGCGACTTCGTGCACTTTCCCACTTTTCAGTCACAGCTTCAGAAGAATCAGGACATTGACACACAAGTTTATGTTGGGAAGCTAGATACCTTGATTCAATCCTTCAACTCACGGTTTCATGACTTTTACCAATGCAGATTGTTTATGAAACTTTTTGCTGATCTGTTCAGTGTGTCAGTGAATGACTTGTCAGCAGAATTTCAGCTCGAAGTTACTGATCTCCAGGCATATGATGAACTGCGTGCTATTTACCGAGAAAACAGTTTGCTTGACTTCTAAAAAACGTTGTCTGATACATTTGCTAATCTGAAAGAGAACGCACTTGTCCACAGCAGCATATTTGGCAGCATGTACTGCTGCCAACAGGCTTTTTCGCATGTGAAACTGAACAAAAATAACACTCGCAATCAGCTGACTGATGATCATTTGGAAGCAGTCTTGCGCCTTTCAACGTCAAACATCAAGCCGGGCATTTCTAAGCTCGTAGATGACATGCAGCATCATCCATCACACTGACTTTGCGACAGTTGACGTATCATAACATTTCTTAAAATAATGTGCAAACTCTTTGATGTAATCGTTATTTGTGTGTTCTTAAATGTGATGTTCATCTTGTGTGAAACAACTGTGGGACGATTTTAATTTTCACTTTTTTGTGGCCCCCAACGGTTACGAGAAATCTGTTTGTGGCCCCTGACTCAAAAAGTTTCTGCACCACTGCACTACGAAAAAACAAGCCGAGCTTAAAGTATAAAAATAAACTAAGCCTAAAATACGAAAACAAGTCAAACTGGAAGTACAAAAACAAGAGAAGCTCAATTACTAGGTATAAAAATATGAAAAATAAGAGAGTAACATATATTCGAATATGCAATTTATAGAAAACTTACAATCTTTATTGTCATCTTTACTGCTAAATTATTCAACATTATCTGTACTGCTACACCTTCGTAGAAAGAGACCAGGGTTTACTGCCATCTACATTTTTATTGTATTTTCGTTTTCAGTATTTATTATTCCCTGCCTATTTTTGATGCACTTGAAGAAATAAAGAGTATAATGTATTAGGTTGAGGAATAATTCGTGAGCGTTTTTAAATAATTTCATTCAAGCATTACATGCAAGACTATACAATACTTCAATACATGAACACAGTACACCCAAAACATTTATTAGCTCATTTAATGAGCTGAAAATGAAAGCAAAAATTAAAGACATATGAAAATCAAACACACCATCTATTAGAGCAAAAAATTATCTACCAAATGACATGAAATATTTTGCGAAAGCGTTTCATTTATGAATATATTTTTTTAACTTGAAAAAACTCTCACGAATTATTCCTCAACCCAATACTAATTAAATCGTTTAGATTCTCATTAGGCTATCGTATCTTTCACGATGTTAAGGTTCGCAGAAAATCCTTGAAATCATAACTTTCATGTACGAAATATTTATATTTTCCTAAACTTATATGAGCTTCTTGAAATCTTTTAATACCAAAATTCGAGGTGCGATCCCTGCAGAAGGAACAATATTGACAACACATCGTGAATCTTAATACTTTAAGCAAACAAACACTATGATAACAGAAATAAGATTTTTTAAAACTTATTCACATTATAGGAAATATTAATGTTCCTAATTATAGCTTTTCTAAACAATCTAATATTTGTTACTTCATATATTTTTATTTTCTGACAAAAATAAAAGAAAGTAAGACGCGTTTTATTACTTCGCTTTTCGTGTGTTCTAATACTAGGTATCGCATAAAAAGTTAGTACATTTAAACGCAAAGTATTAAGGTTTTCGTCTAGTATTTAATAAAATGCCTCTGTGTGATCAATTAGGTCCTCCAGTGGACGTGGATCACCAGTAACTTTACAGATTTACACTGCTGAAAATCGGGGTGAGATTCCTCGTGGTTGGCAAAACACATACCCCGTTGTATAACTGCTTGAAAACTTCAACTATGGAATCAGAAAGTTCCTTAGTTGAAAGATATTTTGCACAATAATTCAAATCACGCTAATGAGTTACACTGTAAATACTTCATATAGAGAGCAGCGACATGTTTCACTTCATTACCCCATTATTTTCCCCGTTACTTTTTCACCTCGTTCAATCTGGAAAGGAAAGCAAGGCGGCTCCCGGAAGTTAGCATGTTGTCTTTAGTAACTTTTTTTTTAAAAAAAGTGCAAAACGTTGACGGGTTATCTCTGTAGCAGAGTCAATAAAGTCTAACTTTAAACGATCGGCGGATAGTGCGTGGATTTTTCTATTTTCAACACTTAGACGACAAATGCCAGGCTCTTTTCATAAAGACAAGAAAAAAATCAAATCTGAACTCCTACTATCATTCCAGTCCGAACATGTGTTGCATGTACCAGTTTTATTTAGTATCCCTGTAACTCACATCCGGACTACCACCCTTTGGTCATTGCAGTAAGCAGGCGTGTGGAAAGGAGAACATCGTAACTGTTTTTGCTTTGTGTTTTTTTTTTTTTTTGTTTTTTTACCAGATCTTCACGGTATAAATACAGCGTCTGAAAATTCCTTAGGTATCACTTGCTTACTCCATAGTCTCAGAGGTTTAACAAACTCTACAAACATAAAAGTGGTGAGTGAATTGGTTAATAATAAACTACGTTCTTTCATAGAGAACAATAGTCGCTCTCTGGTAAAATGGAACCAAAACCTAGCTTATGACGAACGTTACATTACAGTAATTACATGGGTTTCTTGTATGGTTCAGTTAAATATGTATAGCTGTTATACAACAGTATTGTATCTTACAAAGATATTTAACGAAATGTTAGATCCGATTCATTTCAGTAATGAATTCCCTAAGTCTTTCGAATTTATTCTAATCTTACAATATCTTTTGTCCTAATGCTAACCACTCTTTATTTATTCTGTTTTGCAGTTAGCTATTGTTTATATGCTGGCTGCCGTTGCCTACGCCGATGTACTTGTCTACTATGCCCATGGTCCAGTCCTCGTCGCCCACGGACCTTATGGAGCCTGAGGAGCTGGCTTCGGTAGCCATGGCTACTTGAACAGCGCCGCTGCCCACTCCTGTTACGGACACGGAGCTCATGATGCTACTGGCCTGTCTACTGTCCACAGCAACGGTGCTTACGAAAAATTGTCCGCAGTTCACGGTCAAGTTGGTGGCATCGAGGGAAGTGGCTACCTGAACGTTCCCGGATACAGCGGCCTTATCTACCACTAAAGGAATCGATCCACTGCACGTGATGAGGTTAGTTAGGTATTAGTTTTTATGTTCAGCTTTGGAAACAACGGATAACACGCAATTTGGCAACTAATTAAAAATTCTATTTTTTGTTTTGTTTAAAAAGTATTTAAACCTTTGACCGAATACAAAGGATTTTCTGATTTTTGTTTGTGTCTGTTTGTTTTGTATAGATGTGGATGGTCTGACAAATCAAGTCAGAACTCCACGTCCCTCAACGCACATCTTTTCTTCTTTCCATCCCAGTGACCTCTGGAGGGTCTTCGACTATTATCTCATTCTTCCTCTTCCGCTGACTCTTCAACCTCAGGGACTTCTGGTCTCATTTGGACTCTGTGATCTAACAGTGTTGTTGTTGATATTGTTGTATTTGTTTCTTCTGTTAAATTATTGTAAAAACTAATAAAACATTCCTTAAGAAAATTCAGTGGTTTTCTCGCACCTTTTTCTCCAGTGAAAATTAATCACACACTGCTAGAATGTCATGTTTAATATGGCAAGCTTCATGGGATATCAAGCTATTGTTGAGACGATTAGCTTAATATAGACACAACGATCCGAAATATTTCAAAACACTGGTCGTGAATAAAGCAAAACATATCTCGAAAAGGAGTTACTATTTTCAACACAGAATAAATCATATTTCGCCTGTTAGTAAAGAACTGCTGCAAGTATGAAAATGGTGTGCTTTATTTTTTCCTTTTAATTTTTGATGTTTCTTATTCTACGTAGTGTAATAGACCAGGATTCACTGATCCAATCGAATACAGATATCCATAACTAATTGATTAGGCTAATGAGAAAATTTAGGTTTCAGTTTTCTTTAAGATACAGAATCATTTCCTGAAGCCCCCGCCAATACAGCGGTAAGTCTACGGCTTTATAACGCTAAAATCAAGGGTTCCATTACTCTCGATGGGCTCAGCAAATAACCCAATTTAGCTTTGCTGTAAGAAAAATACACACATTTCCTGCATACATTTGTAATTGTTTTGCAAATTAGACTTAAAATGCAATCGCTTTACAATCGATGGAACTATATACAATATACCAAAGATACACAGTTAAGCCTAGTACGATTGTAATGCATGTACAATATTCATTGAGGTTTTTACCTCTTTTTGTAACTCACCATATAATAACCTAAATTAATTTAGAAGTGAATATATTGAGGAGCTTTGAATAGATGAAAATGAGGTCCACAGTAACTACGTCACAGATTATGTTTTCAATTTTATTTTTAGTGAAAATACACGAAATCAGTAATAACATAATGCAGTTAATTTCGCCAACACAAATATGCAAATCATAATAAACACTTATTTAGTTACAGAAATCAAAAGATGGCATAAAGGAAAATTTGTTGTCGAAAATACAAAACGAAAAATTCGAACGCCATCTGCCGATAAGTAATAAATACTTCTGTATTATAATATCACAGGTAATTTCAAATGGAAACATTTAACACTTAAAAATAGCTCTCTTTACTTGGAAAAAAAAATGTATAAATTTTCAAATAATTTGTATTTTAAAACTTATGTTTTTAGGTTCTAATTTTGAAATATTTATTTTACACAAATCACTCACAATTTAGAAAGAAAACGACGAATAAATACTTAAAAGTAGGGATTTATTTCTTGGTGATGACTTCACCCTAGAAAGATAGAAAAACGATAAATTGTATTTTTATCAAACTCATGCTTGAAGTTCGTTGACTTCTGAGCACCCCCTCCTTTTGTGTGTGGAATATATGTTGGATTAATATTGCTGTTGCTCAAGGTAAGGTTTATAGAAATACGAGGGGGAGTGATAATTATAGAGGGGTGTTAGTAAAGTTTGGTTTGATTTGTTTTGAATTTCGTGCAAAGCTACACGAGGGCTATCTGCGTTAGCCGTTCCTAATTTAGCAGTGTAAAACTAGAGGGAAGGCAGCTAGTCATCACCACCCACCGCCAGCTCTTTGGCTACTCTTTTACCAACGAATAGTAGTATTGACCGTCACATAATAATGCCCCCACTTCTGAAAGGCCGAGCAAGTTTGGTGTGACGGAGATCAGAACCCGCGATCCTCAGATTACGAGTCGAATATCTTAACCACACGGCCCTGCCGGGCCGTTCAATAAAGAGCAACATGGTATACATTTTATGCACGTGATATTATTACAAAAATATCAACAGTTCTTACTTTATTCACTGTCTGAAGTATTTTTCTCTGCGAAGTATTTAGATTTAAATTTATTTTAGCAATTAGTTTTTCCTTGTCAGAATTGTTTGATTATAATTACGTTTAACTTCTTTAGATTATCAAAAACACTTAACATTTATCATGCTCCACATTTTGAGGTGTAGTACAGATAAGTACCATGTGTTTTCTACTTTTTTTTAAAACGAAGATGAGTTTTTCGAAATTGTGTTGTTATTTTTAATATTTTACCATGTGGACACAAAGAGTTACTCAAATAGGCTCTTCAATCTTCCCTTGTTTTGTTGAGTGCACACAAGATGTGAGTTCAGTATTTAGCAAGTAGCCAAGTTTTGTGCAAGGAAGATAACAATAATCAAAGGTGTTAGGTGCGTTCATTTGCAGATCTGAGCTTGTTTTTAATGCACCTTAAGAGGTGCTCAGTCACACTCTGTAACCAAGTATATCACACATATCTAGTTGGTAGGCCTAACTCAGTAGAATAAAACATTTTACGGAAAAAGCCTCAGGGGCATAAGAGTAACTGTCAAATTTCATTATTCGATTAGTCCATGAGTCGGCAGGGGCTGGGTGCGGTTTACTAGGTGCCTTCCCTCTATTCTACATGGCCTGGAATGGCCAGGTGGTTAAGGCACTCGACTCGTAATCCGAGGGTCACGGGTTCGAATCCCCGTCACACCAAAACATGCTCGCCCTTTCAGCCATGGAGCCGTTATAATGTGACGGTCAATCTATGTGTTGTTAAAAGAGTAGCCCAAGAGGTAGCGATGGGTGGTAATGACTAGCTGCTCTCCCTCTAGTCTTAACCTTACACTGGTAAGTTACGGACGGTTAACGCAGATATCCCTCGTGTAGCTCTGCGCGAAATTTAAAACAAACTAAACCAATATAATCCACCAATCCAGGAGACTTTTGATGAGAGTTAGATAGGAGACAGACGTGTTTTTCGTAATTCCTAAAACGAAAGATTGAAAGTACGCTTCCTCGACTATTATCGAATAAAAGTCTTTATTTCTACCTGGACGAACGACAAAGTTACTGATAAAAGAAACAAGAACAAAGCTACACAGGCAGTTACCTGAACAATTCTCTCAAGATTGAGCAGGAAACCGCGACAAACCCATCGCTGGAAGCTACAGTTGGGCCAAGATACGTGATGTCAGACGAGAAAATTGCCAAAGTTGTTTAAGCCTTCGAAACAACACGAAAAACAAGTAAACCTATATATATATATGTATAAAGGGATGGTATGGATACAGAAAGCTCTATGTAGATGAGCGAACAAAGAAAGAAAGAGGCAACTGACCGATAGCTGACATGTTTGAAGGCGGTTATGTAATTCAGTGTAGGAATGTAGAGGGCGTGCATAATCATAGTCACTGCATCTGCTCGTCAGTGCTGACCCTCAATTTTTTAAACTATTATAGCACGAATGAGACTTAATTTTGAATTATATCAACAAATAAACAAGAATTCGACATTATTTGAGGTATTTTATGATACAAAAAGTTTCTTCGAATATACCTAGAGAACTGAATTTTTTTAAAACGAGAGACAACAGACTTCTGAACAAACTATCGTTGTATATCATCCAGACACATTACGAAAACACCGCCAGATGGCAACTCTGACAGCGTACTTTCAAGCAGAAGGTACGATTTGCTTGTTTGTTTGTTTTGAATTTCGCGCAAAGCTACTCGAGGGCTATCTGCGCTAACCGTCCCTAATTTAGCAGTGTAAGACTAGAGGGAAGGCAGCTAGTCATCACCACTCACCGCCAACTCTTGGGCTACTCTTTTACAAACGAATAGTGGGATTGACCGTCACATTATAACGCCCCCACGGCTGAAAGGGCGACCGGGATTTGAACCCGCGACCCTCAGATTACGAGTCGAACGCCTTAACACGCTTGGCCACGCCGGGCCCGGTACGATATACAGAGAAAAATCAGACCCACAAGACTTCGCTTTGATATAATGTAGGGTAGATCAATAGTAAAATACTTATTCGTTTATTCAATATTATAGAATATGTTAGATCTTTAGAGATACAGTAGCACATGCACATAATAAAATCAAATGGTTATATTCTATATGAAAATGAAAAGTTTTGGAATGTTTTGAACAAGCTATACCATTGCGAGCTATTATGTAACTGTTGCAAAATATTCAAACTACGCTAAAAATAAAAATAATTCACCAAATATAAAGTTCAAAGTTTTAAAAATATCATCATAAACATATGTAAATAACAGATATATTACAACTTCTAATTCGCAGTCGGAAACACTGTACACCGTATAGAGTTAAATATCAAACGACTGCCTGGCAACAGATATTTGTTCGTGATGTTAGTTTTGTTCGACGTATAGATACTTGTTTACGAGATTAATGTATAGTCTATAAATAACTTGCATAGTAAAAATAAATAATTTTGTAACAATGCTGGTAAAATAAGTATAGCTCTTGAACTCTTAGAAGAAGAAAAAAATCAACAAGTAGTGATAAGTTTTTCTTAGCTATATATTTTATTACCACTTCTTCCATAAGCCTATTTCGTCTTTTCTAATCCTATTTACCATGTTACTGCAAAAAGTTTACTAATTATTTAAATAAATGTAAGTATCACTATTCTTAGACACAACCAGTCTCTTCTATAAACTTTAAATTTTATATAATTTATAACAGTCAAAAGAGGTAAGAGATGCCCTTAAAACTGACCAGAATTAAAATGCCGAAGTCTTTAGGGTTCCAATGTCCATTCATGGTGTACTTTTTCTCTACTGCCTTGAGCTTTATTGTCTGTGAACTCGAGAAGTCTGGAACCTTCATTTTGACAAACAATCAGTGAAGGTGTCGTACGCTTTGGGCAAAAGGCATCCGATCTTATAGAATAATGGTAATGACCTGGCACTGGATGAGATTCTTCATCTTCACGTTCATCATTTCTTGGGTGAGACACGTTCAAATTGAGATTATTCTGGGAGACATTTACTGCGTAATAACGCATTCTCTGTTGTTTTGGTGTCTGATCATCATTCTCTATGTGTCTTTTTCTTGTACCCTGATCATCATGGGCTTCGGTAACACTAGAATTATCATTTCTGTCCCTTTCTTGTATTAATAACTTGTTTGAATGGGATTGTTTCGGAGTACCATCAACAGAATCAGATTGTTTAGAATATCGAATCTTTTTTGCTGTAGGTGTAGAAGGTGAGGATCCAAAAGATGGCCCACCAGAATAGTTACAGTTTTTACGACTTGACACCCTACTTGGAGAACTTCCCCAAGCAGTGACCTGTCTATGATTGCCAGAACCTCTTTCTCCCTGTACTTGACTAGTATCGAGTTCATTCAGGAACACAGACATTCTAACTGGACATTTCAAAAGTGATTCGTCATTTGAAAGTTTATCCAGGATTTCTGATGGCGCTAGATAAAGATTTCAAAGTGCTCATAAATATCAAATATTTATAATGTTCTATATACTTAAAAATCATAAATGAATCTTAAAGGTTTTTGAATGTTCTAAATGTTCATTCAATTTTTCTTCTCAATAACCACCCTTTCTCTGCAAACAGTGAAATAATGTAAAGATGCAGGATGTTATGAACTAGACCACATGCAACTGTTCCTTTTCTCTTTTATACTAAGCATATGAGGTTAAACCAGGTAGTGGATGTTCCCTCCCCTCAAACACAATTTGTGTTTTACTTCTGCTGGTACTTAAAAAACAAAAAATGCCCTAGCGTTCTACATAATGACCCACCACATTCGTGCCCTGGTATTGGGTATTTGTTTTGGGGCTACAATTTTTTCATTTATGTACTTACTTATCTTATTAACAAAATGTACAATCAGGCATTGTTCACAACAAAGCAGTTGTTCCCACTGTAGTAAATTGAAACAATACATACAATCAGACATTTTTGATAACAAAGCACTTGCTTCCATTGTAAGTACAGTGAAACAATACACACAATCAGACATTGTTCACAACAAAGTAATTATCCCCATTGTGGTATGGTGAAACAATACATACAATCAGTCATTGTTGATAACAAATCACTTGCTTTCATTGTAAGTACAGTGAAACAATGCATACAATCAGATATTGTTGACAAAAAACACTTATTTCCATTGTAAGTACAATAAACAATACATACAATCAGATATTGTTGACAGCAAAGCATTTGCTTCCATTGTTTGCTTCAGTCTCCACTGGAGTTCTTCTTTCTCCATAGATAATCGAGACTTTGACTTCACCTCTTTCTCAAACTCCTCCTCTAGCTGTAGTCTTTCTCTTTTTAACTGTCTGCAAGTTGAAATATGAAAGTCAAACTTAGTCAGACCACAATTACTATCTAACGATTTTCTTGAACAAAGCAAAACAGATCTAGTTTGTTCTTTGTACAAGTTAATCTTATTTTATTCTTATTTTCATGATATATATTGTCAGAAATAATATCTGACAACTGATGGATTATAAACCAGGTACAAATTAGTTTAGTATAGAACTATTTTTAGACAGCTGAAAATACACAGTTTTGAGCTAATGCTTAAACTAAGGGATTTTCAGTGGTGGAACAAATATCTTAATGTATAATGTACAGTTTCAGAGCAAAACCTGTTTTATAATGGTGGCTGTGTTAAAATAGTTTCATGTTTCTGTAGATATAGTTTTATTAAAAACAAGTAACCTCCACATGCATGCATTACATTATTTGATCCTCAAAGATGTGATATTTACATAGTCTGTAACCACATAACAAGTCCAGGTAGTTATTTGATTCTAATAATGAGCTGTCATGTTTACATAGTTCATAGTAACAAGTTTATAATCAAAGTCATTGGTGGAATAAGTGTCCTATTTCTATACACACTTTTATAAAACACGTTTTGAACTGTGTTACACTCGATTAAATTATGATTAGTTCTTTTATCAGATTAGACAGTCTTTGACTAGATTAGATGAAATATAGTAATTTGAGTTTATACTATTAACAACTTATAAGTCAAGTTTACGATCTTATGTTTACTGATGAACAACTTAAGTGATTAATTCATAAATATAGTTAACAGTAATTTTATAGAAGTCAAGAGAGTAATCATTGAAATGATACTATCTGTTGTATGACAGCATGTTATAATCGTTAAAATGTCACTACCTGCTGAGCTGTCGTAATAATTAATCTTCGAACCTGTCTACAGTAAAAGTTGCTGTTGTTTTATTTTAGAATTAATTTGTGATTCTATGTTTAATAAATATTATAGTTTTAAGATTTCTATAATTTACTTTCAGTATTGTCAAGTTGTAGATGACTGAATGGAGTCAGAACATGGTTAAACTATAGTCTAAGAGAGATACTGAAAAAAGTAAATTAAAATTATTGAATTATTTGATTGAAACTAAAAGTAATTCATAGATTACTTAAGTCAATTAGCTAACTAGAAACACTTATTGTTTTAAAAAAACAAAAGTTCAACCCATAATGGACTGAATCACTTCTAATGACACTGATGGAATATGTTAAGCCTCATTATGACATTATGTTGGATTAAATAAGGATAAAATAAATCATATTACAGACGTTAACACCACTGTTTCCCATGAATATGTTAAACAATTAGATACAAAAAGTAACTTAATCTAAACTGGATATATTCTTAATGGATTATAATTGAAACAAATACACATAGTTATGGTTTGTAAAGTAATTCACTTGGTCAAGGAAAATGTAGTTCACAAAATGAATAACAACAGCTGGCACCAGCTTTTTGAGTCAAGAAGAAAGCAATAAAATGTAATATCAAATTAAAATCTTAAAAGGTTCTTATAAATCATTGTTGTTTTAATTTAATCTTTAACAATAACTGTACAAGCAATAACGATATCAATGCAAATAAACTTGGAATTAAATTAGGACAATTAAAAGATACTCCTTAATTATGATTGTGTTGTTTGCTGTTTGGTCATACTTTTACTGTTAAACTGTTAACTGGTAATCATATTTGATGACAACTTCAAATGATTTAGTTCACTTTGGACTTAGCAGTCGTCTATTTGCTGGAACTCCTATTACCTCTCAATTTGAACTTTCTCATCCACCATCGCTTGTAAATCTTCATTTCTTGCCTTCAGCTTCTGAATCTCTTGTAATGCAGATGGTAACTTCTCCAACTAGTGATTTAATAAAAATTAATTAACTTTAATTTAAAATATAAACAAATAAATTTGTTTACATATTCTATAATAATGTAACAATTCTAAAAGATGGCTCTTTGATCCAAACAATGTGATAGTGTGTATAACAACACATATATTATCTCAAATAATGTAACAAGTTTATATGGCTCACTGATTCTAACAACATGTTGTTTTTACTTGACTATACTTACATAGGTAATAAATCTACATAGCCATTTGATTGTAACAATATACTATTTTGTTTAACTTTGTTCACATAGTTTATAATATTATAATAGTAAGTCTAGATTACTATTTGATCCTAACAATGTGAAACTGTGTTACTTAACACAATGCAATAGTGTAGCATAGCTGCCTATACTTCTTTTTTTTTGAGATACTTAAACCCTAAATAAATATTGCAACAAAAAAACAATAAAAAAGTAAAAATAACCTCTTCCTGCATTTCCAGGTTTTCTTTTTGAAGGCGATGTATGTCTCCAACCTTGAACTCGAGCACAGTTTTAAGGCTTTCTACTTCTTTCTGAAGATTACGTTTCTGATCAAGAACCCTCTTCAAAGAAAATGTATTTCTTTTATTTAAACACATATAACCAATGGTATAGTTGGTGATGCAGTTTTACTCTCACAGATGTGTGTTTATTTTGGACGAGTTAGTAGTGAGCGGCTAAATGGTTCATTATTGTGAATCCAAAAGTCTATAGTTTGCAGCCAGTTGCTGCAGGATCTCGATTTTTGTGCCATTGGTGCATTATAAATTTGATAGTTATATGCTCATATTATATTAGAGTAGCCTAGTACTTGGCTGTAGATTGTCTTCTATACTTCTAGTTTATCAGTTCAAAGTTAGGGACCACTAGAGCAATTAGCCCTTTTGTTGCTTCGTGCAAGTATTCATAAAAAAGCAGACAAACAAATAAACATTGTAACCTCTTCTCTCATACCTTTATATGTAAGTAATATTAAATCATGGTTGATTATATTATGTTATTAATGTTACCCTTCATATTAGTGTGTGTTTTTTTGTTTAAAACACAATAAAATTCACTAATGATATTAACATATTACACCAGATTAAAAATTAATACAATACTAAAAATTTAAGTGTTTTCTGTAGGTAAATCCACCTACTTTCTTTAAGTGTGTGTTGTTTGTTTGTTTTTGGAGGGGGGATTATAAAATCATTAATATACACAGGTATTAAAATTATTCCATTATTTAGCATAGAAAAAAAAAAGAATATTTTAGCAAACATTAGCTTATCACATCAGCAAATTTCTGGAAATGTATCTCTTTCATAAAATTATTCCACTAGAGGGCATTAATATGATGAAGTGAAAAAATAATATCATTACTAGGTAGGTGCTTGACCAAGTTAAGTAACAATGAGTCTCATCTATCAGGCATTTTTGTTAAGACTCAATAGCTATGATGTTTACCTGTTTCTAAAGTCCTGGTTTTGGTTATAAACAATTTCAGTTTATAAAGAAATGTACTATATACTGGAGAATGAAATGGAAGTCATTCTTAAGAAACAAAACAAAAAACACTTACCAGTAATATAGAAGTTGATTTTCGAAAATTATATACTTTATTTATGCCATGTTGCTTATTAAACTTAAGAAAAAAAAGTTTAAAACAGAAAAGTTAATAATATGGAATATCTTTTATTTCAAGAAAACAGAAAATTGAGCCATAGAAATATTTTTTGACATACTAACTTAAAAGTATTTGATATAATTTTAGTATTGTTTCCACAAAATTGGTAATCAGTTGAAAAAAAAAACATTCAGACAAAATGTTGTAAATTAATTTTCTAATTTTATGAAATGAAGTTGTATATTATCATCATTATTATTGGTTTAATACTGTAGTTGTTTAAAGATGTTCTTCTAAGTGCCTATTTCATTTCTCAACCTATACTTGTTATTCTACACAATGAGCTTGTTGTGATCTGCCCACCACAGGTGATGAATCCCAATTTTTAGTGTTATAAGCCTGCAAAATTATCACTGAACCACTGAGGGCCCTATTCTAGTAGTCAGATACCAGTAAGAGATCATACCTGTAGTTTGGTGTCGGTGTCTCCCTGTAGATTGCTTTCCATCTGCTTCTGTAGGTCTTGTAGCTGCTGCTTTAAGGTGTCTAGAGCTTTCTCATGGCTCTCTGAAGCCTGTTGCATCTGCTTTGCAAAGCCTTTCTCTAATTCTGTTAAAAAGAAACACAAAGATATTGCAGAACCACTCAACAAGTACAGCCATGACAAAAGCCATCTCGATATCAATTTTTGTCTTTTTGCATTTGCCTTTAAACCTCGTACCTAAGCATTAGCATCATTTGATGATAGCTAATTTTTAATAAATGTTTCATAAATCTAACCAGGCTGTAACAGACAAACAAAACCTTTTCTCTCCAGTGATATAATAAGGATTGAATGCTATACAAATGTAAAACTTGGTGCTACTAAGACTTTTATACAAAAGTATGTATTTTAGCTGACACACCTAACAGAAATTAGTCATTACTCAGGTCTAGCTTCAGGTTTTCTGTGGCTCTGGAAAGAATGAGTTACAATGTGACTGGTGCTAACTAATTGAACAGTTACTGACAATAAATGTGACTAATGTTAACTGAAGGAATGGTTACTGACAACATATATGACTTATATTAACTGAAGGAATGGCTACTGACAACAACTATGACTGATGTTAACTGAAAGAATGGTTACTGATAACAAATATGACTGATTTCAATTGAAGGAATGGTTACTAACAACTGGTAGCTCACCCTTTTAAAATACTCCTCATAATTTTGAAATTTAAGAATAGACTTTCAACATTTTTACCAACAGTCAAAAGTGTCATTAACAATACAAATAATTAATCCTAATATCCAACTTCCCATTATGAGTCATAAATAAAAAATTCTGTGAGTTGTGACTGAAACATTAGGAAAAGGAAACAAGAAAAAATGAAAACCCTTAGAAGTCAACTGAGAAAACCTTCTAATTATATTAGTGTTAATGAGGAACAATTAATGTACAAATGAAGACAAAAAATATAAAACTTTTAAACAGATGCTAAAGTAAATAATGCTAAGTTATGTAAATAATGATAAATAATGGCAAATAATGATAAATAACGTAAATAATGATCCTATGAAAAACCATTAAAAAATTTCCACACACCATGAACATTAACCAAGAAAAACAAAAAATAAAAACTAAAACTGGAGTAATATCAGAAAACAATATTTAATAATTGGTTTGTTTAGAATTTTGTGCAAAGATACATGAGGGTGCTCTGTGCTAACCATCCTTAATGTAGCAGCGTAGAGAGAAGGTAGCTATTCATCACTAACCACTGCCAACTCTTGGGCTACTCTTTTTACCAACGAGAAATTGGATTGACTGTGATATTATAATGCCCCCACGGCTGAAAGGTCAAGCATATTTGGTGTGATGGGGATTTAAACCCATGACTCTCTAATTAAGAGTTGAGTGCCTTAACTACCTGGCCATGCCAGGCCTAATAATTCATCAAACAAAATATGAGAAGCATTGAAAACCAATGAATGAAAAAAGATTCCACGTATAAACATCAAAAACCAATGAATGAAAATAAAGTCAACATAAACACATCAGGAACCTGTGAATGTCAGCAACAGATGAATAAAAGAAACTACTAAATGAAGGAAAAAATAAAAAATAAATGATAGGAGCCCATGAATATTAATAAGTACTTATTTATCACAGACATTAAGTAAAATTTAATATTCTTGTGAAATAATCTTAAAATAAAAATAACAGTCAACAACAACAATAATGTGTAATTAGACAAGAAAGCAAATCTGACAAACAAAAGCCATTTTGGTTCATTTAATAACCACTAGGTCATGTTCTGTGAACTCATTACTCTGTGTTATGTTGCCAAACTAACTAATTAATGTTTTGTTTCCAACTACTGTTAGAAATCTGAAATGTGTTTCGATATTTGGATACATGAAATATTCTGTATGTCATTTAACTTTTGGTCTGAAAAGTTTCCATCATGAACAAAAATATGTACCAATATTTTAACACAATGACGCATAAAATCTTCCTACCTATACTAATATTTCTATTTTTAAAACGATGCTTTAGATATGTTAACCTAATACATTCTTCCTTTTCTATTTGTAAGGAGAGAAGAATTTGAAAGGAAAAACAATATCATGAGAGGTAGCTTTATAGTATTTGATCCTTTAATTCACAAGAACAATGCTTTATGAGTTTAATTGCACATAAGTTTTTATGTTTGAATATCAACAAAGGTTACCTTCAATTTGACGATTATGTTGTTCTTTCAAAGCTGCAACTAATTGACTGTTCTGATTCTGGGCATCTCTGACAGACTGAGCATGAATATTTTTCAAGTCTTCAATCTTCAGGAAAATATGAAATGCAATTCATTTAAACTGCTATCAAGTGTTTTTTAATCATAAATAATATGTTTTGTTGCTTGTATTGTAAAACAAATGACGCCGCTAAAGTTTTATGGTAACCACATTTTTTTTTTATTTCGCACAAAGCTACACCAGGGTTATCTGCGCTGGCTGTCCCTACTTTAGCACTGTAAGACTAGAAGGAAGGCAGCTAGTCTTCACCATCCACTGCCAACTCTTTGGCTACTCTTTTACCAACGAATAGTGGGATTGGCATTAACTTTATAACGCTCCCACGGGTGACAGAGCGAACGTGTTTGGTGTAACGGGAATTCAAACTCACGACCCTCGGATTACTAATCGAGGGCCTTAACCACCGGCCACGCTAGGCCTGACCAATTTTTGAGGATAAGTTTACAACTTTAGATCGTGGTTCTTTCATTAAGTCAACTTGCTAGGAACTAAAAGGATAAAACTAAATAAACTCTCAAATATAAATTAAAATCGAGTCACAATTCATAAGTTCTCTTTGTCTTACAAAATAATTTTGTATCATTATTAGAATATGGTCAAAGAAACAGCTTTCATACCAGGCTAATGCTTTAACTGGTTCAAAGCTCCTTCCATATAAATCTAAGTGTTTGAAAGTAAAGACGCAATTGTGGTATCCAAAGAAAAAAACTTTTTTCCTTTTGTTCGAACAATTAAATCATATTCCGAAGAAAAAAACCAAATTTCACAAATATGAATTCAATTGAATAAATTAATAATGATTTGGTTTGGTTTGGTTTGTTTTGAATTTTGTGCAAAGCTACACGAGGGCTATCTGTGTTAATCGTCCCTAATTTAGCAGTGAAAGACTATAGGGAAGGCAGCTAGTCATCACCGTCCATCGCCAATTCTTGAGCTACTCTTTTACCAACGAATAGTGGTATTAACCGTGACATTATAACGTCTACATGGTTGAAAGAATGAGCATGTTAAAAACGAAGCACATACAGAAGTTAGAAACCTACTTCATTAACTTAAGCCTAAATAATCAAACCCACTTCGTTAAATTAAACCTAAATACTCAAACAGTTCATTAAAGTAATCCTAAAGAGAATCACTACAAGCCTACTTCATTTTTTAAAAAAATCGTAGTGAATTTTTCGATCCCGAATGAAATTTTGGAACTAGTGTCCTACAAATGTTTTTAGATTAACATCTGTTGTATTCGACCAGTGAAGTATCAAAAGAAAATTTAAAAAAACGAATAAGTTTAAGAATTTCATTTTGATTAGTAACTAGAAATCGGTAACTTTGAAAGTGTTATTAAACTCACCTCTTTGTCATACTCAGCTCGTAATTTTCTAAATTCTTCATGGTGGTTAAAGGCCACTAAAATAAATAATAGTTGTTGCTGTTGACACACAAGTTACTTCAACCAAAATAAAGTGTCTTAAAGAACCTGTAATTCTGTTTACTGTAAGATATTAAGTTGAATATTCTCAGTGTCATTTTAAAGCTTATAAGATTTATAGCAACGAAAACAGAAGAAGCAAATATATTATGCTAACCACAACTAATTCTTGGATAACTCTTTTTACCAACGGATAGTGCGATTGATTGTCTCTTTATATCGAACACACAGTTGAAAGGACAAGCATGTTCGATGATTGAGATTTGAACCAGCGGCTCATAGATTGTGAGTCGGTGGGCAGAGTGGAGACAATCCATTATGTAATCTTTTGTTTTATTTTGTTAGCTCTAACTCTACTAAAATATGCTACAATCACCAGGTCTGCTATCAATCTAAATGTTCGTAACAGACAACAGATTTATCTCAAAACTGATAATGACTTTAATGTGACTATTTGGAAGAAAACTTACACGTTTCGGTCTCTTCTTTGTGCGTTGCTGTCAGCTTCGAATTTAGTTCTTTTATTTCCTCCGCACGGTTTCGATTCAGCTGCTCTAATTGCGTTTCGTAATCTCCTAGATAAAAGAACAGTGTCTTTGATAGTCTATATTTTCAAATTCTTATCGTTTTGCGATTTTTATAATCTAGTCCAACGTTTCGCATAGTGAAGGGCGCGAGCGGTTAGGGTAGTGTCAATTGCGTAAGAATGCAAAATGAAGTTTTTTATTATTTTTTAATTAATAGAAATAGTAAGAAAGTACTACAACAGACAAATTTAATGTACGTGCGTCGTCTCTTAATTCAGTCACAGTGGGGGAGGGAAGCACAAGAAACTACATTTATTAAAGCAGGTTTGTTTGGTTTTGAATTTCGCGCAACG
This sequence comes from Tachypleus tridentatus, assembly GCF_004210375.1. NCBI lineage: Eukaryota > Metazoa > Arthropoda > Merostomata > Xiphosura > Limulidae > Tachypleus > Tachypleus tridentatus. The sequence goes on from NC_134828.1 coordinate 60,738,389, forward strand.
CTACACGAGGGCTATCTGCGTTAGCCGTCCCTAATTTAGCAGTGTAAGACTAAAGTGAAGGCAACTAGTCATCACCACCCACAGCCAAGTCTTGGGCGACTCTTTTTACCAATGAATAGTAGAATTGATCGTCACATTATAACACCCCTACGGCTGAAAGGGCGAGCATGTTTGATGTGACGGGGATTCGAACCCGCGACCCTCATATTACGATTCGAGCGCCCTAACCACCTGTCTATATTATTGGATATACACACACGTCAAACTCTTATCCTATACATTCCGGAAATTAAATTTAGAATCTGTACACTCTGGCGACTAAAATCAAGGTCTCTGTACTTCGGAATGTAAAATCAGAGTACATTAACTCAGACATTAACTGTGAATAACATAAATCATCATATAATGGGCGTGAGGTAAGGCATGTCATTTGCGTCTGCAGTGGAGGGGTCAAGAAGGGCATTTCCTCCCTGCAACATTAGAAACACAATTATTTCTTTCTTCATTCAGCGTATTTACATGAGTTTCCATTGAATTCACAATATCACCCCACTCTGGATAAATCTCTGCGGACGCCCTTGAAGCGGGTGCTTCAGTTTCTTAATAATAATTTCATATAACGTAAATATTTAACCAACATACTCAGCTGAGCTTTCGCCTTCTGAAAATCTTCCCGAGTTTTCTTTAATTCCAATAAAGTGCTTGAGTGGGACAACGCATCCAACTGGAAATAACAAAAATGACAACGATTAACAATTAACAAGCATGTAAATAATGAATAATTAAGAAATTATTACAAAAATAATAACACATGTTAAGTAATGTCACACGAATTCAAAAGTGTAGAATTCACGGTATCTAATCTTTTTCTTTTTTTATGGGGAGAAGTAATTTCTCGAATAGAACAGGTGAGAAATTTTATTATGCTTTAAGCTACGTTTTCTAAAATAAAAAACGAATAAACACTTTAATAATGGAAATTATTATTGTTTAATTATATTGCTAGTATTGTTGCAACTCTTATCTACATCAACTAAAAATCTTCTGAACCCATAGGGAAAAATACATAATTTGTTTATTTTTCAAATTGAATGTCATTGACAGTCATACACATGTCAATTCTAGATATACTGTGCCACCAGGGTATTTTATTTCCTGAAATATGTTCAACTGATTCAACTGGTAATGTATATATTTAGGAATGTTATGCATGATTTCCTAAACGGTTCAGATTCCTCGTATATAGAATGCTTGCGAATCGAGGTCAATTCCGATACGAAGTTCATGCACAAGTGTGAGACCTATTCATTCAAATACCTGTCTTTATACATTGTACTCTGTAACGTAGTTTTATCTTACACACACAGATGTTTATATATACCATTGTTTGTACCATAGTTTATGATACACATACACTAGCCTCTCAAAGTAGTATTTAAAAAAAAAAAAAACATTTATATTGGGCTTACTTGCAAACAGCTGTTTTTTTTAAAAATAAATTAACTTAGAAAACCGTTAATAATTTATTCGGACATTGTTTAACTAACGTGGTACTGACTGATGTATTGTTGGTACTGAATACCTGTTGTAGAAACATTGTTTAATTATCGTAGTACTGACTCATGCATTGATGGTTCTAAAGGTGGTTTATCTGAACTTACTGTAAAAACAGATAATCGAAATGTTTTTTGTATAAAACAGCCAGTTAAATTACAGTATTCTAAAACGATCATGGACAGCAACTGATTCACAAAACAAACTGTATATTTAGCCTTAGCATGGCATGCTCTCTCTTTGTGAAAGTCAATCCCGCTTTTCGCTTGTAAAAGAGTAGGCCAAGAGTTGGCGTTGTTGTTGGTCGGTTGCTTTTCCTCTAGTCTATCACTAGATGACTAGAATTAGGGACGTCTAGCACAGATAGTCCTCGTGAAGTTTTGCGCGAAATTCAAGAAATAAAGTAAAGTTCAACTGCGGTAATGGGAACGACAGAAAACACGTCTGTTTCCTTTCGTTTACTGGATCCATTCAGAAGTTTAACTGAAGCATAAACTACAATATTTGTTGTTTTTTTTCTCTCTCTCCTTCTAAATTAGAATGAATGTGAAAAATTGTGTACGAAAAGAAATACATGTATCTGTAAACTGGAGGTTTACAGCAACAGGTACTCTAATGGTGAATGTCACATACCAATCGCAAAGTTGCCTTTTATTAGTAATTAGCTTCAAACAATATACTACCAAATTACGAAATTATCAGTTCTTCTGGGAAACAAACAAAAACTTACCAAGCTTAATGAAAACTGTCGAAAGATATTATCCATGGCTACAGATTTAGGTCCAACTATATGACTCGTTTATTTGCTATCCCTCTGCGAGCGGGATTCGACCCACGTCTTGCAAACTCACTTTTACCTGCAGCTGCTCTCAAAACGTTTTAGGCTTAAGACGTACCGGGACCTATTGACCTCATTTTGGTTGCCAGTTTCATCTAATTGCCGTCGGCAAATCTATCGGCATTGATCCCTTTTTTTCACGTGTTTTGATTGGCTTAGCTGGCAGTATATTACAGCAACCAACGTTTTTAGTCTTTTTCCTATTCATATAATTTGGTTAGGAAATGTTGCCTCCTTAAATGTATGGAACGAACAAATGGGCTCACAGTAAAACCTAGTGGTGGATAATTTAGTTGTTACATAAATCATTACAGTGAAATTAACTTTACCTGGGATAAGAGTTAATTCCTGTGGTGCATATTGGTGTATAACAGATATATTATTACTAGAAATAAACGACCTTATAACATCCAATGTTTCGCTTTACAATTGCTCCAGGAGTGTTTACTAAAACACAAACCGAAACTGAGGGTACAAAGCTTCAATTGGTTTTAAATAATAAATTATATTTGTTACGGATCTGAATAGACTTTACTATTTAAACCACTTGAAGCTTTGATCTGTCAGTTTTGGTTTGTGTTTTAGTGAACACTCCTGAAGAAACTGTAGAGAGAAACGTTGGGTGTCTAATTAAATAAATAAAAATGGTGTTATAAAAACGTTTATTTCTAGTATCAAAAGACAGAGACAAGCCATGAAGAAAAACGTACAGCCAACTTGTTTGTAAAGAGTCGTAAGTTTACAAAACCAAAACTCATTATTAAATCCGGATATTCATGATGGGAAGATGATTTGATTCGCAAAAGGCAAACCTTAACTGAGAAAAATAATTATTATTATAGCTTTTGTTAAATGGTCGAATTGAAATTATTTTGCAATCAATTAAAACTTAAATAGTATTGAAAAGGGAGCAAAAAAACTCACTCTTAGGTTTCCAACCCCCTCCTTAGATAAAGCATCGATGACATTCTGAAGTCGAATACTTGATATAAGGGTGTGTCTTCGTGAAACCACAAAACTAGCGTTAAAATCACAACTGATTGTTTGTAAATAAGCACAGAGCTACACAATGGACTATCTGTGCTCAGTCCACCAGGGATATCAAAACATGGATTCTAACGTTTTATGTCCGCAAACATACCGCTGTGTCACTGGAGGGGGGTGCATCTTAGCTGAAAAACTTACTGCCCAAGTGATAAATTAGTAGATTAAAGCATTCTTTCCTTAGATGAAATTATAATTAAGTGTTAGTATAGCCTTGCTGTATCATGTCAACAAATTATTTATAACACATATTAACAATATTTGTAATGCATTAATAAATTACTTATACCACATTAAAAATCTACTTATAGCACATTAATAACTCATAACACATTAACAATCTACGTGTAACACATTAACAATATACTTGTAGCACATTAAGAACTTATAACACATTAAAACTATTCATAACACTTGTTATTAATGAGTTTTGTGATAAATCATTTACAAACATTTAGCCGAAACAGATGTAGGACTAATTAAAACATTACTATTTAAGGTCACATTTGATAAGTTATTGGAAACATGGTAATAGAGGGCGACAGAATAAAAGGGCTTGTCTATAATAAGAAATGAGACCACCACAATACCTTACCGAGTACGCTAGAACGAGAACAAGGTCCCGTTTCTTCTTAAACGTAAGACATTTGTTAACGCGAGTCTTCATAACAGTTTTAAAAGGGCCATTTATTATTATCGTATCTCACAACAACAGCCTGGGGCAACAAAGTATTGGCGAAGGTTGTGAGTAATTTGATACAGGGTTCGAAATTTAGCCATAAGAAAGATCGTTCCACTGATGTTTTTACTGCAGTAATGTATTTCACTGGTAGCTGATTTAGGCTCTATTAAATCATCACTTTTTATTTGTAACTAAACCACTCTCTTGTTTAAAATTCTGCCCCTCTAATAAACAACGATATCAATGGCACTGTTTCTGTTTAAACGCTGAATGATACTGAAGTATTAGAAACCAATAGCTTTCAGTTTATGATAACAATCGCGTCCAATGTGTATTGTTGTTTTTCTGATTCCTTTTGATTACACTTGTTTGTTTGTTTGTAAACACAAAGCTACACAATGGACTATCTGTGTTCTACGAGTATCGAAACCCGGTTTATAGCGGTGTGAGTCCGCAGACATACCACTGTGCTGCCTTAATTTCTCCATTACGGGTTAAAAATCACAGACGCATCAAAATGGCATTCCAGATCTCTCCTGCTCTAAGCTACAGAACGGGATATCTTTTGTGTTTTGTTTGTTTGTTTTTGAAATTCGCGCAAAGCTACTCGAGGGCTATCTGCGTTAGCCGTCCCTAATTTTGCAGTGTAAGACTAGAGGGAAGGCAGCTAGTCATCACCATCCGCCGACCCACCGCCAACTCTTGGGCTACTCTTTTACCAACGAATAGTGGGATTAACCGTAACATTATAACGCCCCGACGGCTAAAAGAGCGAGCATGTCTGGCGCGACGGGGATGCGAATCCGCGACCCTCAGATTACGAGTCGCAGACCTTAACACGCTTGGTTATGCCGGTCCATCTTTGCTGTGCCCAACACGGTTATTGAAACCCGGTTTCTTGTGTTAGAAGTCTGCAGACATGTCGCTGTGTCACTGGGTGTGTGTGGGGTGGGGTCTTCACTCATGTCGTACGATACTTTAAATAAAAGTAAGGATTTGTACTTTTGCTTACTTACATATCCAAGTTAATGTCTTAAGCGTTTCGTCACAGTTTGATACAGCTTAACAATGTAATGTGAACTCCGCTCCAATAAAAATATCGATGAACATCGTTAATTTTGACTCACTTTTAACTGTAGGAAATAATAAAGGACCCGAGAAGGCCCTTCTTGTTTAACAGTTAAATAGTTGTTAAGTTTGTAACATACTGTTACCGTGTGGACGTCTCCTGCTGGCGATGCGGGATATTAATCAGTTATATTCGGTAAAAAGAGCACCGTTTTATAAACAAATCAAACCCAATACTATTGTCTCCTGACAAACAGAATTCATTATAATCGTGTTTTGCCAACAAAGTTATTCACACCATAATAATTGTTATGCTAACACAACAAACAGCTTATGCCTTATGTCTGCCTTATGAACTCTGGTATCGAATAAACATGTTATCAGTAATACATATGGCGGACATAATATAAATTAAATACTGCTATCCACTCTTTTCGTCTGAGTGGTTGTTTTAAATTGTTTCGACTATCTGTTGTACCCACCTCGAGGAATCGAACCCCGGATTTTAGTATTGTAACACTCTTCCTGAAAACTCCTAAAAGACTGGATAAAGAACGAACCGTTAAATATATCATAAGTCTAATACTATCGTCTCGTGACAAGTATAATTGATTCATAGCTTTTGAAACAAAGTAACGTGACAATGGTGGCATTTTAGGTCACTATTCTATCAACAGCTTAAGAATATTTTTATAATCACTATGGTTTGTTAAAGTCTTTGCTGTGTTGTTTTACTTCTAAGTGAATGTTTCTTGGTTTGTTACAGTTAGTGATTGAGCTACTCTAACTGCTTAGTGGAATTTGACTGTTACTCATAACTCACCCACGACGGGACGTGAACCACGGGCCCTCAGATTTGTGACCCGTCAAATTAAATATTAAGCCAAATGTGAATATTCCACTGTTGTTTTCCATTCATTTAAAATATACGATGAAGGTATCACCGTATCGTTTTCCTTCTTCAAGTTATGCATGAATTGTATCATTTAGTTGGGGAGAAATGGCACAACATACCTGTCTTTGTGAGTGGATTCTTTCATACTGTATTACTTTAGAGTGGATAAATTATTATGTTTTCTTTAAATACTTTAAATCTGTATTTAATAATTGAAATAAATAAACACGTCCTCCACAAAACTAAATTCCAAACCAATTCTGTTCACGTTACGATTAACGTCCGTTCTCTACAGATTTATAGCATATATATATATATATTTGATACCAGTTCTGTCTTCGCCAGCCGTCCGTAATTTAGTAGTGTAAGACTAGAGGGAAGGCAGCTAGTTATCATCACCCATCGCCAACTCTTGGGCTGCTCTTTTACCAACTAATAGCGAGACTTACCATTGTAATGTCCAAAGGCTTAAAGGGTGACCATATTTGATGGGACGGGGATTCGAACCATCAGATCGCTAGTCAAGTGCCCTAAACTCCTGGCCATAGGGGTGACACAAATGCGTTATGTATTGCGTGTGCTTTCCGACAGATGGCAGGGATAAGTTCACATTTTACTTCCATATAAGAAACCGGAAAAACGTGTTTATTATATCAGCAGGTAGTGGCGTGCCATTCATTCTTCTTTGACTCTTTTGGTATTTATTGTTGGTTGTTTTACGGTTACCGCTATTTGTATTTGTAATCTACATCAAATACAAACAGCTATGTCCACGAGCTGAAAGGGAAACGCCCGAAATAAATAACAATATCCGTGATACTTATATCATTCCGCATTTCTGTGTTACTAAACCTCATCTGGGTTTTATAGAAAATTAAGTTTATTCACTTTCATTCATTTATACTGAACCTCATTATTAGGAGAAATAAATAAACACACACACACACACACATATATATATTCAAAGCATCAAAGGGTTTGAAATATCGAAACCAAAAACAGAAACAAAATGATACAATATTTCAAACCTGTTGGTACTTTGAATATATATACATATACAACCAAACGAAACATTGTTTGAAGATATTCGAAATCTAAATAGCGCTTTTTTTTTCTATGACTTACACAAACCTTCAGATTGTTGAAAATGACCTAAGAAGGTCAAAACGTTGTTCTTTACTTTCTTTTAATAAAAGATTTAGTACCCATACCAGCCATCTTGAGATATATTTTTACTTTAAGTGGTTTTCTCGTCATCATAATATCTGATATATATAAAATCTAAGTAACATTTTTCCGTGGTTTAAAAGATTTATTTTATAAACAAAGCCGATAATATAAGTAAGTTTCCATCTGGGTTTACATATGTTTTACAAACAAAGAACCCGCAACCTAAGTAAGTTTCCGTCCTGGATTACAGATGAGTTTTATAAACAAAAAACCCATAATCTAAGTAAGTTTCCGTTGTGGATTACAGATCTGTTTTATAAACAAGAACCTATAATCTAAGTAAGTTTCTTCCAGTTCTCATACAGAGACGGGTGAACCAACTTCAAATAAACACAGAAACTATTGTCTTAAGATACATACCCTGTTTAAATAAACAAGTTCTGATTCTGTTCTCTGCAAATGCTGATAATACATTTAAAAATACACGTTTTATTACCCTTCTGTTCAAACAGAACGACTCCATTTCTGTTACTTAGTTAGTACTACAAAAACACTTTTCAACTTCATTACATTATCTGCAAACTGTGGCATAAACATTACGAGGAATTTATTGTTCTGTGTGTTTAAGCACAATCAACTGATTGCGTTGTGTTTGTTGTAAGTATTGAATCCCGAACATATGCTCTCGCCTCACGCTGAGCTACGGGGAGGCAAGGAGTGTAGACATATTACGATCAAACAACTGAATAGTGTGCATCTAATAATTGGCTAACTTCCATTCTTATTAAACTTCGCTCAGCTTATTTTTCCCTTAAAATTAATCGTCTTATAAATTAATTCATGACAAAGACCACGACTTGAGGTAGAGACTGATTAATCATGAATGGGATATAAGCAAGATGTCTGTATCTTTAGCCTCATGCACGGTTTCAAATATTTATTGTTCATTCTTCTTCGATAGAGATTCTAAGTCTACAGAAGACTAATGAACATACTGTGATAAATAACTGAACGCTTCAAAGTAATTTTCTTAAAGCACTTTCCAATAAAGAAGAGACTGCCAAAAATGTGAATCAAGTAGATATTGTTACGGAGATTTTTTTTGGTAAATATCTAGTTTTGCAAAATTAGGAACTGTCTTTGGTCATTAAATAATGAGCATTACTGTTATGACTGCTATGGCTGTTTAAAGATAAAGTGAGTGTTGGTCAACTCTTTAATTAAATTAATTAATTTGTTACATTTAATTTATGGACTCTAATCAATTAATTAAATTCCATAAATAAAAATTCTTTATTATAAACACATGCATTGCAATGCATTGGTTCATCAGATGGGTACCATCGTTTTCAACTACATTTTCGGCCATAAACCCAATAATATCTCATGAGGTTAGCCCTACATCCATACGTTAAGTTGAGAATGTAAAATAATATTTATAGTAGAAATATAATAAAGAATAAAAAATAGATACATATTAAATTTTCTAACTAATATTTTTACAAAACTAGTTGCTAGTTTCAAGTACTGTTGTGTATTTCATACGTTGAATAACTTATCACCAGTATATCCCTGTATAAGTAAAACTTTATACAATCCTCCCTAATAACATCTTGTGATCAATGAAAGCCTATTTAAAAAATCTAACAATATAACTTTATAGGACTTTGACATATGAAGTGAATTATTATGACATAGGTTACTATTTAGTTATAGGGCAAAGTGGTAAAACATTACTAACAATACATCAAAACATAATGTTTATAAAGATACAAAAGATATATCTCTACTTTCTGTATTAGGTCGATCTTTTTAATAACACTAACGATAACATTAGTTATTAGGTTATTTTTTCCTACACTTACCACAGATAATTGATACCGATAGCTCATCCACCAACCGTGTTTTTCAGTTTCGTTATAAAAGTAGTTTGTGATAACACAACAGTGCACTTCTCAACAGTGTATCAAAACTATTTTTTAACAATACAGCAATGTGTCCTAATAAAACCTGATGATAAAATAAAATATCACAAAGTTGTGACAATATACTTCATCTACCTTTCAATAATATTGGCTGATATAACAAGATTTTACCCAGACTTTTCAACAATATATCAAACTACCTTTTAACAATAAATTCATTTGCCTCCCAATTAACGAGAAGATACAACGAAACATATTTTTCCAACAGTATATACATCAAACTACATTATAACAATATCACACGTGTCTTCCAACAATATATAAGGACACAACACAGTCCTCAAACTTCGAACAATATACCAAAACAACATGATAACAATATCACACGTATCTTCAAGTAATATATAAGGATACAACAACAGTCCTCAAACTTCTAACAATGTTTCAAAACAACATGATAACAATATCACAAGTATCTTCCAACAATATATAAGGATACAACAACATAGTCCTCAAACTTCTAACAATATATTAAACTATATTCTAACAATACAGTAAATGTGCCTACAATTATACCTTGTGTTACAAAAATGTCAGTTTCTAACACAACTTTAAAACGACGTCCTGCTTATATAATTCATGTGTTTCCTAATAATAAGTGGTGTTTCGGACACAAACACTTCTTATGAAAGATAGGAAGTTTTTCGTGCCAATATTTTGGAGTTTTTTGCTATTATCGGTGACAGTTGTTTATAAGGTAAGTAAACTGCGCCGAATTACAATAAATCCATATTTCCAGAGTACATCGTTTGTTTGTCTGAATTTCGCGCAAAACTACACGAGAATCATCTGCGCTTGCAGTATCTAATTTAGCAGTGTAAGGCTAGACGAAATGCAACTAGTCACCACGACCCATCGCTAACTCTTGGACTACCCTTTTAGCAACGAATAGTGGGATTGACCGTCACATTATGACGCCCTCACGACTAAAAGGGCGAGCATGTTTGGTGTAACGGGGATTCGAACCCACGACCTTCAGATTACGAGTCGAGTGTCCTAACAACTTGGCCATGCCGAGTAGAGTACTTTGAACCAAAGGAATTGAACACAGAAAATCCGTCTATGTATAATACATTACAATGTAATGAAACAATACCTACCTCCTCTGTCATGTACTTCACAACAATGCTGAAAGAATAAAACCCCAAGAAAGCATGTTTCAGTTGCATCTTCATCAGTCCCAGTTCCTTGGTGCGAGTCTCACACAAAGCTTCAAGCCGTTGAATCTTTTCAACATACTCTCTTTGACTCTGCATGTACTCTGCTGTTAGGTCTGGACGTCGCTCTTTTTCTGCAGAAGATATAAGCAAATAAGGAAATCTCCAGATCAGAACTACAAACAACAAAACAAATATAATTAATTACGAAGAGTCAGATAATCAGATACTACTAATAGGCGAAACCCATCTTTTATTCTTGGGAACCGGAAGAAGGCCTGGTTTCTTAATTGAATTACCTGAAATGGAAATTCGCACATTTTGTTGTTGTTGTTGTTTTCCTGTTTCGTAGTCGTGTTTAACAATGCCAGGATATTATTATTATTTTGGCTAACCTACATTCACGTCATTCGGGTCATTGACTTATAAAAACTCTAAACATTAGTGTGCTACACAGGATAAACAACTCCGGATAAGTTATATTTCACGTGACTCAGCTTCAAACGTCTTCACGTGTCCTCTACTGATCAGTGAGTTCTAGGAGGTGTTTTATAATACGTTGGGAACTATTATGTTCTTTCGTCTTTCAGTCCCTATAGCCCCCTAATGACATGGCGGCATGTTTACAAACTGAAGCAGCTAGAAACCGGGTTTCGATAACTGTGGTGGACAGAGCGCAGACAGCCCTTTGTGTAGCTTTGTGTTTGACTACAAATGATAACAATGGTCCCTATATTTCGTTATTTTTTGTTTATTGGAAGGTTATATCGCTTCTTAGCGGATTCTTTTGCCTTTGGACCCAGCAGATAGCTTTGCTCTAAGAAAAACATATAAACTCTTTTCCCTTTACGACTTTAACCCTACCTTCAACTAGTTTTGGATCGGCTGGTAATTTTGTAAGTTGAAAACATTTGCTCCCGGCTGTCTGGCCCAGTCGATAACCATACAGGACAAGTACATTCGGTGACGAAGATTCGAACTCTCGACCCTCCTTAAATGTCTGAACGTACGGGTTAAGTAAAAATAAGCAGCATCATGAACAAGCTGTTGACTGGATTACGAAACAAATGTCAACAACATTAAAATAATCCGGTTTATTAGCAGCTATGGGAAAAATAAATACTAAATAAAAAGGAACAAAAATACGAAAGCAGATTATTTTCAAATTATGTTGCCAGAAGGAAAGTTAATCACAAGTTTAAAAAAGGGGGGATTACTTCGTGAAATGTGATAGTTTCGCTGTTCTATAGCTGTAGAAAAACCATGATCGTTTCGTTGTTCTATAATTGTTGGAAAAGCTATGACCATTTCATTGTTCTATAGTTAGCTATCACCATTAGATTCCATCTAGGAACATAGGGCCGCAATCGCTTGCGGATTCTTCAACAAGTATTTAAGTGAGTAGGTTGTTAGCCCACTGCACCGAGCCGTCCCTAATTTAGCAGTGTAAGACTAGAGGGAAGGCGGCTAGTCATCACTACCCATCGCCAACTCTTGGGCTACTCTTTTACCAACGAATAGTGGGGATTGACCGTCACATTATAACGCCTCCACGGCTGGGAGAGCGAACATGTTTGGCGCGACGCGGGCGCGAACCCGCGACCCTCGAATTACGAGTCACACGCCTTACGCGCTTGGCCATGCCAGGCTTATTGTTCTATACCTGTAAGAAAAACTATGATCGCTTCGTTGTTCTGTACTATAGGAAAAGCTACGGTTCTTTCTTTGTTTTGTAACTGTATGAAAAAGTATGATCGTTTTGCTGTTTTATAGGTGTATGAAAAGCTGTGATTGTTTCGTTGTTCTGCAGTTGAAGGAAAAGCTATTTGAGTGGTTACCCCAAAAAAATAAAGTATTATCCCTAAAAAAAATTCAAAAGATGCCAAACCTTCATAACCTTGGAAACTTCGACAACACCTTTTTGTACACTAATGAACAAAGGGTGTTTTTTTAATATCAAACAAGTACACTTATTTCTCACCCCTGGGCGCCAGAACAGTAGACTTGTATGACACTTCCTACAATATATCCTATTCTTTCGGTTAATAGCCGATATTTTAAAGAGAGTTTTAAAATAAATACACCCCACCCTTAGGGGTAAAGACGTGACTGCAAAGAAAGTCTCAGGCAGTTAATGACTTATTGCAACCACTAAACACCGTTGTCTATGTTTGTTGTTTAATATTTTCATGCATCTGAGAAATGTGTTCAAACACTAATATGCAATTTAGATTTGGCTGAAAGAAAAACAAACAAAAATAAGTTAAAAACAAGCAAATTTTAATCTGGAACAAACTAGGTATTATTATCTAATAATGTTCACAAATCTAACATATGTTCATGTAGAACTTCACAGAACAGCCCAACAGTTATTCATGTAGAACCCCACAGAACAAAACAAGGAATAACGTAACACCTGTTCATGTAGAACCCCATAGAAAAATACGAGGAATAATGTAACACCTGTTCATGTAGAACCCCACAGAACAATAAGAGAAATAAACTGACACCTGTTCATGTAGAACCTCACAGAACAATACAAGGAATAAACTAACACCTGTTCATGTAGAACCTCACCGCACAATCCACCAACTAACACCCAGACAAATCGATACTTATAAAGTTCAAGAATTATACTAATTTTTTTTCGAACCGAATAACTTGTCTAAAACCAAAAATATGAGAAGTAACGTTAGTAGGGCATTTTGGTCCGAAAAGTAAGAATAAGGGAAACAAATCATCTCTGCTTAATACAAATGGCTGAACTGTCCTCCTGTACCTCAGTGATAAGTCTGAAAGCCTATAACGCTAAAAATCTGGTTTAGATACCTGTGGTGGGCAAATAACAAAATGTCCATTTTATAGCTTCACACTTAACAACAAAACAAAGACTGAAGTACATTTATGCATATCATAACAAAATGTTTAGCAAGAAAAAAGTAGTTTCATATGATCAAAAATCAGAGATAAATATCATACATCATGAAGACAACTCTTTAAACAGTCGACAGACGGGACTACAAATTCACATGATTCGAGATATCTCAATTGCTTACTGTCAGAAAAATGAAGAGGGTTTCCATTCTCGTTTACCCAGTGTAACACCAGCTTCTCTAGTTGAGAAAGGGTAAGACTGCTGATATCGGAGTATTTCTGGAATAGTCTCAAATTCTCTAAATGGGACTCTAGGTTTCCACAGTTGCAAGTTTTAGTAACACTTGATGCAGGCGTATCTTCCTTTGGTCCCGAAGACGTCTGTGGCAGACGACGAGCATTCCATGTGCTTCGCTTAATGTCTCCTGTCTTGTGGAAGGATGAGAAGGTGGACAGAGTAAGAGAATTTGATGGGATAGAAGAAGAGACGATCTCTCTCTCCTTTGCCCTTTGTTGACCACAAGAGGTCACGACATCTGGCCTTTCGTGTTGATTCTGTGCAGTCCTTTGCGAATCAGGCCAAACCAAATCAACGATTCTTTCTTTTTGGTTCTGAAATGGTATTCGATGGTTTCCCATTCGTCGTGGTGGATCATCCCTTCTCAGTACAATCATATCTTGACTGGACCAACCAGTTCGTGTTATTTTGACAGAATCCACTTTAGAAAAGTCCAGGTCTGTTTCAAAGTCTCCCTTTGATGTCTCATCTTTTAAGTACGTTTTTACCCTTGCTTTTGTCTCATGATGATTTGCTGTAAACTTAGACGGCGGAAATATGTCTTTTTTCTTTGACTCTCTGGTTGAATTCTTTGCCTGTTCAATTGCAAACAAATGGCGCTTCTGTTTCACGTCCTTTGTTTGTTTGTCCCAATAAGCCATACCATCTTTGTCATCAAATGGAGATATCTCATTTGTAATAACTGAACTGAAGCTCTTACACGACCACGTATCTACTCCTACTGGTAACTGATCCCCAAATGTAACCTGCTGTTGTGTTTTATGGAGGCTCTTGTTTATTGTCATCAGTTTTTCTGGTTCCTTTAGAGCACCAACACTTTTCTTCGTAGATATATGCTTATTTGTCCTTGCCTGTTTCACTGTGCATCTTGCAGAAAGAAGCTTGCTGTTTTCAACATTCACTTTCTTATTGATTTCTTTGCTCTTTGCCTTATCGGGCAATGAGCGATTTAGAAGAGTTCTGGAGTGAGACGCTGATGCACAAGTGGAGGACTCTTGCAAATCGCAGGGAGTTAGTTGTACCAATTTTTCATCCTTGGAAATGTCCGAGTTATCTTTTACCATTTCTAGACTTTTACTTTTATCCACGTGCTCGTCATCAGGTCTTCTCTGCTTCGGTTGACCTATAACAGTTTCAGAATATTGGTTTCTTTTGTTAGTCCTTGTCTCAAAGGTTAGCTTATAATTCATACATTCATCGTTCACTGATGAACTTTTACTCTCAGAATTGGAATCCGTCGAAGAAATAGACGTTGTTTCCCAGTTTAAATATTTTTTGTCACCATATTTCTCTTGACAAGCGATGTTGGGATCTAGACAAGGCGAAAGAATAGCCGAAGTTTGTACTGTGTTTCCAGTTTTACCTCGTGAAGCATTCTCTGTCGCTGCTTCCTCCGAGTGCGAAGGGCCCTCCGGCGTAGCCATAACTTCCCAAAGAACACCTTGATAGCCACACTGGTGCTGGAACCTGAAGACTCGACACTAGTCGGTAGTAAACTTGTATGATATTGGCATCGATAATAATCGGTTCGAGACTGTAAATGTTTTTCATTCCGTATTTTTTGTTCGAACTCTGGGGTTTTTTGTTTTTTAGTTATCAACTTGAAAATGTTTAGAAATCTGCCACCTTTCGGTTTCTTGTCTTTATGCTCGTCAAAAAATTTTTCAGAATTTTGTAACGACACTGACACATCTGATTCACCCACGTGTCCATATTCAAGCTCAATTGACACAGGACGCTGATCACGGAGCGGGAAACCGTCTAAACGTCTATTCCATTTAACTTTCATGTTTGTTACTGGGTTGAGGTAGATATCTGCACATTTTCATATTAACAAGGATCAATCGGCTTCGTCCGAAACGTTCGTTTTTGTAAAACAAGAGAATTAAGTAGGAAATAAGATAAACTTGTTCATCTTCTGATACCCCCTTCTTTAACAGATCTGAATATCACACCCAACGTGGTATTATCTCTGTTCGATTATCTTCTAGTTTTGCTGTGACGATGCAAGTCGCTGGCATCATTACAGAAGTCAAATGAAGTCTTAGTAACGAAAGAAACCTTTTACAGCTGACGTTAACACACACCTAGATAAAGATGTTACAAAACAGTGACACCGAATCTACCTTATATCTGTTGATGTTGTCTTCAGAACGTAAAATAAAATAGGATTTAACCATATACAAAAATTTTGTTCAGCAGAGCTAAGCTACTGGCCTTCACCGGCTAGAAACTCGCAAACACACACACACGTTCGCCCTCGGACGGACTTGAGTTTTGAGAGAGAGACTGAACTCGTCGGTACTGTGGCCCAGCGAGACCCTGAAACGTCACATTAACAGCACGTGACACTGCGAAGACCAACTCTAGAAACCGGATTCTCGTTTTAAACACGTATCTTCCTACTGAATATTTATATCGGCACTCAGTGCTTTAATCGATCCAGTTGAGAAGCACTCTTATAATGCCTAAGTGTTTGAAATGCCATAAAGTGGTAATTAGTATTGGGTACCAGGTGTTTTATAGCTTGCAGAATTTGTTTGATCAAATGTTACACGTTCTAAGGTCCAGTGCTGTTTTAACTATACTTTTCAGGTGTCGTACAATTCAACATACATTAAAATGTTGTGCATAACTTACATATTATGTTTATATCAAATGTTCTACAAATTATCACACTATTTAATATTACGCAATGTATAAATTACATATATTGTTGTGTGAAGTCAAATGTGTAACTTGTGCGCTTTGTTATTTGGATGTTAAGTATTATAGCAGTTAGCTTTTTGTTCGATGTTAAGTATTGTATTAGTTAGTTTTGTTGTTCGATGTTAAGTATTGTATCAGTTATTTTTGCTGTTCAATGTTAAGTATTGTATCAGTTAGTTTTGTTGTTCAATGTTAAGTATTGTGTCAGTTAGTTTTGCTGTTCGATGTCAGGGGCGTATCCAGAAATGGCCATTGGGAGGTGGGGGGGGGTTAGTTTGAGTGCTTGATGCAAGCGCCGCAAGTGCTAATCCATGCTAGGGAAGTCCGAGGTCATGCACCCCCGGGAAATTTTTTAATAAAAACATAAAAGAAAAGCCTGAATTATGCATTCTGAGACCACCTTTTTGGCAAATTTCAGAATGGCACACTGAGGTGTTTGTCTTATTTTTTTTATGATAAATAAATATATAGGCCTATATATATAATATATAACCTAAAGTTATCAGGCCCAGCAAAGTAGGCCTACAGTCCTGTCATCAACATATAAAATATAGAGTCACTCAAGAGAGTGCAAAATATATGTATAGTGTCTATAATCTGTATTCAAAGATCGTGGACAGTGTATGTTCAGATTCCCTGGATTTCAAAAATTAACTTCACAAATAAACAGTGGGTAGCACCGTGGCACGCTGGCAGCACCATGGCACTAATCTAGTACCACTGGCGCCATCTATAGTGAATCATTCACTATAGATGGCACCCATGGTACTGTGAATGTGACGTTGACAGGCAGAAGTTGCGATAAACAATAATTCACTATGTCAAGCCTGAAAGAGCAAAAGACACTGCATGGGTTCTTTAAACCCATTCATGAGGCTGAACCTGATCAGTCTGCTGCAGCCACTCAGGTTGAATCATAATTATCAACAGAACTGTCAGAGTCATCACCGTGGCCTTCTACCAGTGCTGCCACTACCACCTCAGGTCCAGTCTGGGACACTGGAAATTACATTTCTAATGATGTCAACATTGGCAAACAGGTAAGTCGACTCCTCATTATATTAATTCTATATTAAAAATCATGCAAGCGCTCTGATGAGTTTTAGACTGAATATTCATTGCTGCTATTGACTGTAGGCCTACAGCCACAGGATGTTAGGCCTGCTCTGTGAAGTACAGCTCCAAGCATTTCTCTTCGAGGTTATAGTACTCTCATAACAAACTTTCCAATGTGCAAAATAACTTAATTAGAAATATGTCTTCCTGTATCTTTTGGATAAACGCTGAAACAAAAAAATGTATCCTTGAGAATGCCTAGAAGCCAGGAAGTGATTATTTTTTCCCCCAGTGTGGTTCAAGAAAGCTGCGTTTTCAGCATCATTGGCTTTCACAGTGGAGATGGCTACTTTACAGTCAACATGCATAGGGTGCTTTCTGCAAGTACTGCTGTCTTTTTGCTCCTGATGGTGCTGGTGTTGGAAGCCAGAAATTGGGACAACTAGTGAAATTTCCATACACAAACTGGGAGAAGGCTGTTGAAGACTTCAAGGCACATGAATTGAAACAGTACCACCAAGACAGCAAATAAAAAGCTAACAATTTTCTACAGGTCGTAAACACAAGTTCATCTGCGCACTTACAGCTTGATGCAACTTACAAGCAAGAAATTGAACAGAACTGGAAATATTTAATGTCTATTATTGATTCTCTATTGTTGTGTTGGAAACAGAGTTTAGCTTTTGAGGGGAATATATGATTCTGGTCCAATGTTTGTTGGTGAAATTGATAGAGGCGTAGCTAGGGTTTTCAGTGCCCGGGGACAAAGTCGGTTTTCAGTACCCCTCGTTACACAATTTTCCTAATTTGGCGCCCCCACCCCCGATGCTGCGCCCGGGGACAGATGTCCCCCTTGCTCCCCTGCCCCCTAGCTACGCCATTGGAAAATGATGAGGAGACCATCAATAATGATGGGAATTTTCGGGCAATTTTGCGCTACAGCGCAAAGGGTGATGTCAAGCTTTCAGCAAGCCTTAAAAGTACAAAGACGAATGCTCCGTATCTGAGTCCTCAAATCCAAAATGAAATCATCAATGCCTGTAATACTCATGTCCTTGATGTTTTGGTCAGCAGGGTTAATGCTACAAAGTGTTTCTCAATATTAGCTGATGAAACAACACATATTTTAGGCATTTAACAGTTTTCGCTGTGTGTTAGATATTTGCATGCCAATGAAAACTCTGTTGCAATGAGAGATTTTTTGCAATTTATACATTTTTATGATGTGACAGGCAGAAACTTGGCTGATGTTATCATGACCAATTTGACAAAATATGGTACTGACATGGCTTACCTGCGAGGACAAGGGTACGACGGTGCTGCTTCTATGAGTGGGAAATTCAATGGTGTCCAGAGACACATAACTGATAAATTCCCACTTGCACCCAATGTACACTGCAGTGCCCATTCCCTAAACTTGGCAATTTCTGATGCTTGTAAAAAAGTTCCTGTGCGAAATTGCATGGGAGTAATTTCTAGCATTGAAAACTTTATCAATACACCCAAACAAAAGCACGTTTTGGCTCTTTCGGTGGAGAATAAAGCACCCGAATCGAAAAAAAAAAGTTTGAAAGGTCTCTGCCCCACTCGGTGGGTTGAGAGGCACAACTCAGTCATTGTCTTTCTAGAATTAATCCATGCAGTTGCAGATGCCCTTGAAACCATATCAGGTTGGCAAGACAGAGATTCTGCCATGCAAGCCAATCAATTGTTGTGTTCTATAACACAGCCAGAATTCATCATCACTCTACTTACCATTGCGAAATTGTTTTCCTTTAGTTTACCTCTGTGCATCTTACTGCAGCAACAGAACATTGATTTAGGTGTTGCGATGCATCACACAGAAATAGTGGAAGATTTAATCCGTTCACTCAAAAATAATACTGTGAATGAATTTAACACTTTCTGTGAGCCTCAAACTCTGTGTAGTGAGCTTCAAATTGACATCATAATGCCAAGGCAGGCTAAAAGACAAATGTACCGTGCTAACCCACAAACCACTAGACCTGAGGAGTACTTTCGTATTGTTGTATTTGTACCATTTGTTGATCACTTTCTTTCACAAATATGTGACCGTCTGTCCAGTCACAAAACTCTCCTTACAAACTTCATGTATCTACTGCCATCAGGTACTACCACAGAACGGTCAGAACCTACAACACAACAATGTGACCAAATTAAAGAATTGGTCAATATATACAAGGCTGACATTGGCAGCACTTCACTAACTGCAGTAGGTGAACTTAGGGTTTGGTACAAATCACTTGCGAACAACAGACCAAAAAATGTCATAGATGCATATGCAATGTAGAAATGTTCCCAGTCATTTCTAGACTCTTGAAAGTATTTGCCACGCTTCCTGCGTCAACGAGCTCGGTGGAGCGTTCGTTTTCAACTCTCAGAAGACTCAAAACGTATTTGAGAAATACCACCACTGAAGATCGATTGAATGGCCTGGCCTCATTATACATTCACCGTTATATTAAAGTTGAACCAAACTGTGTTGTAAATGTCCTGGTAAGAACGAACAGGCGTTCAAAGATATTAGATTGTATTTCTCTAGTTCTGACAAAACTTGCTGTATTAAAAGTGTTCAATCAGAAATTTACATTTGACCATTTGTCGTGTGTGAAATTATCTGCCATGCAATCACGGATCTTTTATGAAACTTCACAGGTGGTAACTGAACTTTTCTAAAAAGTTTGGGTCCATGGGGGGGGGAGTTAAACCTCAAACCCCCCTTGGCTACGCCCCAGTTCGAAGTTAAGTATTGTATCAGTTAGTTTTGTTGTTCAGTGTTATCGTTTATACAACATTTCGTAATGTCATGTATGGTTTCTAATTTATTTCTCTCAATGTTTGACATCGGTTGCTTAATTTTAATTCAACAAGCAACTTGCGATGCACATGAAAACATGATGTTTGATATACAAGACGTTGTTTCTATATTAATTCATATGTTGCTTATAGTTACACACAACTTTATTTTTAAAACGTTTACAATAACTTATAAATTACATAGTTTAACCTAGTTTCATCCAGCCTACACATCTTAACGTTTCATTTAAGAACTGTTGGGTTTGTTATTGATTGCTCTGTGTTAGAATTTCTCTATTGTGATTTTGTCGAAAGCGATTTGGTTAAAATACATCTATGAGATCTGATATCAATAAGCACAGTGCTGTTCAGCCCATCTTAGCAGGTTTATATTATTTTGTTTATTTCGTGTCTCTTTTTATATTTTAATTACGAAGCTGAACAAAAGAACGTTTCGAATTATATATATAAAAAACTCTTTCCCAAAATAATTTGGTATTATATGGGATACAATAGTAAGATCATGTATCATTTACAGTAACAGCCATATCCGAAAGTGAGCCTGCCAATCAAAACAGTGTATAGTAGCCTATCAATTCAAAGAATTATATTCTACAATAAGTGACCAATACAAGCACGTACAGTATACAGTAGCCAATCAAAATAATCGACTGCAGTATACGATAGACAATCAAAATGATCGAGTAAACAAACAGTTATAACGAAAAATAGACAATCTAACTAATCAAGTAAAGTGTACAGTAACTTCTCCATCATAAAATAAACCAAGGGTGAGCTTAAACATTCCTTGGTTTGAACCGTATTCGTACCCCACACATTTTGTAGTTTTTAACGTGCTATGAATTAAATTTATTTTGGTTGTTTAGTCTCCCATTACGCCAGATGTTGGTACGGACAGTGGTTTCTTTTCTTTTCACCATAGGTGAAATAAGAAAGAAAATCATAAGGTTATTTACATAACTAAATTAATTTTTTGTATTTTTTTAGTAAACACTAGTTGACCCTCTACTAAAACTCTGGATTTCGAAGCTGGTTACCTGGGTTTGAATCTGTAGGTTACCTGAAAATATTAACCGCACTTTATTCTGTGGGTATGTTATAAGAGTGACAGTCGATCCCTTAGTGTGGATGTAAGTAGTAATGTACTGCCGACTGGTTGAATTCCCTTCCGTAGCTCAGAATTAGGGACGATGGCAGTCAGTAGTTCTGACATAAGTATAAACTGTTTTCTCAGTTCTAGTGTGTCCTAACCAAAGTACTAGGCCTCGCTCGATTAATTAGATTGATATTTAAGTGATCGACTATGCGTCTGTGTGTGTACGGCCCAACATGGTCACGTGGTTAGAGGGTGCTCGACTTCTAACTTGAGGGTCGAGGGTTCAAATCTTCGTCATATCATACATGCTTACCCATTCAGCCGTGGGGCATTAAAATGTGACGGTCAATCCTATTATACGTTGGTAAAAGAGGAGCCCGAGAGTTGGCGGTGAGTGGTGATGACTTGCTGCTTTTCCTCTAGTCTTACACTGCTAAATAAGGGACGACTTGCATAGCTATGGTGACCACACACTTACACAAACAGAGGTCCGTTTGTTATTACTATACATTACTTCTTAGTACTTCGATTTCAACACTTACTATCCTTTTAACTTATATGAGCTGTATCGTTCTTTTGTAACGAAAGACCCACAGTGAAGCTCAGAAAAGTTGGTACTTTGTGTCTATTGTGATCTGTAGCGAACTGATTATAAGTTAACTTCTGAGGAAGGACTGATCTAACAAATCAAAATCTTTATGAATACAGCTCTGTTTCATCTCTGAAAATGCTCATTAAAAACGAGAATAAAACAGCCAGTAACAGCTGTGACAGAGGACAGATAAAACTCTATTACCTCAAAATATTCAGCAAACATATGTCTTTCATGAATGTTTAGGTAAAACAAACTGCAGGCCCGGCATAGTCGGATGGTTAGAGAGCTCGACTCAAAATATGAGGGTCACGGGTTAAATTCCTCCCCAAACATGCTCGCCTTTTCAGTCGTGGGAGCGTTATAACGTTACGCTCCATCCTACTAAAAGGGCAACCTAAGATGGTGGGTGGTAATGACTAGCTGACTTCCCTCTAGTCTTACACTGCTAAATTCCCTAATTTATAGATCTCGTGTAGCTTTGCGCAAAATAATGACTTTTAGGCACTAGTAAAGAGGTTGTAAGAGACATTCTTTTTCTTGTTTACAAACAACAAAATAAAAAGCATAAAATCGACTGGATTGAGATTTTGGATAAACAAAAATCACTGGTTAACTGTTCTCGTACATTGTTATATAGTGATAGGATTTAGTTATTCTAATACTTAGCTCAACGAGACTTAATTGTCAGTCTACTGATATAGTTTAGCAGAGACTTGTGAGACGTACTGCTTTGGTTTCGAATGCTGTATGTATTATAGATACCCGGAAATTTAAGCTTGTTTGTTTTTTTGGAATTTCGCACAAAGCTACTCGAGGGCTATCTGTGCTAGCCGTCCCTAATTTAGCAGTGTAAGACTAGAGGGAAGGCAGCTAGTCATCACCACCCACCGCCAACTCTTGGGCTACTCTTTTACCAACGAATAGTGGATTGACCGTAACATTATAACGTCCCCACGGCTGAAAGGGCGAGCATGTTTGGCGCAACCGGGATGCGAACCCGCGACCCTCATATTACGAGTCGCACGCTTCAACACGCTTGGCCATGCCGGGCCAGGAAATTTAAGCACCGAAGGAATTTCCTATTTATACAACAACGTATAAAAGATTTATCAGCTTTCTTAATGGTCATACAAAACCTGATTTAATTGCTTAGTTAGAAAATATTTTTCAAGCACGCTATTTTTTATAGTCCAACTCAAAAAATCTTCCGTTAGACTCTTGTCTTTCATATTAAAATAATTTTTGCATGTTATGAGAGAAAAAAATTAAAAAACTCTTTACCTGTTTCTAAATTTAAAAAATTAACAATAAGTGAATAAAGATGTGAAGAAAACAAACAAAAACTTTGAAAGCAAACGTTACTCTCGTTTCAATATATTCTCTTCCTTCCATTGTTATTTTTGAACCTTTCCTCCAAAATAAGTCCCCCCTCCCGACTCTTCGGAAGGAACTATATTATAGTAACACATTAATTTGTATAAGACTCTTGAACAAAACTAATGTAAATACAAGAAAATGTTTCATCTTTTGCACGTGGAGTGACTAGTACGTAAGAACAACAAACGTGACTACAGTGGAATGTTTAGCACTGGCTCTCGGTTTATCTACAAACAACCAGATTTGCCAGTTTTTCTTGCTACGTCGCAATAAGTATTGTGACGTTCATTTTTACTAAGAAATACCCAGGATGTAGAAGTGCCAGTACACGGCTGTTGGTAGTTTTTGTTTATTTGTTGGAATGTCGCACGAGGCCTACCTGGGGTAACAGCCCCAACCTCTTATTTCTCCTTGTCGGGATTTTGGGCTTATAGACAAGGGAGGGTCAGCTTTCCTTGGACCTCTTCCTCCTAAGGTCGTTTGTTTAATGGCGAGAGTACCTTTCCTTCTCTCCATTTAGGCTTCTTTCTCCTTGGATTTTACGGACAAGTTGGATTAGCTCTAACTCTTCTGCTACTCATGTCAAACTGACAAGTTGGATTAGCTCTAACTCTTCTGCTACTGATGTCAAACTGGACACTGGGATTATTACCTCTAACTCTTCTGCTACTCATGTCAAACTGGACACTGGGATTGATCCCCCACTCTTCAAATACCCAAAGAAGGGGAAACTTAATGCAAACCACGTAACTTCAGCTCAGCTCCACAGTCTGACACGTTAATCACTGAAAATGAACCATGCTCGGCCCATTTTGGTCATAATAAACCCTCCCAGCCCTTCCACTAACTTTCATTTTTATATACTTGGTTTAACTCAATAGGATACTAACAACAATAAAGGTTCGGTTTGATTCTAAGTATTGTTTATTTTCTTTCGTATAAAAATATGCTAAATTAACATATGATTTATTTATTTTTGTCATTTAAAGCGAACAAACAGATAAAACAAACAAGTGTATCGAGGGTTAAGTATGACTACCAGTGTTGAGCTGTTTTTTACCCATTAATTCACGTGGAAAATGATGGTGGGGAAGCAGACTGAACTTTAGCTAAATAAAGCATGTGTAAAGAAACGACAAGGTTAAGGTGAAGGTCAAACACGTGGAACAAAATATGTTAAAACATTCTATACAAATAGAACACGTTGAAATGACGCTATTATAAAGCAGTACTGAGGCCCGGCATGGCCAAGCATGTTAAGGCGTGCGACTCGTAATCTGAAGGTCGCGGGTTCGCATCCACGTCGCGCCAAACATACTCACCCCATTCAGCCGTGGGGGCGTTATTATGTGGCGGTCAATCCCACTATTCGTTGGTAAAAGAGTAGCCCAAGGGTTGGCGGTGGGTGGTGATGACTAGCTGCCTTCCCTCTAGTCTTACACTGCTAAATTAGGGGCGGCTAGCACAGATAGCCCTCGAGTAGCTTTGTGCGAAATTCAAAAACAAACAAACAAAAGCAGTACTGAATATTTTATGCTTCAAACAAAAGGTAGAGGTAATAAAAATAAAAGATCCGAGTGGATAGAAAAAAAACAAAAAAAACTTGCAAGAACAACATCACAGAAGCCAAACGCATAAACATACTTGACTCAGTTGACGTATCGAAATGTGATTTACAAGTCAACGAACTGCTTTTCTCTAAAACCTAATGCCTATGAAAATACGCTGTCCTCACACAAAGTGAGACTGTCTTCAGGAAAATACACCAAAGAATAAATAAACAAAACCACATAAGTTATGGCTTAATATGCAACCATTAAATTACTTTTAATACACAAAACTTTCGCATGTTTCATACAGTCCTTGCTACACGTGCAGATGAACGACTTATCGTACTATTACATCTACTGTGAGGTATTCAGTTAGCATCAGTGCAGTTGTCAGTATTATAGGCTGTTGTATTTTGTCAGACGGGGTAGGGGAGGTTTATAAGAACGTATATTTAACAATAAATCAACACAAAGAGTTAACAGAAATAACAGCGAAGTAGTAATGTCTTTCATCTGACTACAGAGTCTACGTTTTGTTTTCAATAAGCTCAGATTACAATTTTAAAACATTATCTCAAAGAGAACTTTCTTTTCATTTACAATTTTGCTTAAACAAATGGCAAACTAAAGCTTAAGGCAGGCATTAGATTTTTGAAGAAATCAGTTGAGTAATAACTTAAATAAAGCATTAGATTTTGATAGAAACTAGTACAGTAAAAGCTTAAAGAAACCATTGGATTTTGATAGAAACTAGTTCAATAAAATCTTAAAGAGACCATTAGATTTTGATAGAAACTAGTTCAGTAAAAGCTTAAAGAAACCATTAGATTTTGATAGAAACTAGTTCAGTAAAAGCTTAAAGAGACCATTAGATTTTGATAGAAACTAGTTCAGTAAAAGCTTAAAGAAACCATTAGATTTTGATAGAAACTAGTTTAATAAAAGCTTAAAGAGACCATTAGATTTTGATAGAAACTAGTACAGTTAAAGCTTAAAGAAACCATTAGATTTTGATAGAAACTAGTACAGTAAAAGATTAAAGAAACCATTAGATTTTGATAGAATCTAGTACAGTAAAAGCTTAAGGAAACCATTAGATTTTGATAGAAACTAGTTCAATAAAAGCTTAAAGAGACCATTAGATTTTGATAGAAACTAGTTCAGTAAAAGCTTAAAGAGACCATGAGATTTTGACAGAAACTAGTACAGTTAAAGCTTAAAGAAACCATTAGATTTTGATAGAAACTAGTTCATTAAAAGCTTAAAGAGACCATTAGATTTTGACAGAAACTAGTTCAGTAAAAGCTTAAAAAGACCCTTAAATTTTGATAGAAACTAGTTCAGTAAAACCTTAAAGAAAGCATCAAATTTTTAAAGAGATTAAACTATTTAAAGCTTCCAGAAGACACTAGATTTTTCTATACAGGAAAATGTTTTTATGAATTTATTATTTGCTTTTTCATTATACGTATTTGACCGACATGGTATCACCCGTTTTTTTTTTTACAAATTTAGTTCAACCTGAGACTGCATTGACAGATAGCAAATAATGTAATTTTGGCCCTCAATAAATTTGTATCACCAACGGCTTCTGATGCATCTAATACAGCACGTGTTCTGAAAGTAAAATATGAGCTTGTATTCTACGATAACCTATCTTTCTCTACACGTGCAGGATTGTCATGAAGAGAGGCGGCCGTTGTTTCATATTTCAATACAACGTAGAGTTTTAGTAATTAAACATCTCTACACCAGACGGTCATATTACCATGTATTACTCGTTATTTGCTCATAGTTCCCTGTAATTCTGGTATATGTTGTTTTAATAACCATCTTACTAACAGTTCAAGTGTTGTGTATAGACACCTGAAAATTTGTATTTATACATTTTCGTTAACAGTGTAACAGCTGTAGAATAATTTATAGTAAAATCAAAATTAGTCCGGATTACCTTGTTAAAGGTAAGAGTGATAAGAGTGGCCAACAGCAAATTCCTGACGTTGTTGAAACACTCAAATGGTTCACAGTATATACTGTAATGATCGTTGTGCTTCTGGTTATTTAACAGCTATCTGAAAAGTCTTATATCAAAACGTTTTTCGTACTTTATTTTACTGAGATATAACTATTTGTTGTTTCTACTATGTATACAAAATGACATTTACCTTAAACGTGTTTTCTTTTCGTTTGAATTTCGCGCAAAGCTACACGAGGGCTATCTGCGCTAGCCGTCCCTAATTTTGTAGTGTAAGACTAGAAGGGAAGGCAGTTAGTCATCACCACCCACCGCCAACTCTTGGGCTACTCTTTTACCAACGGATAGTGGGATTGACCGTCACTTTAAAAGATCCAACAGCTGAAATGGCGAACATGTTTGGTGCGAGGGGGATTCGAACCAAACCTCAGTTTTCTCTTCGTATCTAAAAACTTATGAGACATAAAATGTCTTCAGATATTTATGATGTGTACAAAGGGCTGAGTAAGTTATATTAAAATGGTTTTGAATATGTAAAGTAGTAAACCACGTAAATAACGCAGCTGGTATAAAGTTGTGATGAAAACGATTGTATCAGAACCAAAATATAACATCTCTGATAGAGCGAATCCACTGAAAAATTGATCATCTCAGGAAGGATAGGTAACAGCTCTTTCCAAAACAAAATATTCACACACATTTAAATAATCAAAATTTGTCCAGATCAGAGATTTAGTATAAC
This sequence comes from Tachypleus tridentatus, assembly GCF_004210375.1. Lineage (NCBI taxonomy): Eukaryota > Metazoa > Arthropoda > Merostomata > Xiphosura > Limulidae > Tachypleus > Tachypleus tridentatus. Next base: position 60,765,892 of record NC_134828.1, read on the forward strand.
AAAGACAGAGGTAATCTTTGCATCTACTGGCATTAGAAATAAAAAGGAATGTGGATTAACTTGGGGTAGCAGGACCATAGAAAAGGAGAACTTCAAAAATCACACCTTTGCATATAAGTTACTTCTACGATATATTTGTTCCACTGTTTCGTACCTCAAACAGTTGGATAATGAAAAGGATATTCATGCTATTTCACACGTAGATGTATCAGTCAAGTCTCCATATGCAACATCTATGCATTTCTATGTGATTGTACTGTTGGCTTAGGGAAAGCATGAATAAAATAGTAAAATGTTCTTGACGTGACAGCTACTTTAAAACGGGGCCTTTTGTAATGGAAAATATCATTCAGGATTACTGTTAAAATGCGCAGCTATTAGAGACAGGAAACTGGTGGACTATAACGACGTAGTAAGTCTTCAAAATCGTTTTAACATAGCATACTAAACTCACCGCCGAAACATTGCTTTCTTTTCACTGTCTTTACCTTCAAAACATTAACTGCTGCTTGACTATAGCTACCTTGATTTTGGTTAAGGTGTAAGCTTGCAGCCCGACTGTAGTTACCTTTACGTCAGTAATAGTTTGACTTATAATTCTTGTGTCGATTAAAATGTGAATTTTCTTTCTGATAATAATCACCGTTAGAATTATTTTAATCATCCAGTATTCTAAAATGACAAGAAAGTACTGAAATTCATCATGCTCACAAAATAGTTTGGAAGTTTGTCCCTAAAAAGCCTATTTGACTGCCAGTTGATTACAAATAAGTGAAGTGTTGCTTATCATATATGTTGATTTGCCTCACTAACTCTGGATAACAAAGGCAAGCTGTTTTTCTGTGAAAGTCAACATTTTGGTACGAAGTTACATGTTCTAGGCGAATAGTTGTGTATTACAATGGGTCTAATGTTCTCGGTAACATCATAATGACAGGCTCAATATTTCTTCTGTTCGACGATTGCATGTCGGAAGTTTTAATAATCAATCTTTCTCCATCCTGTAGCTTCCATCTTCTAGGTCTTTTAAAGGACAATTTGTATAAATGAAACTTCCCAACAACTGAGGCTCTTATAATTGCCAAATACAATTGTAATCTTTATATAAAACCCGAACAATGAAGGAAACGCATCAAACTCGACAGGGTTATTATACTGAGGAGTGGTGTCTCTTTGGTTTCATCCTTAACACCACTGGTGTACGTTTTTTAGGTGTACTTTGATGGAAATAGGCTAAAGGAAGTAAAATCTCGTTTATGTGTGAACACCCCCTCTTTTTTCAATTTTCACACCGAATCGTAACGGTACTAAACTTAACTTCATATCTGGTACTGCTAACTTGGTGGACTTCGTTATCATAACTTCCTGCAGTTTTCACGATTGTCCACAGGTCATCACACGCGGTCTCAGATGTTTGGAGGAAATATCATTGGACCTAAAATATTCACAGTAACTCAATATATCCTTTATAATGCTGGTTGTTTTTTTTTATACTCGTATATTTTTACTGAATTGCACAATGTAGAAATGCGTATAAACTTCAAATTTCATCCAAATTAATTTTTAATTTTACAGCGAAGTTAATGGTAGAAACTGATTTTAAATCTTCTACTTTACTACTTTACCACTTTGTTTTTATTAATGATCACAAAGTAGATGTTAATATTAGGTTGTCCAGAAACGAATGTTGGAATTTTCACGATGACATTTGGAAATTGAATATTGAGTAACTTATTGTTGGTTGGTTGGTTTAATCCAACGTTTGTTGCTTACAAGGTATCGTAATTATCTGCTATTTTAACTCTCCTCAGAGTAAGACCTGCAACCTTCAAGGCAGCATAGACAAGAAGGACTTTCGTCTGATTTTCCTCTTTGACTTTAAACTTAGACGAAAAGCTATCGAAACTACACGGAACATCAAACAGGCATTCGGCCATATATCTGTTACTGAACGTACAGTTCAGCGTTGGTTCCAAAGGTTTCAACATAGGGATGAAAGTCTTGAAGACCACGAAGGTCGTGGAAGGAAGCCATCCTTAGATGAAAACACATTAAAGAAAGCAGTTTAGACAAACCCTCGCACAACAGTACGTGAGATTGCAGAATAGTTGGGGATAAACAAATTAAGCATTGCCAATCACCTGAGTGCGATTGGAAAGACGAACAAGTAGGATAAGTTGATTCCGCATGAGCTGACTGAAGATCAACAAAATCGGCGTTATGAGACCTGTTAATGATGTCGTTGCAAAAACTGAACGAACTGGAAATCGAGGCTATGCCTCATCCACCTTATTCCCCAGGCCTTTCCCCTACAGATTTTCATTTTTTCAAGCGCTTTAACAACTTTTTGAACAATAAACGTTTAAAAAACCAGGCAGCTGCAGAAAAAGCTTTCAGTGAGCACATTAATCATATAAACTCTGATTTCTATAGCAGGGGCATAAACAGCATCGTTACATGTTGGTAAAAGTGTGTTGAAGCAAATGGTCCTTACTTTTATTAAAGCATATTTTACAACACTGGTTTATACTTTTCAAAACTTCAAAACATTTATTTTTGCACAACCTAATAATAATCAGTAAAACTATGAACAAAAACTTAAACTTCTGCTACAACCTTGTCCTTTTTCCTAGCTTTTGCAGAGTTGTGGGTTTTATTTGGCTTTTCCTCATTAATGGAGTTTGTAGCACATTCAGAAATTTTTCCAGTTGACTTACTTTTAACTGCTCGACGAACAGACTTCAGATTTGTATTAATTTTACTTTTTATTTATTTCTTTTTTGCCTTCAAATTGTCTTTGTTCAAACTTGCTGCAATCTTAGCAGTAACATCATCCCACTTATTTTTTTCTTCACTTTCTTCTCTCGTTCGTTGTTTTTTTTGTCGATATCACAAATATTTTTTGACTTCAGACTTCACATTTTTCCAAATATGTTTTGGTTTCTTTTCACTGTTTGGAGTGCCAGTGTTATTCACAGTCGACAATATATCTACCTTTTTCTTAGTTTTGTAAAGCTTAGTAGGCGTTATATTTTTATCATCTTTGGCCTCTTTGCTTTTAATTTGAACTACTCTATCAGAAGAATTTTCATTTCCATTAAGCACTAGTTGTGAGATTGCAGTTGATGTATTTGTCTTGACTTCAAGCAATGGACTGCTTGTCGTGTCTTCAGATTAGTCAAGAATTTCCTTTTTCGGGATGCTCTCATTTCCACTCTCATTTGTAATTTCTTCCTTCCGTAAGGTTACACAGTCTGGTATATTTTCTTCAGGAGCTATCGTTAACTCCACTTCCCACTTGATGTCATTTTTTTTTGTAATAGGCACAGTAATGTTTTGTTGACAATTAACTGAGTTCAAGGAATCAGGCCACAAAATACAGATGTTCTTGGTAAGTGAGGTTTTTGATATACTACTCTTGATCTTCAGTAACTTTGGAGTTTGACCAGGAGTAGAGATGAGTCCATTCTTGTCTAATGGCTATTTAAGAAGAGTAATTTTTACCAGTTATTATCAATATTATTATAATAATTTTATTTGGAATTCTTACTGACGGAAAAAAAAGCCATTTTATGAAATGGAAATTGGTAAATTTATGTATAGCTAGGTGTGTGCGTGCGTTTTTCTTATAGCAAAGCTACAAAGGGCTATCTGCTCAGCCCAGATATTCCAACGCCAGTTGTTTAGGTGCTTTGTTGGTTGCAGTATTGTCGTCTTTATAATGTAGTGATTATTAATTGCTCTTTACGTCTTGTTGGCGTGACTTCCAGTGGTATCAGATAACATTTCGTGTTACGTAGTTATTTGTGCATAGTTTTTAATGGCAGTAGATTATTTATTATTGTTTTGTGTATGTGATGTATATTGTACAGGGTGGCCCGTACGTCCCTACCCACCCATATATCTTATGTACCAATGTATCAGTGTGCTGTCCTCATTCTCGCTGCAGAATATTATGCACAATACGCTCTTCAAGTGTAAATGGGCTTACATCGGCCATATTTCTCTGAAAAAAAGAAACAAATTTATAATACATGCGTAATTGAATATAACATAATAACATATGGATGGGTAGGGACTTACAAACCACCCTGTACAATAAGTTTTGTCTGTGTTATTGTGTTGTATCTGCATTTTAGTGAAACTGTCAGACTTACGTTTTATCGTGAATTATAACATAACGTATTATACTACTAGTCTTATTTAATGTTAACCAAGATTCTGGCTTGATTGATCACCGTGATACCTTTACAACGTGATTGTTGTTGTTGTTTTTTTTTATGTGGTGACTGATGAGACGTAGAGATAATGAGCTTGGCAAAATGCCAAGTTATGACGAGAAGGTAAACCAAAGGGTAGACGAGAAGTTGTTTTTTTTTAAGACTCGAGTTGAAAACTATTCTGCACATGGAAACAAGCAGATATTTTTTCCCGTTTTAACAAAATCTTCACAGTGAGTGGAAGCTAAGTAATTTATAAATTGATAATTTATTAAATATAAAAAGGAGAAATAAATAAAAACAGTAAGACAGAAAAGAAATAGAAGTTATAAATTCCCACTACCCTGAAGACGTAAAAGGATTGTTAGGGAAGGGAAGAGTAAAATATGTGATGACGAGAAAACCCACTTGTAGAGAAAAATGTGTGTAAAAACGGCTGGTTTGGGTTGAGAAAATTTTTTACGTAGAGGAGCGAACAACGTTTCGACCTTCTTCGGTCGTCGTCAGGTTCATAAAGAAAGGAAGAGGTAACTGCCCGGAAGCTGATCACATGTTTGAAAGGGGTTGTGTAACTGAGTGTAGGAACAGTAAAGGAACACCTTAATACCTATATTAATAAATATAATCAATCATCTAAGCACGCCCTCTACATTCCTACACTAAATTACACAACCCCCTTGTGTGTGTATATATATATTCACACACACACTTAAAACAAACAACGTACATGTACCTCTATTTATATATGTAAAACTGCTTTGGTATATATATATTTATATATAATGAGGATTAGATAACATTGAACAACATGCTAAACTGCATACAGTTTTCTTTACATAAATATTATAAGTGTTTAAAAGTGAGCAACGTCTCATATTCAAATTTTCAGTTCTTGGTTTGAAAAAAAAATCATAGGAGAATAAATTAGGACCAAATATTTATGAGAAACTTACAATCGTGTGATGTTATGTGTCTACTTATGAAACGACTAACAAACAACCAAGATTCTTAAGAATTACTATTGTGAGAAATTATTCGTTTATCTATTCATTTCAGAAATAACTAACAAACGTCCAACATTCTTATGACTGTGAGAACTTATCTGTTTATCTACTGACTTGAAAAATAGCTGACGAACGTCCAACATTCTTACGATTGTATGAGATTGTCCATTTACCTATTTATTTGAGAATTAGTTAATGAACGTCATTATGAAAAATATAAAACGACCGTGCTCTGAAATTTAACTTGGAAATAAATACCTAACGCTTTAAAAAAGCGTCTGTCTGTCTGTCATGTTTGTTTTAAGGGAATTTTTTCTATCTCTTTTTCTATGCCCGCCTGCTATCGTCATAGGCTGATATTAGTGCTACCAGTTTAGTTTTTATGGTTAAATTAAAAGAATTAACGCACCTGACAGATAAATTACTGGAAAACGAGGATGCACGAGATATTCGTTATACATTTCGATGTTTGGTGACCCATCATTTTCAGATGTCTACAGTATAAATCAAAATGAGGGCACAAGTGTTTCATTCGCGCAAGTTTTCATCAAACAGGTTCATAAAACTGAGAGTAGAGTGGTTCGAACCACGGTTCCTTAGTAACCCAACAATAGACCGTTCTGCAACAGAATCCAACAATACATATTATCAAGCTAAGACAATGCCTAAAAAATTTAAGAATGGATCGTTACAAACGATACTGTTCATCCAGACTCTTTCAGAACCTACCATTATTATATATTAACAGACGAGGTTCGCCATGTTCGTTTGACTTTTGAACTTAGAAACTAAGGACTGGCGGTACACAGAAACTGTGAGAATGAAGATTATTACACGAGACGATGAGAAAATTTGCGTCGTAAACATGGTTGTTTCGCGTAATTGTTTTATGGATCACTTGCTTCCGTTGTGTTACTGCTTTAGGTTTCACATCAACTTTCTAGTTCGATAAAGAAGCCACAAACAACTGTATATCCACCTTTTTGTTGTTCCTGTTTTCTTAATGAGCTGCCCCTAAAACTCGGAAATGTCTGTTCGTGGTGTAGCTGAATGTCTCGTAACAGTGTTTTTCTGAGCTGTCTGAAATGCTGTTTTAATCACTTTATTTAAAGATAAAAGTTAAGTACAATTCGTTAATGCTCAGAAGTGGCTCATTCGTGAACGCTATTAAATTATTTTCAAAATAGTTTAGGCTTAGAAAATATATGAATTACTATTTATTTCTTAAACATAATTATCTGTTGATGGTTTTCAGTGATGTCGAGAAAACCCACTTGTAGAGAAATATATATGCAAAAACGGCTCGTTTGGGTTGAGAAAATATTTTACGTAGAAGGTCGACCTTTTATTTTATTTTTAAATAAAACACACAACACAAAAACTATTTCTGAAAACACATTGTTTTAGACGATTTAATAAGTTTTGTGCTACCTCTGGCACAAAATTTTCACGCATACTAACCCGAAGATACGTTTTAAATATTCTTCAAACCCTCAACTACATATTTATTATTATATACTAATTTTCGTGTGTCAGAAAGCAGATCGTGTGTGTGTTTTCTGATAGCAAAACCACATCGGGCTCTCTGCTGAGCCCACCGAGAGGAAAAGAACTCCTGATTTTAGCGTTATGAATCCGTAAACGTACCAGCGGGGAGCCAAGTAGATCGAAAGGTCCAAAGTTTAAGTCGCGAAGTACCGCTAAAGAAGTGCCACATTTTAATATGTGTATGAACAATTTGTACCCATTCATACTATTCTGTTAAGAGTAAACGCGTAGGCGGTGGGTGCTACTGACTGGTTGTACTTTCATTTTTTTGTCAATAGTTCTAAATTGTGGATGAGCCACATAGGTTTCTGGCAGTCCCTCGAAGGGTCAGTGGTACGTTTACGGACTTACATAGCTAAAACCCGGGATTTCTATTATCCCGTTGTTTAGCTTTGCGTTAAACAACTCTTTAAACTGTGCATCGCATGAGGTTGGAGATGCTAAACAACAAATTATATATGTAAAATCGCCTAGTTTGGGTTGAGAAACTTTTTCACGTAGAGGAGCGAACAACGTTTCAATCTTCTTCGGTCATCGTCAGGTTCACAAAGAAAGGAAGAAGAGGTAACTGCTCGGAAGCTGACCACATGTTTGAAAGGGGTTGTGTAACTGAGTGTCGGAATGTAGAGGGCATACTTAGATGTTTGAATATATAATTTTATATTATTTATTTTATTGTTATTATTTATTATTTTATATTTTTAATATAGGTATAAAGGTGTTCCTTTGTATTGGTTTATTTTGGGTTTGAGTTTTTGTATAATTAAGGCATCTTTAATTTTGCGTTTGTTTGTGTTTGTTTCTTTATTTAGCATTTGAGTGTTTCTTATGGTTATGTTGTGTTTATTTGACTTGCAGTATTCGAAAACGTGTGAAGGTGACTTTTTATATTCTTTGAATCTGGTTTCCATTTTTTTACTTGTTTCTCCAATACAGAAGTCGTGGTAGTTATCACATTGTATTTTATAAATAATGTTGGTGTGGTGTTTGTCAGTGTAGTTTTTACATAGTATAGACCTCAGTTTTGTGCCTGGTTTTTGAATAAATTTGGTATTAACTGGAATGTCATATTTTGTTACTAGTTTTTGCCAAATGTTGGTTATTTTTCTGCTGATGTCGGGAATATATGGTGGTGCAGCAGTATATGGTTTCGTGATTTTTTGATTCGTGAGATATATTTACTTTTGTTGGTTGATTTTGCTTTCTGTCTAGGTGTGTGCGTATAATGTTTTCTACGGTTTGTGGAGGAAACTTATTGATGTCGATGAAGTATTGTTTTATTTTGTCTAATTCATCGTTAATTACACATATTGACATTTACTTATATAGTTTTTGTGATAGAAAACATTGTCAAAATTCAACTAAACCCCAGTGAAGTATGGCTAAAAGCTCCAATGTAGAAAACAATAGATCGTAATAGTTCTCCTTTACAAATGTTAAGTAAGCCACAGAAAATTATGACTGATACCTAATGGCATAATATTCAAATTATATTTATAATTAAGAATGTCATATTTCTTAATTTCAGTAAATATCTTGGTAGTTTCATATTCTCATTTGTCAATACGATTACTGCGTAATGAAAGTTAAGTGTTTATGAGAATTAGATAGCTTACACATTTGCCTTGTTTGATATATTAGAAAAAATGTAACACAAAACAAATACAGTATTACGTTAAAATTGTTGAATTTATCATGACTCACAAATTTTATACATACATTAATTTAACTTAAATCTAATTAGACCACAGATATAAAACATCCTTTTTTTATATCCTTCAGGATATAAACACAGATATAAACATCCTTCAGGACATTCGATGGTCCTGAAGAAAAAAAACAACAACTTTTAATTGTAACTCATTAACTAGGAAAAATTATTATTTTCAGAGGAAAAACATCACTCACCTTTTACATATCCTGTTGAACCTGTAAAATAGAAAAAAAAAAAATTCATACTTGAATGCCTTTAGACCCTTTCAGCTCGCAGGCTCATAGAACTTTTAAAAGATGCTGTCATGTAGCAACCATAGGGTAGGATGTAGCATTTAATGCAAATTAGACGACAAATAAAATTTCCTTCCTAAACGAAGATCGGAATTGTCTTAAAGTTTCAATATATTTTATATAAAATTTATAGCAAATATAGATTATTGTTCAATATCAAACATATCCAGAGCAATACTCTTTACTGATCGAAAGTTTAGTTTCCTTTATTTAATACCTTGATGTGCATAAGCTTTCGGTCCACCATCGACCCACAATGAGATGTGATTTGCATCAAGTTCATCTGTAAGTTCTACAAGAAACTGTCCTAGAGGTTGATTGTTTGTTCCACCTGATATATAAACAATACTTTAGTATAATACAAGCAGATCCAACTTTCAAATGTGTTGTGCAATTTTAGTCAAGTGTGAGAAGTGGTGAGCCAGCTGTAAAGATGTTCATTTAGCCACTCTGAGGAAAATATTCATGTTTGCACTTCCAGTGAGGAGCAATAATTCAATCATTGATAAGGGCATCTGTAATAATCTTGGTTGGATCACACATTAGTGTACAATATTCTTTAACAACTGTTACATACATCAACTAAGTGACATCCATGATAGTAACATTCACAAAACTACTAGACAGAATTTCGTTCCTTACATAATACATTTAACATATAATTGAGAATTTATTTATCTTCACCATTCAGGGTATATTTATTTTTAATCCCTTTTTATTTCTGAATAAAATCTAGTCACCATATACTTGATTAGCTAAAATTGTTGAATGTATTATAGCCCTGGTTGGACAGTGGAAGAACAGACTTACTCCTTTATGTATTTGTACACATGAAAACAATGTTGGTGTATATAAGGGGTAATTATCACACGTTGAAGAAAACCTTGTCCTTGAATTGTATAAAGTACTATCAGTGTATGTTGATATCAGAACAGCATATGTGAATACAAATGAAGAGAACAAAATTGTAATTATCAGTTGGTTATGTACGTGTTTTAAACATGTATAGAAATTCAGTGACAAAATATCTTGAATTTTGAGGTTAGATATTAAAATCTTTCCTGTACATCTGTTTCTGGAAAGCACAGATGCAATTTTCCTCCCTTAGCATCAATGCCATTCCAGGAATTTCTTTCAAAGTACTGTTAACAAGGTTACTTGTGAATAAAGTCTAATTTCTGGTACAAGTCCTTGGGAGTTATCTTTGGTTCTTCTGTATAACAAATATGAGAAATATCCCTTCTATAGTTTTAGCATGCTAAAGGTTTTTGAAAACATAGCTAAAGCTACAGGAATAAATTTGAGAACAACAATGATATCTAGCTTAGTTTATTGGGGGGATCAAATAATTCAAATACAATACCCTACAAACACCGTCACACTATAGGTGATTGTACTCCTTGTAATATTGTCACATGCTTTATATCTCTGTCCCTTCCCTCCCCCATCAGTGGTACATTGGGATGTCTGTGGACTTACAATGCTAGAAAGTGGTTTTTGATACACGTGGCTAGCAGATCACAAATAGTCCATTGCATAGTTTTATGTTTAACTTCAAAAAGACAAGTGTTATACCCTTTATAAATTATTGTTTATTGTCAAAATTATAAACTACTAAGTAATAAATTTCATATCTTCCTGTTCCTTTATTAGTTCCAAAATCAGTTTTTGTGAAAGATCTGTAACATCCCGAAACTGAAGAAAACACAAATGATATAGTGGATAATGCAACTTTTACAGCCTTCATACTTAAATTTTTCCACACCAATAATTTTGTAAAAAACCTTGTTCTTGTGTGTGTGTTTTTAAAAAGTTTTTAAACAATATCTGTATTGATAAAACTTGTCATAAAATTATAACGTTTGATTTTTATCTATAATTTATGCACATTATAACCATTTACCAATTTGCAAAATCTATTGAAATTTTTAGAGCCTGTTGATTGACCTATATAATTGATAGAGCAATGATGATCACTTAATTACACAAATCCTTTGTCACAATCCGAGCAATGCAAACTTGAACTAAATTAACCCTTCAACATATTTCTAATAATATCTATTAGAAGAACAAACAAGAGAAAAATGGCCAGATTGATATTCATCACAACGTAACCATATTACCCTTGGAATATCCAATATATATATATAAGCTGTGAAAGAATCTGCATAAATGTAAAAAGAATCTAATTACATGAAAATAATCTCTCCTTCTCTGCCCTACATAATCAACTAGCTTGTTAATGCTTCTTTTTTTAACTTGTAACTTTCCTTATATGTTAGTTGCCAAGGGTAAAAGTAGTAAAATCTAAACTGTTTACAAGCCTGTCTCTCTGGCTTCTTCATTTGACTAGGACTAATGGATAATGAGTCTAATTCCTATACAAAAATTTAAAAAAATATACATAGAGATTAAGTTAAGCTTCATAAAACATAAAAAATATTAATAAGAGTAAATGTACGTACAAAGTCAAAATCTCTCTTGTGTCCCACAGCAGAAATAGATAATATTTGGTACATAATTTTTCTAAATGTTGGAAAAGCAACCAACCAATATGTGTAACATGCTGACTTTATGTGCATGGACTTTACCTTCAAGTTATAATTATAAATTTACACCATATAAATTTGAGAATATTACATGTGTGAATACATACTTACATCTATGGTCATTTAGAAACAGGTAAATACAACTGTACAACATTACTTGGCTCAGTGATAATCAGTTTGTTTTGAACTTGGCACAAAGTTACACGAGAGGTATCTGCACTAGCTGTCCCTAATTTAGCAGTGTAAGACCAGAAGGAAAGCACCTAGTCATTACCACCCACCACCAACTCTTGGGCTACTCTTTTACCAACAAATAATGGTTTGGCCATCACATTATAATGCCCCCATGGTTGAAAGGGTGAGCATGTTTGGTGTGAGGGGCATTTGAACCCGTAACCCTCAGATTACGTGTTGAGCATCTTAACCATCTGGCCATGCCGGAACCCGGCTCAGCAATAAGTCTAAGGGCTAATTACATTACAAATTAGGTTTCAATACTTGCAGTGAGAAGAGCACAAGTATCTGTTTGTGTAGTTTTCTGCTTAACAGCAAAACAACAGTTTAATATATTAGTTAGTGATACATTTACAGAGTTTGGACATTTTTCAGGAAGACTTAAATAACACACTACCAATTCTGTGGCACCCCTATCAACATCACCCATGAACTATGAGCTATCAACATGCTCATACTGATATTGCTTTATGATACCAGTTTATGAAATCATGACTTACATGACCCTCCATCCCCACCTCTCAATGTCATAGGCTACATGACCACATTACTTAGTTTGTGACCAGTTTTGATAGAGACAAAAGTACCTTATAAGCACAAAAACATCATTACACAAAATTTCATATCTGTGTTTATGGGCCCAGCATGGCTAAGTGGTTAAGGCTCTTGACTTGTAATATGAGGGTCACAGGTTCAAATCTCCAATAGAGATGAAGAATCATGAAAACTGGCTTATTCTGTTAATACAGCACCCAGGGAAATGGTACGCCTTCTTATCATTGGTGGAGAAAATGCTGCCTTATAGGAATATGTTAATGTACTGTGATATGACATAGCTAATAGGCCTAGAATGGCCAGGTGGTTAAGGCACTCGACCCGTATCATGAGGGTTGCAGGTTGGAATCCCCATCAGACCAAATATGCTCGCCCTTTTAGCTGTGGGGGTTGTAATATTGTGACAGTTAATCCAACTATTTATTGGTGAAAGAGTAGCCCAAGATTTGGCGGTGGGTGGTGATAACTATCTGCCTTTCTTCTAGTTTTACACTGCTAAATTAGGGACTGCTAGCACAAACAGCGGGCCAGCACGGCCAGGTGTGTTAAGGCGTATGACTCGTAATCTGAGGGTTGTGGGTTTGAATCTCCATCTCACCAAATATGGTCGTCCTTTCAGCTGTGGGGAGTTTATAATGTGATGGTTTAATCCCACTATTCATTGGTCAAAAAGTAGCCCAAGAGTTGGCTGTGGGTGGTGATGACTAACTGCCTTTCCTCTAGTCTTACACTACTAAATTAGGGATGGCTAGCACAGATAGCCCTCATGTAGCTTTGCCCAAAATTCAAAAACAAACAAACTCTATGTTTATAAATACATATATTTAAAGATCAATAAAGTATGATACAGGAAGTTTATATTTACTTCTTAACTTTGAAAAATTTATGGACAGAAAATGTAAAACTAAATTTCAAGGTTAACAAGCTTGTAGCAGATGAAGACAGAAATAAACCGACTTTTTCATCCTAAAATAAAGCAGATGTGATAATTTTTATAGGTAATAAAAAAAAGAGCAACTAATTATACTTTAACCTTCGAGATGACCTCATAAGATTGTTGGAGTTATTTGTTAGTTTGTAGTTAAACACAAAGCTACAGAACAAGATATCTGTGCTGAGCCTACCAACCTGATTTTAAGTGTTATAAATCCGAAAACTAGCTGTTAACTAACTTAGTGGCATATTAGAGTTGAAGAAACAGTGAAAAGAAATCAAGAAGAAAAAGTTAGTGGAATGAGATAGATAATTAAAATGTTATAAAAAGTAAGAAGATGGTAAATTATATTAATGAGCAAGTAAATTCAAATATCAGGAAGAAAAGAATGTTTAGAAATGTAATAGGTCTAATACCAATATCGTATTACAGGAGTAACTGTAATCATTCTTTAACAGCTTCTGGGAGGTGAACATGGCGTGAAATGTTAATTCACTGTCTCTTTTATTGTACAGGTTGGCCCGTAATTCCCTACCAATCCATATGTTATTATGTTATATTCAATTATGATGATGATGAGTTGAAGGCAGCTGTTACCACAGCATTTGGAACAATAACCCCTGCTATGTTGAGGAAAGTGTCTCACAGAACATGGCGTTGTATAATATTATGCAGCAAGAATGAGGAACAGCATACAGATACACTGGATACATAAAATATATGGATGGGTAGGGACTTAAGGGCCACCCTGTAGTAATTGATATATTAACCACCAGAAATAAAATAACCACAAATATATATATATTTGTATATATATATACACAATACATTTCAGGCAATGCTGTTATGGCATCTCTAGAGGAACAGTAAATTCATAAACTAAAATTTCCAAATACTTGGTCCGATGTACAATGTGGAATGGTGATTTAGGCATGAGCACTAACATTATTAAAATACCTACACTACTTGAGGTTACTTTATTGGTGATTGAAGAAGACTTAACCACATCATTAATGTTGCATTTTATTTTAATGTCTACCCTTGTTTCTGTAGTTTACTTTTTTGTATATACAAACTTTATATGGTATTATATAAACTTTTGAAATACCAGATGTATGGACAATATTTCTTCGAACACAATCCTCCTTGAAAATGATGGAATATTAAAGTATTCTAAAGACATCTGGCTTGGGTATTAAAACTATTTTAATTAAAGTTTAGTACTCACACAAGTCATCTATAGAACACATTTTTACTTCAAAAATTTTTCTCATCATCAAGAATGACGGAATATTAGTTTCGTCTGTGTATTTGTTGTTAAGCGCATGTGCTATCTGTGCTCTGCCTACTACACTTATTTAAACCAGGTTTCTCACATTATGTTTAGGATTCTTTGATGTGACACTGGGGTAGAAAGAGATTTTGGTTTGTTTTCAGTTTCATGGAAAGCTACACAAGGGCTATCTACGCTAGCTGTTCATAATTTAACAGTGTAAGACTAGAGAAAAGACAGCTAGTATTCATCACTCACTGCCAACTCTTGGGCTACTCTTTTACCAACGAATAGTGAGATTGACCATAACATTAGAATGCCCCCACAGCTGAAAGGATGAGTGTGTTTGATGGGACAAGGATTCAAACCTGCAGCCCTCAGAATAGGTTGAAAGAAAATTATACCTAAATTAGTATGGAAGAGATTTTAGATTTTGAAAAACTTATATGCTCAAAGTTAATGGGACATTTGTTTGTTGGATTTTTAAAACATCATAATATTTACAGCTTATTGTAAATTATGTTTGGAAACTTTACAGAAAAATAATATTTGATAAGAAAAAAAGTTTTTTTTCAAAACCAGTTTCTATTTTGATTCATAACTCTGAAATCATTATTCATATTTTTTGTGATAAAATCAAAATATTTGTAATTAATAATGAAACACAGGAAAACTGCATAGACTGAAGAGGACACATGCATATACAGAAACTAATTTTCAAGTCTTTCTGCCAATATTTTGTCCGAAAAGTGTTTTTGACATTTACTTAGCTAAAATATGACACTGTGTAATTTGTATTTATAAGGACTCAATTTTGCTTTACATTTTAGGCAGAAATAACATTTAGGTTCAGTAAAGTTTCTGTTCCCTCAACTGCTACTAGTCCACATATGTACTTCTAGTATACAGAGTATAAAATAGTTTACTTCCACTAAAAGAAGTTGATTTCCAAACCCTCGTAAAATATGGTTGTTCCAGTATAAGAGGGATTAAATAATATAGTGTGTTTTTAGGGGAGTAACGTAGTTGATTATGCCAATGAAATAACTATTTCCAACAAATATCGAAATATTCACTAAATGAATTATAGTGCTTCCACCTTTAGATGAAAAATAAATGGTTCCAGAATCCTTAGTTTACCACATATCGAAATAATTCAAAATAAAAAAAACTATTAAGTTACAGATTTTTTTTTATTTGCCCTATCAGGTTTAATACTACATTTTCATACAACTGACAGTTGAAACAAGTTATCTTATTTATGATTAACAACATACCTGAGTTATTATTGTCTTGTCAGCAGAGCTGTAACCCCACTTTCTACACGGAACCATGATATTCTAATTCCTGGGATGTAATTTTTTATCAGGTAACTGTACTAGCTTGTAACTGTAGCTCTAAAACTAGATGAATTCTTGCTTGATGGTGTCAAATGGTATGGAGACATTCTTCCACTATGGTTTGGCACACTAGTGGTCAGTACCAGGAGCCAAAAATGGTAAAGCTAAAATCTACCATGTCGTCGGTACTCCTCGGTAAACGAGTGAGATTATTATGAAACACTGCAGACCTCCTAAATCACCTATGATGTCAGTAACTTCCATGTTTTATTTTGGTTGTTGTCTTTTGACAAATTTCTTCCTACTTCAGACACACTATACGCTTTTAGGTTTGACTTGACACAGTTGGTTAAATAAATATCCTGCAATTTGACGAATAATCTTTAAAAAAAATTGAAAACTGAATAGTATGTCAAGAAAAAGTTTTTAAATAATTTGATATTTAATAAAAGAAGCTACAGTAAATTTTAATAACAAAAATGTAGATCAGATCTTAACTTATTTTTTTACTTCACAGGTACAAACATTTAGAACAACCTTTATCTCCAGTGGTAAATCTATTGGGATTTTATAAAGAAATCCACACAATGACCTGTAGTAATTAAAAACAATTAATAAATTTTTGGAAACTGCAGGATAAAGAAGTTCTGGTGTCATACTAAGTTATAGAAACTGGTAACTTTAAATGCATCTTTTCACTTATGTCTGTTCATACATAAGTGAAAAGATGCATTTAAAGTTACCAGTTTACTGTAATCATGTCATTGCACTATTGTAAACTGATGCAGCTCAGAAATTGTATATCCACTTTTTTTCTGAAGCATAATTTGTGCACAAACAGTCAAAATGGGGGGCAACAGACTCTGAGGATGAGGTGTAGCAAGCAATGATTTTGAAGAGTAGACCACAGGGCAAGCAATCATTTAGTAGTGCCTGCCATCACAAGGGCTTTGTGCAATTTTGGTCTGAATAACAGGACTTGCTGCCAATACAGAATGGTATGACAGCATTAACTTTGAGACTTATATATTTATTTCTGTAAACAGGAACAATGCATCCAAAATGAATGATAAAACAAAAGTGTTAGTTGTTATTCAAAAGCAGTGTACTTACCACTAAACAGTTTAAAGTACTCAATTCTATTGTCATGAAATCAATAAAAAATGCTTTAATTGTACTTTGTACTTACGTATGTTAAATCTCATTAAATAAACAAGATGGTTATAAGAGATATATAATTATCACAATTATTGTAAAAGTGATAATTATTATTATCAATAATAATATAGTGTTGGATTTGTCCAACTGCCATGAAAACATAATATTTTTTCATTATAATATGAAAATAATTACATAATATTACAACACGTTGTTGTTGTAACGTTGGTTTTTATTTAGGGCTGTGAATTATTTTTCCTTTATGACATAAAAATTACTAAATGTTTTACAAACGTTCAACTTACTATTTTATGATACACATAACTTACTTTATTGTTATAGTAACAATTGTTACTATATATATATATATATATATATATAGTCATATACATACTGACTATATGTCAGTAGTCTATATATATGACTACTATATAGAACTATATATGTAGTGTACATATAATGTTACACAGATATACATTCATATCTGTAGCAAACATGAAATTTTACAACATTACTATTTTCCCATGTGATTGTCAGCTCAGCAACCTCCTATGATCACATAAAAGTTTATCAGAGCCAACAACCATGTATGAAGATAGAAATATTTGTTCCTAGGATTCTATTGAGGACATAATAAAATCTTGACACAATAAGTACATTTGAAGTATCTTCTTACTAGCTGGTATATACTTTGAAAATAAGTACAGCCTTAGGAATTGAGGTTATCAAAAAAGGAAAATTAAAATGAGGAAGTATCTGATTTCACAAAACACATTTAGTTTACAATAGAAAACTATCTTGTCCTCATCAACATGCTTTCAGAGAAAAATACCTCAAAGTCACGTGATGTCCAACTTCCTTTAATGAAATAAAATAACACTACTAATAAAATGCCAACTGTCTGTACTAATAGGATATTTGTTGTGGCATTTCCATGTAATATATTTTATTTAATAATTTAGGTATTTATATGTTTGTAACTAAAGTTATTTATGATAGATACAGAAGGACATTAATTAAGAATTTCATATTTTCCTTGTTTTTTTGTAAACAATCTAATTAATTTGTTTAAATGATACTTTTAGTATTTAACAGTAAATAATAAGCAACATATGGTTTTATGTTATCTTGCTGCTTTTGAATTCATATGAAACTACTGATTCTCTGTACTCCATAACATTTATATGTTCATTAACTGCAATATAATATAAATGATCCAAACAATGTTCAAACACAGTCTATTAATTGAAGATCTTTAGGTTTTTTTCTGTACACAAGTGTCTGAAGTGATTCAAGCAAATACAATTATTTATTATAAAATGTCTCTATTATAACACAACTTCTACATCCTGTAAGTACGTTAACAAACATTGTGTCATTTGTTTGTTCTATGTGCTAAACTTAAGTAGTTTCATCTTCAAAAAATAGTCTTTCAGTATCTAAAAACAGTAAATATATAGAAATTACATTTCTTTTTACACTACTTCTACATATTACTACTTACATAAAAAGGTTTGTTTTAATGTTTTATTTACACGTATATAGCAAACATTATGAGAGTTATTAAGAATACTGTTCGTTAAGTTTCATGTTTCACGTAATACAACAAATTATGCGAGTAAATAAGTTACCCTTAACTGAATATACAGAATGACATAAATTGTATGACAAATAAAATGTCTATATTGGACAAAGATACTTCATATATGTAGACACACATAAAGCTTCTTTTTTTATTATAAATCAATTTATTGGTTAATGTGCAACACACGTTGTTGTTGTAACGTTGGTTTTTATTTAGGGCTGTGAATTATTTTTCCTTTTATGACATAAAAATTACTAAATGTTTTACAAACGTTCAACTTACTATTTTATGATACATAAATATGCATAACTTAATGGTTCCTTTTTTTTTGTAGTTTACTGAATATTAATCTACTGGTATTGTTTTCATTTATTTAAAAAAAAGCCAACAAAAACAACTGATTCTTACAGATATAAACAAATGTTTAAACATAGTTTAGAATTAAAGAGAACTTGAAAGAAAAAGATAATATTACCATTTTGTCCCCTGCAACAATCTGGGAGTTTTCTCTAAAGTTTCAATAATGATCGGAATTTGATGAAGTCAGTAAAATCTGTTGAAAGATGAAAGACAATTATCTCTTGAAGTCGCAGGTTCAAGGTTCCTAGCAAACCACTGAGTTATTGTTCATCTGGAACTCCAAACTGTTCACTACACATCACTCTCATACATAAGCTAATATAAAGCTCACTCAACCAAATCGCACTTCATTTAGATGTGTAAGCGAGAAAATGTACTTACTTACAGGAGAACTTTAGCTGATTACATGTATTACATTCACATGTGAACTTAGCATTAGCAACAATTTATTATTTAATAGTTTAGCTTCCGTACTATAAACAAAACATGTTGACAACTAAGATATATTAGTTATAAACTATAAAGTTTAATTGTTGAATATTTAATACTCAGAAGTTAGTTAATCAGCCATTTTATCTAGTCTTTTTACTATTAATTAAAAGAAGTCAGTTACCTAAACTAATACGGCAACAAGTTTCCTATCCTAACAAGAACTAAGACGTTCTATCTTATAATTGTTTGATTTGTTGTTTATCAGAAAGCTACACAATGATCTACATCACAACTATTGAAACAGAGTTTTTTAGCATTATGTGTCTTCAGGATTACAACTGAGCCACTAGGGGAGGTGCTATTTTCAAACAGTTTCACAGCACGGCGTCTCTTTAGAGTTACTGGCTATTTATATACAAATAAATACCAGAACTAGTAATATTAAAGAACACATGCATAATAATAATAATATTGCCAACAAAATATTTCACCAGTATTTACGTTTTAATTTCAAAACATTGTTTTTTAAACATCATTAACATACAAATGTTTTTAATACACAAAATCATAGAAATCACCATTAAATCTAATGACAACACACTTAGCTAATTAAATAATAAAAGCATAACTGACATTAAAACATATAATAAATGAAAAAAATTCAATTAAATATAAACATTTGTATTAATTTGTTGTTAACTAAATCATATAAGAATTCCATTATTTCCCTTATTAGCCGTGGGAGTGTTATAATGTTACGGTGAATCCCATTATTTTTTGGTAAAAGAAGAGTCCAAGAGTTGGTGATAGGTGGTGATGACAAGCTGCCTTCCCTCTAGTCTCACAGTGCTAAATTAGGGACAGCTAGATCAGATAGTCCTTGTGTAACTTTGCGCAAAATTCAAAACAAACCATCTATTCCCTTACATGAATATCATCGACCACATTACTGATCCACATGTTTACAAGTTAAGCAAAACTGAAATATGAAGTTACATTATTTAATTAACTCAAGGTTAAGTATAATCATTCAAGAAATCTAGTACCTTACATTTTTTATAGTATGAATAGTTTCAAACACTGGATATATCTCTGGTATTCAGACTTAAAAACCAAATATACACAAACACAGAAATTTTCCATAAAACAAATATAATCATATACATAATATAATTTATCTTAGTCCATTATAACCAAAATATTCAGTTAAGAGAAACAGTTATTTCATTAACACACAGACATTCTTGAGGGGTGACAATTTCTTAGTAACAATGAACCAGTAAGAAAAATGGTAAATGATCCATGAAACAGAAGATAAATCTACTGAAAGGATCTACAACATGATTTTGTGCTTTAATGCACTGATAGGACCTCCAGTGGTCGGGCTTCACATAATCTTGAAATTAACATTAATCAGTTGATTTGATGTACAGGCTCATGAGTGCATGACTGCTGAAAATATACTCTTCAAAAAAAGAAACACAAAAGGGATATTTTTTTTATTTTAAAGAGAAATATATGTAATAACGTTACAAGCTCAGAGTATGTGATGTTACACGTGTTAAGGCACTGATTGTCAGACCAAAATGACAATAAAAGTTGTGCACTTTGAAAACGGAGGAAAACATCGGATTTTTCGCCAAAACGCATTCATGTCCAATAAATTTGTTTGAGAGATCTGCATGTTCTGCAAGTGCAACATGTGCAAAATCCCTATAAATGTGACGGGTTCTCAGTTTCCATAGCTCAGTGTTAAGCCACCGACACACAATACAGTTACGCCAAGACTGACTGAAGCACAACGCAACAACGCCATTGGTTGCTTGAAAGCAGGCGAATCTCGATCAGATGTTGCCAGAGTTGTGATTGTCCACCCAAGCACCATCACAAGGCTAAGGAATCGTCACCAACAACATGGATCAACTCGTGACCGTCCACGATCTGGCAGACCTCGTGTGACCACGCCCGGACAAGATCGCTACATCCGGTTATGTCACCTTCGGGATAGGACCACCATTGTGACATCTACTGCCTCAATCATACCAGGGCTGCGTAGGATTTCATAGACTTTATGTTCATATCTGGTACCTTTTTTTGTTGTAATATTTAAGTTTTGGTGCTTCTATCCACATCATTTTAGGTGCAGACATTTTTATGAGTCAGTCCGTTTATGAGGATTTCCTCTATACATTGGAGCCTCATGTCAAAGCTACTCACCAGCATACTCGCAGCTTTCTCCGACGACTGTTCTTGTTTTCTGCCCTTCTCCTTCCTCTCCCTTGCTTGTGACTTAATCACAGTCTTAGGTGATCAGTTGATACATTGTTCATTTCTTATCCTCATACAGCCAGCAGTATGACTGACAATCCAGTTGGTATGAATACCACTGGAGACACTTTGTCCAGATTAATTTGTTTTATTGCACATTCAGCATCAATCCTTGTCAAATGGGCTTCCATTTTCTCACCCATCATCTTCTAGCACCCTCTCCTTTTCCTTTTTCTCCTCCTCTAAGTCCCATTTCCAGTCATGTGTTTCCAAGGTGGCTCAGGATCTTTTCAAGAATACTATTAAACCTGTTGGTCACTTTACTTTAGGATGTTATTCCCAGTTGTTCATTGTTTTAAAGAAGACCAAAAACTGGTGTCTAGTCACAGACTTTCCTTCTTTCACCACAAAACTTTTACTCTAGGTCTTTAAATGACAAAGGTAGTAATTGGATGCATACTTTCAGATCTCCATTTTTCCAGTATATCATTTTTACTTTCTGTTTGTCCTTAAGGGTCTAGTCTTTCATTCCATGCTGTTCTGTACAGTACCAAACATTCTTTCTTCTGGTCCTTGATTCTACATCCTTTGGCTTTGGTGGTCCATTCCTTCATTCATGATTAAATGATCCATTATCTTTATGCCTACCTGCCTATCTGTTTCCTTCCCAGGGTTTAATTATCCAAACCACTCCATCTCTAGACTTTCTCATTTTCCCATTCTGGCCTGCCCAATCATAGTTTGTGGTATTTGATCTGCTTCAGTCATCACCTCCTTTGCCTCTTCTTCTATCCACATCCTTTCTCTGCCAACTTTACATATTTGTGCTTTACCCTACCATTCCCACACACTAGCTTTCATTCAGTCCCTTGTGATGTAGTCTGGACTTTTTGCATATGTAGCTTCCCTTATTTCCAGTGTGGTCTGTTCTTCTTCCTTGCTAATTTATCAGAGGAAATTGTGAATATTTTGCTATTGATCTCTTCAATGAAGTTTCCGTTTTTTCACGTCTCAGTATACCTCACCTGTTTGCCTGTTTGGCAATGGCTTTGACTGTTGTGGGTCACAGGGCAATTTTGTTCTCTACCTGCTTTAGCTGGATGTTTTTGTATCTCATTTCCTCCATCTTGTTTTGATCCTTTAATCTTCTCAACCATCTCCCCCCACAACCTTACAGGATTAAAATGTTAAATGTTGTTCTGCATGCCTTTACTTTTCCATCATTTTAACCCTTATCTTCCTTTTCCCTATATCAATTTTAATTTAAGACCCATTTTCTTTTTCTTGAACTGTGGTGATCATTAGTCCATGTATTTGCATTCAATGTATCATACTGTATACCACAATACATATATTTTCCTTTATCCTGATTGCTCTTTCCTCTCCAAGACTCATGAGGATGGTTTTACTTTCAGACTCATTTCCCTACCTTCCATTTTTCATTTATATTTACACTGCTACCTATTATGAACATAATTTGGTTGTCTCCTAATCAACCAGATAGTGTCTGCCTTTTGTTGCAGTTTTGCATTCCTCAGTTTGACTGCGAGTGAATAAGTTTCTATTTTTCTTACGTCACCCTATACTTCAGTTTGGATCCCATCCCATTCTGAGGGAAGTGATGCCTGACCAGGTATACCCTTTGGCTGACGGCCTCTATTGTACCTACTTCTGGATATAGACTCCAAGGGGACTTATTCTGGATGTAAGCTAGACCAGCCATCAAATATGTACTTTATGGACTTTCAGGTCCATAATGCCAACCATGAAGGTGCAGTGTTTTGCAAGACTCCTAGTAGATTCATCCTCACAGTATACTGCATCATAAGTAAGCCCATCCCAGACCACACAGACTTATAAGCTATTATGTATAAAGAGAGGTATGTCAGCCCATCTCTCTGTTCCTGTTTAACACTTTAGTTTGGGCCTGCTTTTCAAAATAGGGTTCCATGGTAATCCATTGCACTTTCTACAATGATACATTTCTTTTCAATTGGTACTGCACTATTTTCTTCATTCTTTTACTGGTGTAAGGGAGTTCCTAGCATCTACCAACTCTTGGCTACTGGGGTGGTACATCATGGAGGCTTCTTCACTTGATAGTTGGATGTTTGTGTTCTGTCAGTGTATTTGCTGTGTACTCTCCTCTTACTGTGGACTTGATGTACAATTCCAGATATCATCTGGTTACGGACTGGATGAATCCACCAGATACAGTTTTCTTCCCTGAGAAAATCAAGCCCAAAGGAAGAAACAAAAATTAAATTTAAAATTCTGCATAAATTTAAAAATAGATCCAGGGTAGAGGCCATAATGTGAAATATAAAGTGGTCCTTGGTTTTGGAGGTGACTACAGAAGAAGGAACCACACTGCACTGGAGATACATCATCTATTAGTTTTAACATCCATTTCCCAGTCTCACATGAAGAAATTAATTTAATTGTTGTTTATCACAAGTTTTAATTTGTTGTTTTTAATGCAGTCCTTCCTGTTTTTGGCTTACTTAGCTGTTGAATATTAATATTCTATACATATATTCCATGAATGTAATTTGTTGCTGACTATGTAACAATTCTCCATTACATTTTTCAGTCTTTATGCAGGTATGTGTCATTGCCTTAACTAGTAGACAACTGTGTCAACTGTGATTTGATCCAGCAAGCTGATTATAATAATCATATTTCTGAAAAGGTTATAAGTGGTAATAGCAAGCGATATCTCACAAGTTGTCCTGCTCTAAATACTTTTCATCCTATTAGTCATATAAATCCATTCTGCAAAATAAATAACGTAGTTTATCTATTGGCCTGTACTGAATTTAATATGAAATATGTAAATAAAACTTAAAATCCATTAAATGTACGTATAAACTTAAATAAATTTCAAGTTAAAACTAATTCAATGAAATCCATATAATTCAAGTACTTTAAAATTCATCCTTTTACTTCTGCTAAAATAACTATATTGAAAATTGTTAATGAATAAACCATTGGACTGCAGTGAGAGAACTTCTATTACTTTGATATTAAAAACATATTCTTATCAAATGAACTAAGATTTTAATAATTCTAATTTTGTTTGTACTTAACTTGTTCTTATATACACATGTTTTTCTTCCTCCTGTTTAGACTAAAAGCCTTAAGTTTCAATATCTCACACCAGGTGTAATTATAGTTTCAAGCTTCTCCAATATTTTGTTCTCATCTCACCATTGGTCTTACATGCAATTCTTTTGGTTAGTAATAATACCATACATTTCTTTTCATCCATCTGCCTGACATGCAAGTACAGTAATGAACACAGTCATAAAAACTATTAACCAAGCTGAAAAGCGACACCCAATTCCACATCTTGCTTTCTGCGAGTTATAAGGAAAAAAAGAGGATTTTACTTTTAAAATTAATGGCACGTACAGACTTTACTATAACAAAATAAATGTTGGTATGTCATTGCATGTTAATGCACAATAATCCACTGTTTAGCTTTAGAGATTAAATATCTCCGAGACCACTTTACTAGGAATTACAGTTGACTTTTTTTTCTTCTTCTTCTTCTGCAGTTTTTACCTACATTTACAGTAGTTGATGGTTAAATAAGAAATTATTTTCTACTATAAGGTTACTACTTTCTGGCTTTGGTCTAGAACTCACACATTTATCATTTCAATATAACACACAGTCATATATATAGTTTAACTTCTTGAAGGTGTTATCATTTAGGCAAATATAGAAATATCTGTATCATTCACCTTACAATTTGGAAAATTTTTATCTGAGGTTCAATGTCCTCTGGCAGTATAATAATATTTGATCTTTATAAATAACACAACTGGAATAAAATTTTTGTATTAAAGAAAAGAATGTATTCTATGAATCATGGTTGCTTGTCATGGAGGCCTGGAGAAATTCTCTACTTTGTAGTATTATTACATAATCACCATTACAGCTCTCTGCCTAGTATCAAATTATAATTTCAACACTCCATAAATTTAGTTGCATATTCTGATGAAACTTTGCTGAACTATAACATCAAAGTAATGAAACATGTCCCTAATGACACAGCCCCAATATCCCCCCTCACAACCCTCCTCAACTTTTGTCTTCATGTGTCATAGCATGATGTCACTTTTAACTGTTTTGAATTTTGTGCAAAGCTACATGAGGACTATCTGCATGAGCTGTCCCTAAATTTAGCAATGTAAGACTAGAAAAAAGGCAGCTAGTCATCACCACCCACCATCAACTCTTGGGCTCCTCTCTTAATCAAGAATAGCAGGATTGACCGTTCCATTATAATACTCCCACAGTTGAAAGGGCAAGCATGTTTGGTGTGACAGGGATTTGAACCCAGGACCCTCAGATTACGAGTCGAGTGCCTTAACCACCCAGCCATGCCAAGCCACTTTCGACTGTAAAGTGCTCTCTTAACTACTGATATGGTCCCACTATCCATCAGCTATGATAACCTAAATGACTAAGAAAGAAGTGTCTACAATTTGGTAAAACTTCCTTCTATAACCTATAACTGCTGGAGGCTGAAAACCTAACAGTCCCTAAACACAAGTTTTTCATACCGATTATATAGATAAACAACATATTCTACATTTATATACAAAATGATCTCATTTACTCTAACAGACACTTAACAATGAAGGCATTACACTTCCTTAGGGGTCAAATGCTCCTCTAGTGAGATAAAAGAGACAAGTTATCAACAATTTCACAGAATTTGTACATGTGAATTTACTTTATTTACAAAACTGTATTTATTAATATAATTTTGTGTTTTTAATGTTTGAATATAATACACAGGAATTTTATTTTATCCTGTAAACATGCTACTAAATATATTTCTATTTCTACACATATCTACCTATGTTAAATTAAGCTTCACGTAATGTACCAAATATCAGCCATTAATAAATATACACAAGCAATACTACCATATTCTTAACTACTGAACAGTTAAAGGTCTAAACAAATTGGAAAAACAGTTTTACACAATTTTAAATATACAAGACACAGTAGAGGCACAGATGAATTCATTTGTCTGAACAGTTTGAAATATTACAACAGTACAATCACACGCACAACTTTATTTTTATTTCAGCAAGCATGTAAGACATCACTTTTAACTGCAAAAGAAACACAATAAAAACATATATTACAGTCGATATCCATTAGAATGTACATAGGTATTTAACTTAAAACATCTGGTATTCCTAATTTAATAGTTTTATTATGTACAGAACATTCACTATTAACAAACCAATAATAAACTCATTGTGACATTCTCCTCCCTTATTTTATAACAAAATTCAAATTAAATTAACATTTGAAAAAGGTTGAAATAATAAAGTACAAATTTATCAACACTAAACTTAGAGATACACTATATGATACTTCAAAATAAACTCATTACATAATTAAAAGTAACAAAAAATTACCCCCAAATTAATTCATTTATATTTAAAATTAACTTTTGTACTTTCCAAATTTCTGAAACTTACAATCTCCACGACAATTGATACATACATACCCAGGTGACAAATATACAAGTCAATAAATATAATGCTATTAAATACATTAAGTGTCTAAAAGTGGTTGAAATCCATGTTATAAAACAATAATAAATGTAATACAAAAATTATGAGACCAAAATTCAAAATAATTCTTCCATTACAAGTACTCTTAATCATCCTTGAATCATAATGAATGATATCTGTGACCATAGCACTCAAATACATTGAAAGTATTCTATATAACAAACAAGATCCCGATCCCAATGTAAAACACACCAGCAACTGAGTTGGGGGTTAACTGCTTGAACCCATAATGTCTCCAACTCTTACTGTCTTTTGCTAGTCACAGCCAATTGTGGGAAGGCAATAAACCTTAATATTTAAAGATAACTGCAAAATAAAATGAAACCAACATAAACTCCCAGTCTCCACTGTGTCATTTAATAATTAGTGATGTTAAAAGGAAATAAAAATCCTTTGTAGTTTTTAAACCCCCATTCTTCCCCTTTGTTTTGAAAATTTGTTGAGACAAGCCAGTTACCTAAAGTTAGTCTTTTTGTCCCAGTATTTAAATACTAATGAAGAAGTATTTAAATATTTTAATGTTAGTAACTTAACCTTGAGTAACTAATGCTAAGTTCTCCACTAGGTAATTTCCATGATTGAGAATTTATTTTTCAATATACTTTTGTATTTGTTATAAAAAAAATGTGATTTTTTTATATATTACTCCTTTTAACCATTATTTTTCGATTTATTTATGAATAACTTAACATCATATATATATATATATATATAAAGAGAGAGATACAAATTGCTATTATAAAAACTGTTAGAAATCTTTTTCAGTGGAAGATAATTTCTTTTAACAACATAGATATTACAATTGGTACATCAATGATGGATTTATTTGTTTTGAATTTCGTGCAAATTTACATGAAGGCTATCTGTGCTATCAGTCCCAAATTTAGCAGTGTAAAACAAGAGAGATGGTAGCTAGTCATCACAGCTACTATATCTCAGGCTACTCTTTTATCAACAAATTGTAGGATAAACTCTCACATTATAATACCCCCAAAAATGAAAGAATGAGCATGTTTGGTGTGATGGGAATTCAAACTTGCAACTCTCAGATTATGAACTGAGCACCCTAACCATCCAGCCATGCTGAATCATTAATGATAACAAAATCAAATTCCCTTCTTTGGCCAAAAATAGTAAACTACACTTTGTCTTCTACAAAATTAATATCTATATCAACGTTATGTGCACGAATGTTATTACTGTTGCTTTTATAATATTTCAATCTCCAAATGTCTCAATTCTGATATCCCTTTGTTGGTGGTCTCAACAATTTCATATGGCTATTCCATACATGCTCCAGCTTATGGCCTTTCTTGGTCAGTTTCAATGCTTCTCCTAATCATTTGGTCACAAGAGTGACACTGAAACACTAATACCTTTTACTCTTCTGGTACTTTTTTTTTTTTCTGTCTCACTTTAGTGTTATTTTAAAGAACTGTGAACAAATAATGCTAAAGTACTGATACACATATAAGTGTTGTACCTATAACGTACAAAATTAAAAGAAACAGTAATTACATAGAAACAGTAATTACAATGTTTAATATCCCTGGGAGGTTACTTACAATAGGATTGTCATATGTCAATCCTACTTTTTCATTACAGTGGCCCATCATGAGTAGTCACCTTATGGTGGTGATCACTTGCCATTGACTAAAATAAAAAAACAAAAACTTCAAAATGAATTTTATACACAAATGCACAAGTACAAAAGAAACAAAAGCAATCAGAGATTTCACACCCTTGTGTAACTGCTCCTTTTCAAGATTGCATTAATTTATATTGGATAACATCAAATTTCACCTTTGAACACTCAGAAAGTCTTTCTCAAATCTGAAATGATCAATGATCTGGATCATTTTCTGTCATGTTAAGAGGAGTCTCAACTTAAAAGTCCCCATGAAAATTGGTACAAATCTTATCATACTTTAAAGAGTTATTAACTCAGAACTGTGAAAAAATGTCTCATCACCCCATTCTAAAAAAAAAAAAAGACTTCAAAGTGATCTGAATCCAGATGAAATTTGGAGGGCAGTCCGATACTGACTTCTCATCTTTTTAAAAATGTATGCACTCAGAAACGCAGTCACATGCAGATTCAAATGCAATACAACATTAGAGGTAATACTGGGCTTTTATTTAATAAAGGTTATATAATGATTCAGATATTGTAGTTTTATTCACATCTACAAAGGCAAAAACATAAAATATAGTCATTGGGTCTTTATAATCACCAATACCTATCTATCTGCTTTTCCATTAGCAGCCTTACGTGATGCTGAATCATTAAAAAAGTGGAATATTTTCTTGTTCCATGTATTTATTACACATACTAAAGTTGTCAATAATTTGTCCCAATCATTTGTTTTTTTTATCTGTTTTGCTGAATGCTCTCTTAATACTTTGGCTTTGAATGTTGCATGCCTGTTTCCCAACACCTGAAATATGTATTGGTTTATCAGAAAATAAAATTACCCACACACACACACACACACATATATATATATATACACACACACATGTACTAATTAAAATAGTTATTACATGTACCAGTATCTTTATTATATACATCTCCATATATTGTTACAATATTTAAGATAAATGAAAGTAGCACAGCCATTAACATGATAGTGATGAACCAAGAAAATTAATTTATATTCATATCACCTGTTAATACAGTATATAGGTATAATAACTGAACACTGATTGAACACTTTTGTTTCATATGCAAATTTAAATAATACTATGCTATGTGAATAATGAAATATATCCTGTGTAAAATCTGAATACAATATTGCAAACTATTTATGTCAAGTAATATTTATAGTTTGTTTTTTTCACATCTTCAACTCCAGTATAATTTAACTCTAGTTAATCTTGGTCAGTCTACTGTTCTAAATGACTCTGATGAATGATATCACCAAAATATATCCTTCACTAGATATTTATTCAACTGCAGTAGATTAGCTTTCCAATAAAGTCAACTACCCATAACTACAATATAACAAATTGCCACCAAGTTTCAAATGTATTTAATTATATTTCTACTCTTCACCTTAACATTTATAAATTACACCATTCACTCACTGGGGCATCTATGAATAGAATAGCAAGTTTCCTATTAGTAAAATCATTATAGGTCTCAATAACTAATTATACTAAGTTCAACACGTATTTGACACTGAAGAAGTTATTTACCCAATAACAACTTGATGTGTAAAGTGTTAACAAATAAGTCATACTAACCTGTCAACAAAAACTTGTTTGCTATTAGTCTTAAACCACATTTGGATAACCTGTTGACAATTCTCGATTGAAACTGGCTGAATTGTGCCGGTAGAATGTATTTAAGCCGCCATCCAAATTGCATTCCCCTACGTATACTAGTCTACCGCTGATGACTAAAATTATATCTGTAGTGTTAATTCAACTACTCCAGACACAAATCAATATTTATGACGACTCTTGAAGTTGTGAAGTTAGTTCAAAATTAAATGAGTGTATTCAGTGGTAAAGTGGCCGATTTGTGCAAGTTCAAGCCACTGTCCAAATTCCATCATCCCATGTACACTATTGCTAGTCTGCTGCTCAAAATACGATTGGCAGTGCAATTGGTAAAAGTTGCAGTTATCTCTTTCTTTTAAAATATATTCGGAGAAATGAAATGCTCCTTCTTTGTTTTGTTTTTTTGGTTATAATACTAACACACTTCTTGAATAGTTTTATTCGCAGCCAATTTACAGTAACAACAATCTCCTTACATCGAGTTTTCACCCGTCAGTAATGTCATATGCATAGCTTCCGCTATGTGGCTCTAAAGGTATTGTTATGATAAGATAATTTAAAAAATTGCTCAAAATAAGTTAAAAGATACGTCTAAACAATTTGTTTGTTTGGTTTTGAATTTCGCACAAAGCTACTCGAGGGCTATCTGTACTAGCCGTCCCTAATTTAGCAGTGTAAGACTAGAGGGAAGGCAGCTAGTCATCACCACCCACCGCCAACTCTTGGGCTACTCTTTTACCAACGAATAGTGGGATCGAAAGGGCTGAAAGAGCAAGCATATTTGGCGCGACGGGGATGCGAACCCGTGACCCTCAGATTACGAGTCGCACGTCTTAACACGCCAGGCCATGCCGGGCCAAATTGTCATGGAATCTAATAATATGATACTTGTGCAATAAAAATGTTCAAGGCTCACACAGAAATACATGTGTAGTGAGAGGCTGTAAAGTTACATATATGGGTAAAACTAAGCGCCATTTGAATGTTTATTTAGGAATATAGAGGGATAATGCGCAGATCGTTTGTTTGTTTGAAGTTTTAAGCACAAAGCCACACAATGCGTTATGTATGCTTTGCCCGTCATGGGTATCGAAACCCAGTTTCTAGCGTTCCAAGTTCACAGACATATCTTTTGGGTCACTCAGGTGTACATAAATCTTTATCACCATAACAGATGGATATACAGACATTGAAATTACCATTAAAAGTCTTCTTATTGCGAAAGCGCACATGAAACAAAATATTCAACAAACATCGTTCCAACTAATATTGTTTTAATTAACCATCTGTAATTCGTGTATTATAAATTGTGACTGATGAGTATGTAGTATTCCATTTCTAGTTTATCGTACTGTATGTATAAATGTATTTTCCTTAATAATCATTTCTCAAAAATAATAATACTGTTTTTATTGCACTTTCACAAAAATCTACTAAATCAAAAATGCGATACCTTATACCCGAGCGCTTTCAAAATAGGAACATTTCCTTTTCATTGGCAAACTAGAAGTGACCGCTTTACTTTGTTTTTGTCTGTCTGTGATCTTTAGTAGAGTTTATGTCTTATAGAGTAACCCGTCAAGGAATATTAGAGAGACGGCCTAAGTAGCCAAAGTGACAGTTTTATTTAATTTCTTATTTCAGTTTATTCGCCACCAGATAACAACATTATCTGTCCATATGGATACATGTTAGGGAAAAGAGATTACTGTAAGTTATGAATAACTATTTCCTTTGGTTTTATTCTCCTTAGTTATTTATGGAAAAACCTGTTTCATAGATATATATGTTTATATTAATTTAAAGATAAAACATGAAGTACATTTGGATTTATCACAACATAAAAGCTTTTACTGAAACGTTGTAAAGTGTTTTTGTTAGTATATTCTTCAGGTATACCTTTCACGAGAGGATGATGAAAAATCAGCTTTGAATTTGAATTTCTTTCACTCAGAGACACAAAGTAAATTGGATGAACACAGTGTATTTTATGTTAATATGTGGAGTAAGCAATATATATAATAAAGTTTTTGTGACGTTCAGTTAAAACAAATATTACAACATGAAAATACCTGTGCTGATCACATCACCACATAAAAGTTTACCAGCTCGGTAAAATTTCTATAAGGCCTACAACTTACTTTATGTGATGAAAATGGCAGGTGTTTCCTAGTGGACAGCGTTGAGGGCTACTGTTCAAATGGCCCCAGGTTCATTTGTTGCATTGTGTTTCAGAATAAGCTTACAAGAAATACAAACAACTGCCCACAGATTTTTAACAAAAACATTAATAAGTGTACTGTGGAAAATATCGTACATTAAAAACATTTTTCAAATAATTACGTTTTGGTATTGTTATGAAAAAAGATGTTACTTTATGAAAATAACCCTCAGTGGCACTGCGGTTTGTCTGAAGACTCGCACCGCTAATCATCGGGTTTATATGCCCGTGGTGATCAGAGCACTGATAGCGTAATGTGTAGCTTTGTGCTTAATTCTTAACAAACAAACTAAATTATGGAAATTATTTTATTAATTTGTAAATCTTAAACTTAAACCATACTAAATGTTTCAGAGTGAATTTGAAACATATATAAACCTTTTACATGAAAAATCTTGGAAAATGTTTCATTGTTAAGGAACTTATCAAAGAGTGCCTTATTGTGGAAACTCTAGAGTTTCGTTTAAGATACAAAACCAGTATTTTTTTATTTATGTTTGTGTGTTTTTAGGGAACATTTTTAAGTTAACGAGAATAAATCAATTCAGAATACATAAAAAAATATATTTTTCATATATATACACACATTATTTTGAGCTGCTTTTCACTATTTTTTTTCTATTTGTTCCATGTATCTGATAATTCTTTTGGGAAATATATTAACAAAGCAGCTCATACACTAAACTTATAAATACTATAAAATATTTATCTATAAAACTAAATGTTTAAGAGCTTGTGTTGATTCTGTTACATGATTGAATTTCCTTGTTTTATCAACTTTTTGATGTGTAGGATTTGGTTAAATATATAAGTTAAAAATTATTCCTTTCTTTAAGTTTCGTGCCCTCCTGGACAGTTCGGGAATAAAAAACAAGTAAAATGCGTTCCCTGTCCCAAGGACCATTACATTAATATTTTGGGTCCTACAAATGTTCGGCTTATCCAGAAAGACGATTCACAAACCCTGGATTTTCTTCACGGGATGCATGTAAACGTAAGTTTTATCAAATACCGCACTATGAACGACTTTATCTCAGTTATATTCAGAATTTTTATTGCTGCAAGTGCTCAACTCTCAAATAGCTTTAGAACTTCTAGTCGGTATCATTAACAAGTAATGTTATTTATGTAGTTTGATACTATCCACTTCTCATACAGAGAGTAAAGCAACGTACGCTATGAACTTTATACCAAGTTCAGACAATTGACCTGTTTCTTTTATTTAGACAAATTATTTTGCTATAATTTTATTTTTTTGTATCCCTAATTTTTTTTTAAACAGAGGTTTGACTGGTTTTTGTTTAGATGTTCTTTATCAGTTAACTTTAAGATTTTATCTTCTCTTTTTTTTGTTGGTCTTATTGTCACTTCTGTTATTTTTATTATCGCCGTTTGTTCCTAATTTTCTCCGACTTTCGTGTTTGTTGTTTAAAAACACATTTATCTTTTCTAGCGATCTGAATTATACGTTCTCACAATACATGATGTAAAATACAGCAGCGTGACGTTGTATTTGTAAGTTATGGCACATTAGGCGGCATGCTTAGCATCTTATATCTGAATAAATACAAACACAAATATTCTTTTGTCATGGTTGATACCTATGCTGAAGTGAGGACAATGTTTTAAAAGGGGGCTCAGTGTTCCAATAAATCAGAAAATACTTGAGAATACTTGACAAGTTAGGACTGTAAGAGGCTCTAATCTATCCTGAGCAACTTCATCATCTGTAATGATTAGTGAAGAGAAGAAACAAATGAAAAACAAAAACAGTATTGTGATGAAGCTGGACACATTGTTCTATTGTTTACAGAGTAATAAACAATGATTTGAAGTGACAAAGGATTATAAACTAGAAGTTTACAAATCGTCAACTGTTTTCATTTGAAAAATGAATGAAGCAAAGGGAAACCCAGCATATCTTTAAAGGTCGCAGTGTAACTATACAATAGACATTTATTCATTTAGTCATTTTAAAATTGGTATTAGGATCCAATATACAGAAAATAGTATATGTAAAATTTTAAAAGTGTGACTGGTCAAAAACTGACCTATAAGCGGTTACTAATAATGGTAATGAAACGATCGGAACAAATGGAAGCAATATGAAGTACTGGACTTCCAACACCGTTCTAGTGTTAAGATTAATCTCAACTATTGTGCACATAGGAGAAGGAGGGAGCAGCCCCTCTAGCTTGTAATACATACGGTCACTTAGACAGATTTTTAATTTTAATTCGGGCAAAACTAAAGCAGAAAATATAAACTCAATTGAGATAAAATTGTGCAGCCACCCTCTGAAAAACTCCTCGTATGTCTATGATTTGGTACATAAAGAACTTTAGTAAAACTCCATAAACGAGTATTTATATAAATGTTTGTACAATGATCTGTATATATAAAACACCTTTTCGACACATTTATTTTAAAAAGAAACTATACATCTGATTTAATAGAGACATTTTCTGTAACGTAAGTTACGACTATGTTTATAACAAATGATTTCGATGCTTCATTCTCGTTGGTTGGCTTTAGTTAGATGTATTGACATTTTTAATTAGTTGAAATTAAATATTTTTCACAGGTTAAATATTACCCAACTGGGACGGTTTGAAAATATTTATTGAGAAACGATATCAATGATAAACAATGCTAATATTGTTTTAATTTCACTACCCATCATAGAAAAGATATTTACGCTTCCACTTCTGTTTGCCACGGTGGGAATACCACTTCT
Source organism: Tachypleus tridentatus (assembly GCF_004210375.1). Classification (NCBI taxonomy): domain Eukaryota; kingdom Metazoa; phylum Arthropoda; class Merostomata; order Xiphosura; family Limulidae; genus Tachypleus; species Tachypleus tridentatus. The sequence continues at coordinate 60,801,208 of NC_134828.1, forward strand.
AATACTTTTATCAGGGTAAGCACAATATTTTTGTTGGTTTAACTTGTTTATCGTTAGGTACAGATGCATTTAATAGGATCGAGTTCCTGACTGTAGTGTTTTTAACCCTCAAGTTTATACTTAATTGGTTGGGCAGGGTAACATTTTAGATATATTTCAATATGTGTATGGTTTATTGTAAATATTTTGAAATTAATATCTTATAAAGAAACCTTTAAGTGGCATTTACGAGTCTTATACTGATTAAATATTTCTAACATGTAATAATAGGCTTACGGCTAAGGAAGGTGTGGAGTTTTAAAACCATATAATTAAACTCGAATTTTTAACTTGCACTTACAGTGGGGAAAACAATTTATATTTAACTGCTAATTGTCAGTATTCGTCAGAGTTATTTACTCACCAGTTAACTCATTTAATATACAATTAATATTTTCATTTTTATTTCTTCCCCTAATCTAGAATATAATTTAAAATTCTTCTCTAAGAACGGAGCACTGCGATATTGATTAAAACAATTAAGAATCTTGTCATGAAACGTGTCAATTAGCCAGTCATTATAATATTACAGTAATATATTAGTCAGTGTACTAATATAATATTACAGTAGTATACTGATATATACAGTACAGATATATTGATACTTAGAGCTGTAGACATGTTTATCAAAATTAAATTCTTCTTTTTTTTCAGTATTATAATTCGTAAACGACAGAGTCTCGAGATATCACTCTGTTGTCAAGACAAAAATTCGGGGACAGAAAAAAAACTTCGATTATATAAAATATTCACCAATTGGAGATTCTAGTGTAAAACGTGAGGAAGATGTAGAAAAACTACAAGAGGTTCCACAACGAAACAATTATCAGAAATTTGTGACGTGAGTGACAAGAACTTTAGTTTTAGTGTGAAATTATAAACCAATCAAACTAAAGTCGCTACTCTTCTTCAAAACAACCACAGAAAGATTTCTGAAACGATTTAAAATGAAAGACGACAAAAAATACAACATTTTAAAAATCTGCGTATATCAAAACAGTCTCCAACATATAAACTTTCACTTTCTAAAAGTACTCCTTGTGTCGGAGGAGAAACACGAAAGGAAACAGGTTGCTCTGCTTTACAAAAACAAACTGAGCAAAAAAATATTCTGTTCAAATTGAACTTGAATTACACTTCAAACTTGTACTTAATCAATCTATATGCTGTGATACTAACACTAATTTTTTATCTTACCAATTTTTTACCATCGTCTACAATTTCCAGTATCAAGATGGAATGAATCAACAAATAGTTTAAATCGATTTTAAAGAGAACAGCCTGTATATCTTCTCGCTGTTATATAAAAACTATTAAATAAAATAGATTCAAATGACCGCTGTAATATATTTAGAAGTAGTGCACAGTTATGTTCACTTAAGAATGGATTTCGATAGTTAAGTTGTACACAAGATAAGAAGCGAGTGTCATTCAGTTAAAATATTGAAGTGAGAAAACTGACTAGTTACACAATCATGTACAATTACTAAATACTCATTCTGATTATTAATATATTTGATGATGCTTCAATAAAGTAGAAGATAATCGATTACATGTTACTGTAATATTGTTTCAAAACTATGTGGAGAAAACATTTGACAAGTAAAATAATTTTTCTGAGCCGACAGAGTGAAATCTTACATGTTTAGTTTATGTTGAATCCATTATTCGTTTATTTATGTGTTGAAATATCTTTAGTATGATGTATCAATGTTTATTTTCCCGTGTTGTTGTACAGATGTAAAATACAGACTTTACCTGAAACAGTAATAAAAGCATAGTGTAGAAAAGTTGAATGAAAGCTAATCCAGTATGTTATGAGCTAATGTGTTTATACAATAACAGTGTTGTTAAAAGTTTTATTAATAAATGTATTAGTATCCTTCTCTAGTCTCTAATTCCACATTGTTAATATAAGGTGTGTTCAATAATAATAAACACAAATGTGTTGGATATAGAAAATGTGGCAGAATAATTGCTTGATTTATAACTTCAGGTTCTTTTGATATTATGATTGATAAGTCTCTTTTGGTTATAAGCTATATTCAAGTGTCAGCAATATTGCTGAAAGAGTCCCCAACGTATATAGATATATCACTGATACTGATCATGAAGTATACAGCAACTGTTTAATGGTAAGAATATTACTAAGGTAGAGTAGTGTTCAAATAATTTTTGATAATGAGAATTTATCGAGCTTTTAGTACAAATGCAAATAGTTTTAGTCGGCGAGAAACAAGCTTAAGTCAAATATTTCTAAAAATATCTACAGAAAGACAAGAATATACTTTTTGTTTTATTTTATACAGTATTGTAGATTAAACATAATTATTTTTTTAGATAGTTTCTTTAAACTCTGGTGTAACAAATCGACTTGTAAAACTAAACATAAGACTTAAAATCGTTCCCGGTTATTACATTGATTGAAATTTCCTTAGACAAAATTTAATACTAGACATTGTACATCCAAATTTTAACTATGTTATTCGATTCTGAGAGACAAAAATAGTTAATTATTTACGGTTTGATCGGGCAATGTAGGATATTCTCATTATATTTTCGGCTCAGCATGGCCAAGTGGTTAAGGCACTCGACTCGTAATCGAAAGGTTGTGGGTTCGAATCCGTAGGGGCGTAATAAAGTTACCGTCAATCCCACTAACAGTTGGTAAAAGAGTATCCCAAGAGTGGGTGATGATGACTAGCTGTCTTCCCTCTAGTCTTACACTGGTAAATTACTGAGGGCTAACGCAGATAACCCTTGTGTAGCTTTGCGGGAAATTAAAAAAAAAACAAAAAACCTTATCATAGTTTCAGGTACAGTTGAGTCAGCTGAATAATCGATTTCATAACTTCGTGTTCAGGGACCAACTCTTCTAACCCAAAAGTATTGATTTTTAAACAGATTTCTTAAATGTTCTTACGACTCGACTTACCAAACAGTGTACACACCTGTCCACCAATGAAGATCTGACACTTAGTTGGATAATTTTTGAAAACTCATTGTGATTCTCGGAAACAAAAATACTTTAATAATTGATCATAGTAAAAGATGGTAAATCGACAGCCTGTTTTTCTGTAACTCTCATTCTAAATGTCAAAGTTCCGATTAATCCCATATGTACGAGTTGTATTGAAGTTAATATAAACTTTTTCTGTAGCTTTTTTATCCTACTACGGTGGCGTCAGTTTGTAGATAATGCAAACAGTTGCTTCTTAATATCATTTCAGTTTCTTTATACTTGGCGTATATGTTCCTTTAATGGTTAAGCATCATTGTGCAACTTCTGGTACGCATTCATTAGCTGTGCTCAGTTTTTCTTTATATTACTTGTGTGTGAATCCTATATGAAATTTTATAAAATTTTGATTTTCTTCTCGTGAGGAATTTGAAAATAGTGTAAAATGCATCAGTTCTTCCTTCTTAAAGAAATGTTTATCATCGACAGAAATTTTACCACTAAACTTCCATGTGTCTTACTTTTCTTGTTGTACTAAACAACGGTTGTATTAACCTGTTTGTAAGTTTGTCCTTTATCAGTTAAACATTCATACTGATGCAGTTGATAACATTTTATCATCTTTAATCTAACTGGGCTTGTTTGTTTTATGATTCTATATGGTTCTTTTCACAATTTCGCCAGCTTTATAGTGTTTCCTATTTTAACTTTGGGAATGCATAACATGCATTAACTAAAAAAGGCACAGTTAAACTTGACATTCTCCTTAAGTTATTGTAATTGTTTTTTGCTTTTTTGTTTTTTTAATTTCGCGCAAAGCTACACGAGGGTTACTTACTCTAGGCGTCCATAATTTAATAGTGTAAGACTAAAGGGAAGGCAGCTAGTTATCACCACCCACTACGAACTCTTGGAATAATCTTTTACCAACGAAGAGTGGGGTTTACTGTCAGTCATAACGCCCCCACGGCTGAAAAGGCGAGCATGTTTGGTGTGACGGGTATTCGAATCCACGATCCTCGGATTACGAGCGAGAGTCTTAACCGTCCGGCCATGCCGGACAGTTATTCTAAAGTAAAGCCTAGTTTTCTCCTCTCTCATTCTATGCATGGTTCTTAATAATCTTTAATATTTCTTCTGGTATTCAACCGAAAGAATATTTTACTTATTTTATGAAGTGTGCTGAAAATGACATGTCATGATCCATTTTCATTACTTTAGTTTTATATCTACGTATTACAAGTATCTGCAATATTCTGTTATTGTCAGTCTTTTCATAACAGTCAGAGTCGAAAGTGTACACTGGATTTTCTTCCTGTAGTATTCTGTTCCTTAAAGTTTTCTTTCACCTTTATATAGGTTCGTTTGTTTGTTGTAAATTTCGCGCAAAGATACATGATTTGTATGTTTTAGACTGAAAATGTATTTCTGACAGATACTCATCTTTTTCTGCCTGATCTTAAAATGATGGTTGAATTCAAAAGGAGTCAACTGTTCTAGGAGGATGTCACACTCCTGTTAGTTTCCAATATCGTTTGGTTTAGAGGAACCACAAAAATGTTATTTCCCACATCATTTCAACAAAAAATCCATTCTCTAGTATCGAGGACATACAACAGATCCCAGATTTTGTTACCCTCACAATAAGTCAACTCTTGTGAGATAAAAGTTTCTGGAGTGACACAAATTGAAACGAGAGGAAGAGACGTAAAGGTTAGAAAAATAACTGTCATTGTTGACCCTTATTATAATTTTTGTTGGAAGCTATATCTATATTCATTTTTTACGTACAGCTAGCCAGACTTAGATAATACTTCTCACAATGTTTTCTTATTACGTTACGTGTTGGTAGATAATAAGTCGGAAAAACCGCTTGCTCCTGATTCGTCCACCAAGGCATTAAACAGACACTATATCGAGGATAAGTGGTGGTCCGAAATATCTACGGGTACTTGCGTGACAATGGAAAGCCATGTTATACAATTAGAGGGTTTATCCTTAATTTTGAATTGTAATATTAAAGGAGGAAAAATAAGACTTTCTTCAGTTTCGGGGTTAGAAAGTAAAAAAAATGTCGAGTGTGAATACTAGATAATAAGAATATACCAGATTTGTTATTTTGTTATTAAAACTATTATAGAAATATTTTAAAGAACTGTTTGATACATCACTTAAAGCGAAAGTGTTTGGTTCGCCCTCTCACTGTGTAATATTGAAGACAAAGCAACATTAGGGCGCACAGTATAATTAAGAAGAAGGAGTGCAAGTGAACCTGTAACATCGATAAGACAAAAAATATCAAGAAGGCAAGTTTTATCATTTCTTTAACTTCTAACTGTTATAAATACAGACAGTGTGAAAAAATAAAATGAATCCAAACTAAACGTTATGTGTATAATATATTATACTGCAGCTAATAATAACTTAAATTATTATCGCAGTTCTCTGCTTATGAAAACAGACTAATCACGTGACCTGTTAATTTACCGTTAGAAAAGCACAAATACACAGACGTACTGATATCAGTAAGAGTCTCAGTAGATATCCGCCAAACAGGCGCGTCCTATTGTACGTTCGTGTGATTTGCACACATTGCAACATACCAATTAAAAATGAATTATACGTGTGATTTTTGTCATTTATTTACTGTTATAGCTATACAACGTTTACATTTATGATATGCGTCTCTAAACGTGTGGCGGTTGAGACACAACATTCAGTTTCCTGAATACTGCTTCAAACACAAACTTTCGCGACTTTTTGGTGTATTTCAAGCCAATAGAATCAAAATACTTGAGTCTTTATCGAACTGATTACAAAATTGTATCTCAGGACGGCTGATATGGGAATTAACACTTTTACTAATAAGGCAGAGAACAACGTTTTGTTTTGTTCACCTGAAGATGTCTTCAGTGAAAGTGTTAATACTAATACCAGCCGTTCTGAATTACATTAAGTGGGTTTCTTGTTGTAACGAACTGATTACAGTTTCTCCTTAACTCTTAACATCAAAACCGTACATTTTAAACATACAACACTTCTGCCTAATAAGAGAAACATGAGCACATAATAACAGGATAATCAATATTAAAAATTTACAGAAAATAATAAAAAGTGTAAGTGATGGTTTTAGGTGTGACGATAATTTAATTATATTCTTGTTGATTATAAACGTCAATCATAAAACACGAGTGAATTAATTTACGGATAAAGCTGGCGAAACGGGAATATAAATAATGTGCTTGCTCTCAGATATAAATGCTAAACCTGTTATATTTACAATTGTTTGTTTGTTTTTGAAATTCCCCCAAATTGTTTGTCTGTTTAGGAATTTCGCACAAAGCTACTCGAGGGCTATCTGTGCTAGCCGTCCCTAATTTAGCAGTGTAAGACTAGAGGGAAGGCAGCTAGTCATCACCACTCACCGCCAACTCTTGGGATACTCTTTTACAAACGAATAGTAGGTTTTACTGTCACATTATAACGCCCCCACGGCTGAAAGGGCGAGCATGTTTGGTGCGACCGGGATTCGAACCCGCGACCCTCGGATTACAAGTCGAACGCCTTAATACGCTTGGCCATGCCGGGCCTACTTTATTGTTATATAAAGTACTTCATTGTATCTTCGGTATCATTATGTTCTATTGGTGAGCAGAGCATTTGGACTCTGTCTACAATTTTCGAACTTGATACAAAGCTCATCACAGACTGCTTATGACGAGAAACCTACTTGAAATAAAAATGTATCTCTAGGAAAGTCAAAACGTTGTTCTCTGCTTATCAATAAAAGTGTTAATACTCATCACAGACTGCTGCTGAGCATGCGTAAAATGTTGTAACATCAGAGAGACTTACTCGGATATCCTGTTTCCCGTATAAGATTAGGATGTAAAACATTTGAGATCGGACTTAATGCTTATGGCAAAAGAGAACATTGTTAAATGCACACAGTTCTCTATTCTGACATGAGGAATATGTTTCAACTGTTGAGTGTTTTATGTGTTTATTTGTTGGCTGCGGGAGATGTCCATCATCACGCTGCCTGTAGTACTGTTTGTTCACTGAAGGGAATTCTAGATTCTGTGTCAGACCTAACAACTTGGCTGAGGAAAGACTTGCTACCTTGCAGAGTAAGACATTGCAGTGCAAGCAATACTGTGAAATTATCACAGTTATAATGGTGGAGTTTTCACATGACAAATAATGGAATATGTTTTAATACGTCTTTTCCTTTTCTATTTAACTTACACTTGAGTTACTGTTGTCTATTTTGTTTCACCCATTTTCCACTTTTTTATTTTTTGTTTATTCCAGATCCTATATGTTCCAAAGACAAAGCATTTTACATGGAAACGTATACCAATGTGACACAAAACAAGGCAGAGAAAAACGGTCTTCTGATAAACTGTGCTACTGTTTATCAATAAGGAAACAGAGCCAGTGGTATCTATATGATATGGCCGCTGTTTCTGAACCACCCAATCTCGGTTTTGTGTGACATGAAAACTGCTGGCGGAGGATGGACTGTAAGTATAATAGCAGCTACTGTATTCGTAACAAACATCGCTACATCTTTTAGTCATCATAAAATCAAAACAATTAGCTAATAATCTGAAGAAATATAATCTATAGATTCAGGTGCAGTAAGGTGCCTACTATTAAACCCTGTCCCCCAGTGGCACAGCGGTATGCCTGCGTAGTAGTTACACCTCTAAAAACTAGGTTTCGATACCGGTGGTGAGCAGGACACAGATAGCCTGTTGTGTAGCTTTGTGCCTAAACAAACAAACTATTAAATATATTTAATTAAGTTTAATTATATACATTATTATTCAGTAAATAAATGATTAAATATCAAATGCTCATCTTAAAACATTCAGGTTCGGCATCGCTAGGTGGTTAAGGCGTTCGACTCGTAATCCGAGGGTTGCTGGTTCGAATCCCCGTCACATCACACATGCTCGCCCTTTCAGCTGTGAGTCGTTATAATGTGACGGTCAAGCCCGCTATTCGTTGGTAAAAGAGTAGCCCAAGAGTTGGTGGTGGATGGTCATGACAAGCTGCCTTCTCTCTAGTCTTACACTGCTAACTTTGGGATGGCTAGTGCAGATAGCCCTCGAGTAGCTTGGCGCGAAATTCATACAAACTTAAAACATTTATGAAATAAGCAACTTTATTTTGAAAAGTATAATCATGTTTTAACAACTATAATGCATATATATACACTCTTTATTGAATATATGCTATTTCTGTTTATATGATTATTAAAATTACTTTAGGCTCCTTCAAACTCACTACTAATATTAAACCTTTTATAAACAACGTATACTCAACTATAAAATGTGTTTATAATGCCTCAATAGGTTCAGTGTAAAGTCATATTAATGAAAGGTATGATAATTATGCATGTAACAGGGTATCAGTCATTTTATTTATACGAACTATCTTTTAGAAATTAATAATATATTATTGTTGTTGATGATGTTTGCTTAAGAAATGAAGATGTGTGTGCATTAAAATTACATAAACATAGCCCTTCTTTTAAACCCTGTTATTTTTCTCTCTTTTTAGGTAATTCAAAGAAGAGGAGACTTTGGTCAACCTATACAGAATTTTTACCAAACATGGGATAGTTATAAAAATGGCTTTGGGAATTTAACCAAAGAATTTTGGTTGGGTAAATAATTGTTTAATTAATAGTTTTGAAATTTATTTTCATTCTCTCTGTGCCATAGGTTATTTTCACACATATCACCGATGCTCTAAGAAAATAAAAATAATATTAATATATATTTTCCAATCCATTGGAAATGACATCATATTCGTCTTAACCAATCAAGACAGCATGGTACTCCGTGTGGATTTGGAAGATTTTGAAGGTGGTCGAAGATATGCAGAAGCTGTTGAATTTTTGGTCAGAAGTGAAATAGAACTCTACAAAATGTCTTTTAAAACGTATAAAGGGGATGCAGGTAAAATTGTTAACTTTATTTTGCTAATGTAAACTCATGAATAATATAAAATTATGACCAGCATAGGTTTGTGATTAGAATAAACTTTTGACCATCTTAAACTCATAACCAGTATAAATTTATGACATGTATAAACATAAGGCCCATACAACCTTTAATTCTATTTTAGGTATGCATATTAGTGAATTTGTGTGTTATTATACAGTACATTTCTTTCAAGATTTATTATTTTTATTTTAAGCAAAACACGGGTATAGATTACTCAGTCCATAAGCTACTGCATGTCATGCAAAAAATATTACCGTCTTTATTGGGTATTTAAGAAAAACGCTTTCATAAAAATGGATCAAATACAGAACTATGCAAAAGTGTAAGAACAAAGTCAAAAATTAGTTTTGAGGCTACTTTTAAAGAACAGTGGAAGATAAATCACGGGTGAAACATTAGAAGTATACTAACCTTCATATTTAGTACAACAGCAACTCAATGGAAGTGTTTGAGTTCAGACAACAGTTAGTATTTTGTATATCTTTCTTTTGCCTTAATAACTGCAGAAAGTCATTCAGATATTATTGCAACATATTTAATCAAAGTGACATTTGGAATTTTACAATAAATGTCCCTAATACAGTCTAATAAGTTTTCTTTGAAGGTAACTTATGGTTTTTCAAGTTTTTAATCTATCAAATCCCAGATCTGCTCAATTGGATTGAGATCGGGGCCCTGCGGGGGCTACTACATCATTTGAATTGTTTGGGCAGATTCTTCCTTAGCTAAGTAAATTCTGTATGTGGTAAAAAAGTATTTGGGGTCATTGTTTTCTTGGAAATAGAGTTCTTTACCAATAATATGTAAACCTATGGGTATACCATGACAGATTAGTATGCGGTGATACTTGCACTGATTCATTATTCCATCTATTTTACAAATATTTTCTGTCGCCTCAACAGAAAAACAGCCCCACACCATCACACTGCCTCTCCCATGCTTCGTGGCAGGTGCTATGAGTTGCAGTAAGTATTTTTCACCTTTCTTCCGCCAGACATACAACCTACACTTTGCACCAACTATTTCAAACTTGTACTCATCCGTCTATAACACCCTTTTCTAATCATCAACAGTTCGGTTTTGTACTTTTTAGCAAAGTTCAGTCTCATAATAATATTGTTATATCAAAGGTTTTTAAACTGTTACACGACCAAATATTCTATCATTGTTGAATCTTGATACTGTATATCTGGGGACTTTTCTGTCACTTGTTACATAATCGTTCATCTCCTGCTTCAGATCAGTGGCAGTCCCGAAGGCTGCTTATGCGAAGATATTTAACATGAGTATCATTAGATTTAGGTGTCCTGCCTCTTTGTTTCCTATATTCAAGTTTATCTGTCTCTGTTTCAGGATCTAGGGTGTATTTGAAGATGTGTCTGGGGAGTGTTATAAGTCTGCAATAATTTGTTAGAGAGTCCAACCAGCATCACATAAAGCTGTCATGCGTTAGACGACAACAAAACTTAATATATAGTGTTAAACACTGTTTTACCAAGGTTTAATTATGGGTTGCTATTAAATACTTTCTTCTAGTATATACCTGTACCATATGCTCGTTTCTTTCTATATAGTTAAGACACTGCATAGGGTACCATGACAGTTATTTCAGACCCTAAATTTGATAAGCATACTCATTGAAGCTGAACCTTATGACGTGTCCTTGGTGCAAGCATATGGGAATTCTAAAGAATTACAAGAACTCTCACCCTAACACATCCAGTTGACAACAGGAATCAGTGAAGCATTATCATACTGTTGAAATGTACATTCTGTAATGGCATGGAAGAATTAGCCCAATAAAATGGAAAAACGACAAAATATTCTTTTGTCATAACACTTTTACACACTAATAGGTCAAAAAGTTTTAGACTTATTTAAAATCTTTTAAATGTATGTGAAATAAAAAGTTACAAAATTAATCTTTAGCCCCCAAAATTAAAAAAATTGCGGATGTAATTTACATGGCCTCAATTCTAGAAGTCATGTGCATTTGAAGGCAAGGGTCTGCATTCTAATGTTTGTTTTCTTTATATGGTTTTTCTGAACTTATGAATCTTCCAGTGTTTTGTTTTAGGAGATTCACTTTCTCAACACAACAATATGCCATTCACCACCAAAGATAAAGATAACGATAAATGGAGGAAGAACTGTGCGGAGGCCTACAAAGGTGGATGGTGGTATAACGCATGTCATCACTCTAATTTAAATGGTATGTATCTGAGAGGACCACATGAAGAAAGTGCTGTTGGAGTAAACTGTTATCAATGGAGAGGGCATAAGTGCTCTTTGAAAGTAAGTGAGATGAAAATACGTCCTATTGCTTTCGTTCCTGGATAAGGTCTACCAAAACAAGGCTTCTAAGTATAAATTTATACCTTAAAGAACGTTTACACATTCACACAACAGGTAAAAGCTTTTGAGAAATATATTTAAATTTATACTTTCTTCAGACACGTGTGTAAAGTATATTTGAGGTCAAAAGTAGTTATTCAACAGTAAATATTTCTTCATTCTTTGAAAAAATTAATAAAAACAATTGATATTTATTTCTGAAAATGTTGTTTGTTTGTTTGTTTTTAAATTTCGTGCAAAACTACATGATGGCTATCTCCTCTAGCCTTCCCTAATTTAACAGTGTAAGACTAGAGGGAAGGCAGCTAGTAATCACCACCGACAGCCAGATCTTGGGTTCCATCTTTACCAACGAATAGCAGAATTGACTGAAACATTATAATGCCCCAAGGCTGAAAGACGCGAACTCGCTACCCTCAGATTGAGATGCAAACGCCTTAACCACTTGGCCATAACCGTATATGATTGTTTACAAGAATTTTGTGCAACAAAAAAGTGTGTGACTATCCACAAGCTTGATGTGACTGTCAATAAGATTTTTTTGTTTAGGAGAAGACGTGCGACTTTTCATAAGACTGGTGTTGAAGAAAAGTTATGTGACTGTCCCCAGGGTTTGTGTGGAAGAAGTGGGTTATTGTCTATAATTTTGGTATGTGGAAAAATATTTGTGACTATATACAAAAACAAAGTACAGCATCATAGCAATTGCACAATAAATAATTTATTATAAACTGGGGACAGCCATAAAGACCCTACATGTTTCGGTGTTCTTACGCCATCATCTTAGTGGTAAAAGTTAAAGCTTAGCAAATACTTTTTTTATAAAAACTACACAATTATTTGCATTTCTTTGGCGCCATGTAGACTTTAAACACCCAGCGTTTATAAAACATATTTTCAGTACTTCATTTCTTTTAAACCTGGACCAACATTTTAGTTCAGTCAATATCTTTGTTGCTGTTATTGTTATTTTTTCAGCTTCTATTGTTTTTCTGAAATTTATTTCAACTTTCAACTGTACCTGATGTATCAATTAAACGTTATTCCAATTAATAACATGATACGTCTTCTGCCACGTGTTCTGCTCAGGTCAACTCATTTACTTTATATTTTTTACTGCATTTGTATATTCTCTGATCACAAATTTCAAATTTCTGCACGTTCGGCCACAAACACAAGAAATTTTATAAATCCCACATTTATCAACTTCTACCGCTTCATCGTTTATATCAGTGAAAAAAAGAGAACATATCATACTTACATTCTATATATTTTTATTTATGTTGTTATTCTTGTTGACAAACCGTAAATATAATGACAAACAAAGCCTCATGTTATCACCTTTACCTTTTCCTATAAACATAGAACGTGATGACATTTTAAATCAGAATTAAATTTCAGAGGAACGACAAAAGCTAAAAACAAAAAATATTTTGGTTGAACAAAGAAGTTGAGCTAGGTTTAGAAGAAATGAAGTATAAAACTTATGTTATGTAAACGTTGTGTGTTTAAGTATACGTAGCAGTAGTTTTATAAACAAGTCTTAATCAAGCTTCAACTTTTACTCGTAAAGATGGCATAAGAATACCGAAACATGTAGAATATTTACGGCTGTTTTTAATAAATTATTTATTGGTCAACTGTTTAAACGTTATGCTTCTTTTAAGTATGTATTTGCGTGTGTGTGTATTGCACAAAAACTATTTTAATCTATTTAAATATACGACTATCTGCAAGATTGGTGAGGAAGCAACGTGAGACAGTCTACAAGACTTGAATTGCAGAGGAGGTGTGTAATTATCCACAAGGTTTGGGTTGAAAAAGACGTATGAATGTCCACAAAGTTGGTGTGAAGAAAAGAGGTGTGTGACTGCCCAGAAGATTGTGTTAAAGATAACAGTATGCCATAAGAGGTGTGAAACTGCCCACAAGATTGTGTGAAAGATAACAGTATGCCATAAGATCGTAACTGTATTACCAGTACATGTAAACAAGCTTTTATTCTATGCAAGATAACATAAATTTAGGAAATTCACAAACTAACGAGCATAATTAACTCATATGTTTGTGTATAGAATAAAGTGACGGTATTGTTATTAAGTTTAAAAAATGACACTTAACACAAAAGGAATAACAAGTATTCTCTGTGTTTAAATACGTCTTTTACTTAATGGATAAACTTAGACGAAACGTTTACAACTAAGAAGTTCTACATATATATAGAATTATTTATTATGAGGAGTGTATATGCCTTAAATATAATTTTTCAGTTCATATAAACACTACTTTCACAAACATTTCTTCTTGGAGAACTGTGTTATTTATAACAACTTCCTTAAGTAAAGATTTAGAAAAAACAGGTTGAAGTACACATCAGAAGAGTACTTCCGAAGGCACGGCTCCAGCTTATGAACACAGGGTACCAACGCTTGCTCCTACCTGGAAAATAAATGTAATATTTAAGTTAATCTGGTGTTGTCTCGGTGCTCGTAACTCCTTCACGTTATCATCTTCTCGAAGATTGCGCCAACCAAATGTAAATAATGCTGAACAGATTACTCTGTTATTACTTATTGATTTTGTTTGATGGAAAAGTCCATTGATTTGTAACATAATGTTGTTTACTTATAAAATACACATTGAGTGTTATTCAGAACTCTTTACATCCTAAACATCTGTTCAATGGGCACAATGTGTCGTAGATAATGAAGGTTGGTAACTAATAATAATATAAGGTTTCGAACACCGGATTGTGTTCAAATTAATTAGAAACACCTTAAACAAGCAACTAGTAAATAATTTAGTAATGTTTTCCTTCAAAAAAGTAAGAAACCAAATTTAAAGTAATCCTGTTTAGCAAATGGGTTAAATAAAGACATAACACCATGTAACAAAATGTTTACTTTTTATTGTTCCTGGGCAGAAAATGTTATTTTCCAATTGCTTATGCTCAAAGTAAATGGAAGAGACCTATTTTTCTCTTCAAACTTTGCTTTTGTGAGATGGGTAATGAAATTTTCAAATTTACCCATTCTCCAGAACATTTCAGGTAAATTCAGTGCTGAGTAGCTGATAGAGAATGTTTTCGAATTTACAAGAATTTTCAAGAATGAAAGTGTTCAAGTCGGAAGTCAGAGGAAGCGTCACCGATATTTTTCAAGCTTCTTCCTTCGTCAAGATGGGCTCTGCTTCTGCCACAATGTATCTGGTCTGTGCAAGGAAATTGGAATTGCCTGTAATTCGAACGAGTGGCGCCTCTTCATTGATAGCTCGTCCAAAAGCCTCAAAGCTGTGCGACTCCATAACGGGAATAAGTATCCGTATCTTCCCCTGGCTCATTCGGTGCATCTAAAAGAGGAATTGAAACAGCGTCAAAACCTTGCGAGAAGCCTTGAAGTATGATGAGTATGGCTGGGAGATTATTGTAGACTTCAAAATGGTGGCATCTCGGATAGGTTTCCAAGGAAGCTTTACCAATTTTCCCTGTTATCTTTGCCTTTGGGACAGCAGGGACACCGCAGCGCACTACAACAGGAAGTACTGGCCACAACGGGTCGGGTTCTCTGTGGGGAGGCACAATGTCAAGTGTGAGCCACTAGTGGATCTCCATAAGGTGTCGTTCCCACCATTGCACATAAAATTAGGTCTCATGAAACAATTTGTCACAGCTCTTGATAAGGAGTCTGCTTCATTCAAGTACCTTCGAGACTTCTTCCCTAAGCTGGCTGAGGCAAAGGTCAAAGCTGGTGTCTTTGTTGGACCACAAATAAAGAAGATCGTGGAGTACACAGAATTCCCCAAGAAGCTCAGTAGGAAAGAAAAAATAGCTTAGGACAGCTTTGTCGCAGTGGTTCGGGGCTTCTTGGGCAATCACAAGGCCGAAAATTATCTGGAACTGGTTGAGGCTCTGGTAAAGAACTTCTGCAAAATGGGTTGCAGAATGTCCCTGAAAGTCCATATCCTTGACACTCATCTTGATAAATTCAAGGAGAACATGGGAGCATACTCAGAGGAGCAAGGCGAGTGCTTCCACCAATATATACTGGATTTTAACTGTCCATGAGAATATAACTGACCACTGTCAAGGAGAATATAACGAAAACATAATAGGAGACTATATTTGGGGGCTGATAGGTGAAAGTGATTTACATTACAGTCGCAAATCTCGAAAACTACTCACTTCTAAACATTTGTGTTCATTTTTGTATAACTTTAGTATAAATACATGTAAATCTTGATTCATATGTTGTTTTATTCAGACCTTATGTAAATGAAAATGTGCAAATTTGCCCGTTTTTACATAGAAAATAGGTTAATTTTTAAATTTCATTATCTAGGTCACAAAAGCAAAGTTTGTAGGGAATAATGGCCATTTTCTGTATTTTTACAACATAAGCAATTAAGAAATCACACATACTATCCACGAAAAAAATTGTATTACATAGTGTAATAATTCGTACGTGTACAACATATTTAAAGGAATCCTCTGTTAACAACTATAGCATGTTATGAAGAAAAAAGAAGTCACTAAGAATTTATATCCTTTCCATACAAGATACGTCATTTTTCACGCAGATAACACAGATGATAACTTTGTCTAAGTTTGTAAAATACATTAATATTACAACTTGATTTGAAAATATTAAAACTTTTGAGTAATGAGGTATTCAAAGGCGCCAAATCAGATATAGAAAGCATCATCCAGAAACGTTACAGTTTTATTGAGCTTTGATGTACCTTTTGAAATCGTTTAATGTTATATTTAAATTATTGTAAATTATCAAACTACATAAAACACCATATAATCACGTTTATTGTTGGTGATAAAAAAGCTACGACTGAAGATTAGCAACTTCTAATAGGTTATTGTGCGAAATATATTGCTAAACATTTTAAGAAATACTACAATAATATCAAAGGAAGAATCATTATTAATCCATTCATGATGCATCATCTGTAATTCTATTAAATGTAATGAAACACTATAACTTTGTGGTTAAAACAAGAGACACTTTGGGGTTTTTCGTAATCTTTACACTAGTTTTTCTACTGATAAAATTAAAAACTGTTCATCAACAACTTCGAGATCTTTTAATAATTATATTAAATTTATACTTTGTATTAATAAATACAGATGTTTCTATTACGGTGTTACTTGTAAAAAAACACACACAATTGTTTCTCTTTAAACGAATTATTCCAGGCTATATATTTTTATTGACAAACCAATTGTTACATTCGGCCTACATATCAAACAAGCACAGGGATTCCAATAAAAGGTAGCTTCAGCCTGCAGGGCACGGATTTATATTCATTCGAACTTGAATTTTCATATATATAACAAATCTTACTAATTACGTTTATATTAAAGCTTCGCACACCAGCTGCGCCTGACGATGTAGTGACAATATTGTTATAGCTAATTATCACGCTTTCTTGACTTAGATCAGGGGTGTGCAACATTTTTCGTCGGTGGGCCATATAACCAACTTCATCAATCAAGCGGGGCCACTTAAAAAACAAGCTTATTCGTGTACATGCACAATAAATTAAAAAAAATTCTCAAAATGCAAGCAATAATATTTTATATTTTTGCATGAGTGATCATTTTAGTGCGACACTTGAAATTTAGAGTCCTTGCAGAGCTTGTCAATATCAGCTTTGACAGAAGTGGTTGCCACTCTTAACTGACTGGTCAAATGTTCATCAGTCAGCTGACTTCTACATTTGGTTTTGATGAGCTTCATTTTGGAGAAAAATTGCTCACAGCAGTAGGTGCTACCAAAAAAGGGAGGCAATTCTTTGTGCATGACGGGACAAATTGGGAAACTTTTCACGTGCACAGAGTTTGTAAAAGTCTAGCAAACTGTTTTCAGAGAATTTCCTTTTAGTGTCCATGTCAGCCTGCAGTTCAATGAGTTCCATTTGGCAATCATCAGGACTGTCTTCCACTGCCAAATCAAAAGGTTGAGCGAACAATTTCAATCTAATTTCAGTTTGTCTGAAATCTGGAAATCTGTTTGCAAACTCATCACGCAGCTTTTGTACACTGGTTCCATATTTGGTGCAATCCAGATTAGGAAATTCCAGTTTCCTGGTTGCAAGACATGTAAAATGGGTCAATATGGCTCTTCTCAACTGAACCTGGAAAAGTTCCAATTTCTTCTCAAAAGCACAAATATGCTCAAACAACTTATTCACAAGTTGACTTTTCCCTTGTAGTTTTAAGTTTAAATCAGACAGATGCTGTGTAATGTCTGTGAGGAATGCTAAGTCATTCAGCCAGTTCTCATTGCTCAAGAAGTCCACATTCTGACGTTTGCTCTCCATGAAGAACTTAATCTCCTCTCGCAGATTCCAGAATCTCTTCAAAGTAGCAGCTCTACTAAGCCAACGTACAGCAGAGAAGTACAAAACATCTGAATACTCACTGTCCAGCTCATCTAAAAAGTTTTAAATTGTCGATGATTTAATCCTCGTGTTCGAATATAATTTACGCATTGGACGACATTTTTCATGACTTCTGCAAAATCCAGAACTTTGGTGCACAAGCTCTCTTGGTGAATAATGCAATGGCTTACAACTACGTCTTGTGCTCCAATTGCAGTTAGAAATTTCTTGGTGAATTCATTTGTCCTACCTGTCATGGAAGGAGCACCATCTGTTGTAACACCACATAATTTATAAGGATTCAGTTCAAACTTTTCTACAACCTTAAGCACTTGTTCACAAATATCCTGTCCTGTGGTTGTGGAGGAAAGGCTTGCCATATCTAAAAACTCTTCGAAAACATCAAAGCCTGCAGTAACAGCTCTGATGAAAATGACAAGTTGGGATGTGTCATTGATATCAGTGCTTTCATCCAACGCCAGACTGAAAGCTTCACACGAATTCAATCTCTCTTTCAAAGTTTCTTTGATGTCCTCTGAAAGATCTTTTGTCCTGCGTGAGACAGTAAAGCGGGAAAGGCTAGTTTGCTCCACCAAATATTTTTTCTCTGGACATGCATATTCTGTGAATATTGTTAAACAATTTTTAATAAATTCTCCATCACTGAAAGGCTTTCCCTTTTGTGCCATACATTCACAAAGCTTAAAACTCAGTTTTGTCACCAGTTCTGAATTTTTCTTGAAAGTGGTAAAAACACCTTGTTGCTTTTCAATGGATGTTTTTAAATGTTCAATTTTGTCCTTTCGTGCCCGACCAACAATTTCATCAAACTGGGAGGAGTGCTTAGTTGCGTAATGTCGCTTAATATTGTACTCTTTCATGACTGCAATTGTAGTTTGACAGACGAGGCAGACAACACCTTGATTATGTGGGACAACAAGATATTTTGTGCACCATTCACTGTTGAATAACCTTCCCTCATCATCAATTTTCGTTTCTTAACTGCTGACATTTTACTAGCCCTGAAATCAAAACAAAAATTATTCTCACGAAAATAGCAAAGTAGAAAAAACATAGAATTTATTTACACATGGAACCTCTTATGGACAGAAACACATGTTTCTAAATTGGCATCCCGATCATAGCCTTCCGGTACTTAAATTAATTGAGAATAGCAAAATACAGTGTGACCTCGCCTATTCGCGGTTCGCCATTCGCGGGTTATGCGCGAACTGCGTTTTGTAGGTCACAGAGACTGAAAGGGCTTTTCGAGGAGATTTCTGTTGTATTTACTCAATCAAGCCGTTTTATCAATTGTCATCTTCACCAAACAAGATTGGACTGCTATTGGCTGACTGCCTCAGCTTCCCCAACAACGCAAACGGCAAAGCACAGCCCGGTAACGCACGGTACAATTTAGTGAAATACATAACAGTATGCAATATTGCTACATTATTACTGCATCAATGAGTATAAGTATCATTAGTGTTTGGGAAGCATTTCATATAGTATATAATCGCATACATATACGTTTTAAAACTGCGTCCAATATTCGCGGTTTTCGCTATTCGCGGAGGGTAAAGAACGTAACCCCGCGAATAACGAGGTCACACTGTACATAGAATCAGATGCATCTGAAAGCAAAAATTTTAATAAATTCAGTAAAGTCACAACAATATGCTAAATAATAATCAATTTACCTTCAATCTCTTGTAGTAACTGTAAAAGGTAATAAAATTTTCACCAATAATGAATGACGGACAGCAGAGGTTAGGGAAAATTGTTGCCAGCGGGCGAAGGCGAGGTTCAGGACATGACGTTGAGTCGTAGACAATAGTGCTAGTGCACGTCACCTATTCATGCCCTAAGAAGGCCGACCAATCGAATTCGGCCTGCTCCTCTCGAGGAAAGATAATTTTAGAAGTTTGTCGAGTCGAAGCCTGGGAATCCCGTAGGATCGATGCTTTTAAAAATATTCCATTTGCGTTGGATTACAGATCAGGCCACATGGTTAGATTACAACAACTAGGGCCACACTAAATGGCTTGGCGGGCAGGGTTGTGGCCGCGGGCCGCCTGTTGCACACCCCTGACTTAGATGAATAAATTTATTCACCGGAACTCCCTCTAGAAAAAAAAATCACCGAAAACGAAAAAATACCACCTAGACTTAGATAACAACGTCGTTTTTCAAAAAAACCTCTTCAATAAATCGGATAGTTCTAAGCCATAACTTTTCTATTTTCAAAAACAAATTTTTCATATAATGTTATAATTCCTACTATACGCAACTTTTAAATACATATAGTTTTGTATTACAAGAATACGTGGACCTCTCTCATAAATCCGTCTTATTCCTTACAAAGTTTATCTATCGCATATTGAGCATCAAATTTATTCGATTTTTATAACC
Source organism: Tachypleus tridentatus (assembly GCF_004210375.1). Classification (NCBI taxonomy): domain Eukaryota; kingdom Metazoa; phylum Arthropoda; class Merostomata; order Xiphosura; family Limulidae; genus Tachypleus; species Tachypleus tridentatus. The sequence continues at coordinate 60,821,383 of NC_134828.1, forward strand.
AAAAATCATCTCAATCTAGAAAAGCGACACAAATCAAATAAACACATTAAATACACTCTAGTGCTTGATGCTAGCTAGTTTTTTTATGTATTCCTTAAATAATTTATACTTTCTGGCTTTTTTATGTTAATTTCATTAGCATTATTGGTTAGAATGTTTAATACATCTTGCTATATTATAATCAATGTGTTATTATTGTATTTTTATTTCATATATTATTTTGCATTGTTAGTTCAGTATGCGGATTTAGGACTAACCAAAGTTGGCTTTCTTTGTTATAAACCGTATAGCTATACAATGGGCGAAAACTCCTATGACTACCATGGGTATCGAATCCGATTTTTTGTGTTATAAGTCTTCGAACTTACAGCTGAGTTACTGGAACCTAAGTTACCTTAAACTTGTGTGATTTTATTCGATTTACAACAGAAAATATCAACAACACCAAGTGTACCCAACTAATGAAACGATGTATTTAATCTTTATAATAAAGAACAGTATATTTAATTAACTAAACTCATTACCGGACATATTTTTATTTTTTATATTATAAACAATTATCTTGTTTCGATCAGGATTTGGCTTGTTTTGAATTTCATGCAAAGCTACATGTAAGCTCTCTGTTCAAGACGTCCCTAATTTAGCACTGACAGACTAGAGAAAAGGCAGCCAATCAACCGCGACTTTCAGATTGCGAGTCGAGCGCCCTAATTACCAGGCCAGATCAGAGGTTAATATAAACTCTGTAAAAACAGACAAAAGTTATATTTATATCCTAAGTTCTACAAGTTTATATGTAGAGGGCCGTAATTGTAATCGCTTTTAAAACGTTTACTCTCTGAGAATGTGTTTGAGTGCTTTTCTTATAGCACCGAAGGGAATCGAACCCTTGATTTTAAGTTGTACATACGGAGACTTATTGCTGTCCCAGCAGGGGACTACTCTGTGAGAAATGAATGCGAGATAGTTTAACTGTTAGTATAGATCACTCAAATAACAGGTTGGCTTCACATTTATTTTTTAAATTTGTATATCTAACCTACTCACTATCGGTATACGAAAAATTAAATGTTGAGAATTGCTATTATTTTTTTCCTTTAATTTGATAAAGTATATTCGAGTCAGAATTATTGTAATCAATATTATTGCAAAGATGTAATTCTGGTTTTAATTGTTTTAACAATATAAGTAGGCTCAATGAAACTTTTCATTAAAAACGAATATTTCGTGTTTCTCTTTATGTTAATGAAAAATTATAAAGCAATATATATAGTTGCCGCAAGCCTAAGAACTTTGATTCGGACTCCTTAGTCTTTAATCTAGGCCCGAATATTGCTGTTATAATTACTACGTTACGTATTATAATTTATTTCGGACGATTTTTCTTTATTATGTTGCATACGTTACATATTACCATTTCAAATAACTAAACATTTTAACTTAAAAGTTAATTAAACGTTAATATATTAAAGTTATGATATTTACCAACAAGACTGGTAGACAATTTTCTTTCTTAATACAAATATTTTATTATACAAACAAGAATACAATTTATAAGAACGGTTATTAAAAGTAGTTATTAGATTGAAAAACGCAAAGTTTAAAAAGGTATTGATAGAAATGAATAAAACCCTATTAGTTATTACAAATAATGATTTATATACAACAGTTTTACACACTTGCACACAATACTAAGTCTTATCTCCTGTCTAGAACTGAATATTTGATCGACATTCACGAAGAGCATGTTAATTCTTTGTTGATACACCTGTGTATTTTTACAGCTAGCTATCTTGAAGCACCCGTAAGTTTCCCGACAACAATATTTAATGTCATCGTAGAAATACTACCGTCCGAAGTTAATTCACTTAAGTTAAACAGTTTGTAATGTTCGAAATCTACAAACTATCATGGTCAAATTCTGTAGTTTTCTGATTAATAGGAGTTTATCACAATTATAGCTTTAGAGGCATGTAGCACACTGACTGCAGGCTGACTAACAATAATAATACTGTCTCTTGAGGTGTTGGTCTATATAGTTTAAGGCGAATTTCTAGAACGTTTAACATTGTTGTGTGTGTGTGTGTGTTATAGCAAAGCCACATCGGGCTATCTGCCGAGTCCACCGAGAGGATTCGAACTCCTGATTTTAGCGTTTTAATTCTGTAGACTTAGCTCTGTACCAGCGAGGGACTGTTTAACAATTAGAGTTTTCGTAAAACATTGTTAATTCTTACTCTCAAGAATCTTCCACAAATTTAAGAGAAGCGGGATTTGCGCAATACACAAACAATATGTCACATACATCAAACTGAAACACACGTATATGTTAAAATAAATGTATAACGGTAAATCCGTTACAACTAATATACAGTTAACAGATAAATTTAAACATTGTACATAAAATCACAATTGTGGAACACTGAGTATTTTGCCTGCTTAATAATTTTACCCATACGCTATTTGTTCTTGATAATATAGTCAGCAGTACAGAATCTGTAAAATAAAATTACTTATGTCTTTAAATATATTTTTACTCTAAAAATCAGATATATAATGCGATTTATTCCTTAAAGTTGAATAATCATCCGTAAAACAGTGATTTGTACCAAGTTCGAATGTATACAAAAGGTTGTGAAGTAAACCAAAATTATATCGGGGACAAAAAATTACGCATTAAAACAGTGCAAAAAATTTATGTATCTAAATGTGTGCAAAATAGTCAGCGATGGTATGTAATTACACCTGGTCTTTATACCTACATCTATCTAGATCGCTGTATTTTTTCCCTAACTGAATGCTGAAAATACTCGTGACCCAAAAAAATCGCCATATTGATTCAATTCACCCTTAACTCATTTGGTATATCCCAATAAGTTATAACCTTAATTTAATAATGGACTTGTCCTAATTGAGATATTTTTATTCAACGTCTAAAATCTGTAAAAAGTCATGTCAAACGATTAATTTTAACTGTACTTTTTAAAAAAAATTCTTATAGTTGGCCATTTTTATTAACTTCACACTGGACAGCCACTTGGTTAGTGTTGGTGTCGTTTCTTTTTCCCAGTGCTATACAATGAACTCTGTAATCTCTCCTCTGCAGGAAATCGAACCCCAAACTTTAGCATTGTAGGCGTGGAAACTTACCACTGACCCACTGGAGGATGATGGCTAGCATTATATGGGTGATCTTAAACAGTAATGGTCATTAAATTCTAAGCATTGCATGATATATAATTCAATTAGTAATAAGTAAAAGGTTTCAACGGTTATTCGAGATTTAAAATAAAATCTAGATACACACTAAAAATTACATAAACAAAGTGTAAAAACGAAATAAGAAAAGGATCATGAAAATTACAGTAAAAGAACAGATTACATATATTAAAAGTAGTATGCATGAGGATGCAAACAAAGCGCTCCAAGATATACGAAATTTGAACAGATATGAAACAATACAGAAAATACTTCAACTCAAGATGTTGAAACTGAAAGCACCAGCAAATTCATTTAGGGCTGGATACTGTGTATCAGATGAAAGTAATGCACTTAACGATTATGAAACATACCTGCTCTTGTAGTATGTTTCTTTGAAATTAAGCAGAATGCTACACAATGGGCTGTATGTGTTCTACCCAGCAAGGGTATCAAAACCCGGTTTCTAGCAGTGAAAGTCCACAGAAATACCACTGTGTCACTGCAGACACTTTTGTAGTTCTAGCAACAGTAGAAACTTCCAGAAAGTTTTCATTCTTAATTACCCACTAAATATTCATGTAGTTCTAAAGCTGATAAAGCCTTTACTAGCAAAACCATGGTTGTTAATAAATAGCTTTAGGTACAAATTATTTTAAAATATTTTATGTAAATCACACAAAGTATATTCTCATGATGACAAACAAAACCATAACATTTTCTACAATATAAAGAAAAATACAATTTTAGTGATAAAAAAAATTACATAAAGAAAATCTGTAAAAAATTAAGTTATTACTATTTAAGGATTTGTGTTTCAATCTAAACAAAATGTATTCTGATAAATATTATTACACCTGCTACATAAAGCTACAAATTTTATTATATTTTGAAAATAAACACTCAATTTCTGATAGCAGACAAATAATGAACTTCAATGACAGTGATAAGTGTCATTTGCCCATACATTTATAAAAAGTTATATTAGAATACAAAATTTAAAAACCATGCTTTTAAAGTGAAAAAAAAGAATCTTCTAGCAAATGTAATTCCAATAATATAGCATGAATTATGAAGATTACTTGTACTTGGAGAAAAAAGGCTATAGCAGTACATAAACCTAAAACTCAAATTTTTATAGATTATACAACCAATATTTTATTATACCTTGATGGAAATAAAATTGCATGTGAACGTGTCATTTTATGTTCTTCATAAGTGTAATTTCTCAACATTCATTACCATTAAGTTTAGTTTGTCATTTAATGGTAAATGGTCATGTAAGTATCATGAAAACAACAAACTGTTTGTGTACTCAGATATTTTACACTACTGAACTCATAACATCAACACATGGTTAAATGATAAAACTGTTCTTTAAATTGGGTTATTCACTGGATTTTTATTTTACTTTAGTGGTACGACTTTACAAAGTCATGGATAAAAACAAAATCTGCAAGAACCATTATTTAATTAATAGTTCTTCAGTTTATTAACACATCTATAAATTTGAGCTTATGTGAAAATGGCAGAAATATTTTCTAGCTGTTAAACTGATTAATCTTAGAAATCAAGAAAAATAAGTTTGTTTGTCAAGTATATGTTAATCCACTTCAAATAATTTCCAGAGTACATCACGTATTATAATTAGAGTGGAATGTTAAAATAATATTAAATTTAAAAAACAACATACGTTTATCTGTTTAAGTATTTATTAATCTCTAAGTAAAAACATGCAAAATCTAAAGATTTAGCCAATAACAAGTACTTGTGAAATATACATAAAGCATATTAAAACATAAATATTAATTTATTAAATGCATATCGTGATATTAAACCAACCTATTAAAGAATTTCTTGGTCATATCATTAGAGCATAGCAACATACCATTATGCTTTTAATTTATATTTTGAAAACAATAAAACCAATATTATTACCAATATATGTTAATAAAAACAAAAAAGCATTTGATTTATTTAAAAAGCAAGCAACAAAATGCTTTAAGATCAAAATTACCTGCATAAGTACACATATAATGAGAGAAGAATAGAGAAACCTAATACCATGTGATGAATTTGTAAACAGAAAAGTTTCACTACCAAAACTGTTTTCATGTAGTGATAAAACACTGGTTAGCTGAAGAGAAACAACAAGCATTCTGGAATGGTGATTAGAAAGATTTAAAACACGTGAAGGCACAGATGAAGATATTGGTTCTTTGTATTTACAGATAATTTTAGTAAAATGGCAGCCAATTTATCATGGTTTTGTGTGCATACCAGGAATATCCTGATAAATTCTAAAGTTTTCAATTCTGTAATTATTTGCAATAAATGCATGTCCTATGGGCATTTAAAGCAGCAGTAGTTGCTATGATTTTTATTAAGTTTGTATTAAAAAATTTAAAAGAAATAAAAATGCAACAAATAATAATTCAAAATAATATTATGTAAAAATCTAATAATATTTAAAAATACCCAAAAAGGGTTCTAGTTTTATATTTCCTAGGAATAAAATTATTAAACTTATTCACAAACATGCTAGAGCAGTTTATATTAAAATTTCATGTTATCTTCAAATAAAATAAAAATAACTAGCTGAGTATATTAAACAACCAGTACTTAAATAATATTCTTGTACATTTCTTTATATCCTACACGGTTGAAAAATATGAATCTATACAAATGAAATTTAAGAGGAAAATTGCATTATAATGGTTTACAAGACATGATTGTTCAAATCTACCTATATAACAGTTGTGAAAGAATTAATGATTTTGCTTCTCTCTTAAAAAGAGACAACTGAAATACTTAAAAAATTACTTCAAAAGCAGTGGAACAGACAACATTTGTGCCTCATATCAAACTGTTCATCACAAGAATACAAGTTATAATTTTTGTAAAGCAAGTGTATTTCCAATATGTACTTCCCTGTATAAAATATTAGCTTTTCTTGTTTTCTGCTGCCCTCTATTTGCAAACTTTTCTGAACACATGCCACAAGCATTTGAACTTTCCTATGTTAGAATTCAAAGTTCCAACAACTCTCTCATGAAAATCACTATTCATCACTTCTACACCAATAGGAGAGTACTACCATCATAAAAGCACATGACTCCTCTACAAGCCACCACCAAATTATCACTTTGAAGTTTGACAGAAGACACAAGCACTAAAAGATAATGGGAAGGAAGGAGAGAAGCTTGAGTAGAAGGAAGTACCTTTTCTTTGTTTGTTTGTTTGTTTTTTTTAATTTTTGGCAAAGCTTCACAAGAACTACCTGCACTAGCCATCCCTAATTTAGCAGCATAAGGCTGGAGAGAACTCTTGAGCTACTGTTTTTCCAATGAATAGTGGGATTGACTGTCACATTATAAACACTCCCATGGCTGAAAAGGTGAACATGTTTGGTGTGATGGGGATTCAAACCTGCACCCCTCAAATTACAAGTCGAGCACCCTAACCACCTGGCGATGCCAAACCAGGAAGTTACCTATTGGAAATATTTTCATTTAGGAAAATTAAAGAAGAAACAATGTGCATTTCATGCAGCACTTCATCTCCTTGTGACCAAAATCCCCTAATTGGTCATCTGCACCTGAGGCTGAAAGCACAGGAAAAGACAAATGATATGAACCTGAAGTAGTAATAAAGACTTCAAAATTCATGCATGATACAAAACCTGTGAAAATGTACAACAAACGCTAGTAAATCAAATGATCTTAGAGAAAATGGAAAATAAATTAACTGAAGTTGAACTAAGTTAATTTGAATGAAGTTAAAGAATGTTAAACCACTTCTAGAGTAATAAGTGTTCTAAAGAATGATGTCTATACTTGATCACTGCCAAACAAGAAGAGATAGTTTGATGTTGGCACATATTGGAAGTTGCATGCATCAGATAATAGTACTGTATCTCAGAATGGTGGGTATGGGTATTAACACCTTTATTGATAAGCAGAAAACAATATTTCGACCTTCCTAGGTCATCTTCAGGTTGACAAAGAAACTGTGTTCTCTGCTTATCAATAAAAGTGTTAATACCCATACCAGCCCTTCTGAGATACATTTTTATTTCAAGTGGGTTTCTCATCATCAAGAGATGATAGTACTCTCCTACTGGTGCAGAGGTGATGCACGGCAATTTAGATGAGATGTTAGAACTTTGGATTCCAACAGAGGGAGTGTTAAAATTTGTGGCATGTGTTCAAAAAAAGTTTGCAAATAGAGGGCAGCACAAAATGAGGAAAATCTCATTTTGTGAGCAGAGGAAGAAAACCATATTGGAAGACAGACAGTACCAGCATTCATGATACACCTGGTACCACTAAAACGTGATAGTGTCTGCTACAACCAGAGATGTGGGGGTGTGGTTATTGTTCTCTTTGCAGAGTGACTGCAACCATTCTCTTCATGTCCCAAAATCTTAGATGCTGGCTCAATGAGATTTTCCTAGTAAAAAAAATACCAGGTTGATTAATAATAATACCAAAATATGCTAACAGTATTATTTTAAAACACTTTTGTAACAAGTACTTTAGTAATTTTTTTCTTAATTTATGCAAAATCATGTATAACAATTTATTACTAATATCTGTACTTCACCTTTGGCATTGTACGTTTATGTTGCCTAGGGGTTCCATTAACTGGTTGTTCATATTTATATTGCCTTCGGTGCATGTTATCCACATGGACAAGGTACCATATTCCTGGAAACAGGTCTTCCACTTTACCAACAGGACTGTAAGGAGCTGAAGAGAGATAAAAAAAAAAGAAACTCATTACAATGATCTGAATGAGAGTAATTTAGTAAAATTAAACTAATTTTTTGTTCCTTGCCTTACTCAACACTGGGTCAGATTAAAACATTCTACCCAAATTAAGGAATTTACTTTTAAAACTGAAGAGAAATATCTTTAAAATATCTTAAAAAGAGATGATCTCAGAAACATTGATACTTAAGACAAGTGATTTTAATCTACTAGAAATATACCAAAACAATAAAACTATGTGTATGAATTCCAAAAAGGTTATTTCATTTCAAAAAGACATAAAGCAAAAATATTCACATTTTGTAATTTAGGAACAGTATTTAAAGGAAACAGGTTTTTATTATTTTGTAAAGCAACCATATCACATCATAACCACCAAATGCATATTAATGATGTATGTGGGGAACAAGATATTACTTTTCAAAAAGATACATGATGTATTTCCTGTTCCATAATATTTATCCTGGCTGGTGCAATAAGTTCAAATACACATAGCTTACAGCAGATTTAAGATCACTTGTCTGGAAGTGTCTTGTATACAGTCCTTCTTAAAACAGATTATAAAAGTCCAATATTTCAGGATTTTAGATCAGAACTGTATGAGTGATAGGAAAGGATCATCCATTCAAAACTTCTAAATTACAGCAGTTGTTAGAAAATGAACAATATACTAGAACCAAGAGTACCATCTTCCATTTTGATGAAAGGATACTCAATAAATAGAACAGAAATAAGCTTCACTGGTGTCTTAATGCATATGTGGTACTCAGCAGTTATGAAAGCATTGGGTAGCTGCACCCAATGAAAAGTAAAAAATCAACTCATTTTGCAATTGTCTTTCATACCAATTACAGAAAACAAAATACAATACAGGATATCTTGAGCACCAAATGTTTAATCACTCACCAACACCACAACAATTTACTTATATCAAGTGCATTAAAATCTAAATCCCAGTTTTCTGAAAAACCTTCTAAAATTACTTTAAAAGAAACTTGAGAGTTACTGACTATTATGTATGTACGTACAATGTAAAAACCATTCTTGCTGTATCCAAGTTCTTACAAAACTTTCACTGAAGAAAGCAAAAAAAAGTGTGCAAACCTTGATGATGAGTATCCTCTCGAATCTTCAAAATGGACGTAAATTCCATAGGGCTAACTTTCTTCCTTAATTCTAAATAGTTCAGCTGATCTTTCAGAGCTGTATGTAAGCTCTTCAACAATTCAGCATCAGAAGTGACTATGATGGAAAACATAGTAGATGCTAAGCCTGACCCATATGAGAACATGCCTATTCTCTTTCCAAGCAAATCATTGATGAAAGAGCTGTAAAAATATCTAGGATGTTTGGAAAATATACTAACTTTATGAAAAACTTAAAGTGAAACAGAATATATATTAATATGCAATAATAAACAAGTAAACTTTAAATAAACACCTAAAGTTGATAATATTGACTACATAATATTAAAAATGCCTTGTAACAGGTACATTCTGAGCGAGTTTTAGTGCATTCAACCCTTAATACTCAAATTCACTTGAATTAAAACAAAATACAGAAACTGGAAAATACCTTCAAGCCCAAAAGAAAATTGTTAAAATGAAAGAATATCACAGAGTTACGTATTTTGTTGTTTGTTTATTCTGATATGTCATCAACTACTTACTTATACTTTTTTTGGCATTTCTTTTTACAGGTTCAGTAAATCAAATTTTAAAGTGCCTAGATGAAACCACCTAATCTAACAAGTGGTTTTTGAAGAAATTAAAAATCCATATTATCCTTTAAGTGCAAGATATATTTATTAAAAAGTTTTGAAACTGTTTTCTTTCTATAATTATACAATTAAACACAAACACATACAAATGTTTGAATCTGTTAGAAGTTGTCCATGAAAAATGAAAAAACAAATAATAAAAATAGCATTATACTCTTTAGTAACCATGGTATTACTAGGCATGTTCACAACATTCAACATATCAAATAGTGTTAAACTTCATTTGCATTTAAGCAAAAAAAAATCTGTATTGAAATCATGGGTTTTTAAGTGTGTTTGTTAATAAGTTTACTAAACATAAAACTTATATTTCAACTTTAGACCAACAAACCTGACTATATATGAAGCCAGACATCCATACAGACATGGTGTATACATATTCCCCACACGACTGGCAAGCAGAAGACCAGGCTGGGTTTTCTTCTCAAACAAAGGCTGACTGAACTCCACAAAAGCTTTCTCTACATCTTTGTTAAAATATGTTTCTTGAAGTTTCAGATGGCTGGTAAAAAAATATTAAAAAGAACAATGCATTCTGAATAGTTTCCAGAAAATCATAAAACAACTCACCAGAGAGGGCATTTTTAAGATAAAACAAAATGTTCAGAAACAATACAGTGAACTTACAAAAATCTGATAAGACAAATCAGAAATCATACTAAAGCAGTAATTACAAAAAATTATTACAATGTGTTTAAACACAAAATATTTTCCAATTTTAAAATACAAAATATTTTATTTTTAATTTTGAAACAAAATGCATTAAAAATATTTCAAATATAAGTTTACATAAAACAAAGTGAAGAAATTTGTTTAATCATGTTCAGGAAATACAAAACAACAGGTGATCTTGATATAAAAAAATTTTGTATCTCTACTGTTATTTCTAATTATGACATTCAAAAGTAACTCAAAATACCAAGGATCCTTTTGTTATTTTTTAACTGTCAAAGAAGAAAAAAGCCCTCTTTAAAAGAACTTAAGTTAGTTAAGATAAATTGTGTGTGTGTGTGTGTGTGATTTTTTGTTCTAGTTCTAAACAAGGAACATGATACCTGAATGCTTCCATGGTCTTGTATTTTTCACCATCAACTTTTCTTACAAAATCATTCAGAACAAGCCTTGCCAAAGATTTTTTCACAAGTTTACAGTATGGAGCATGAAACAGAATGGCATCTAGATCATCAAGAGAGAAATCTTTCTGATTACCTAATGGATAAGAAGTATAAATATAAGTAATTCAAGTTTTAATAACTAAGTTCATTTGTGACACACATATACAATACAACAACGAGTACTGGAACACATGCAGATACACAAACAAAATACATTGCATAGAACAAGTTTTTATAAACAGTTTTGAGGTATATATTAAATGTAGTCATACCTATACAAATTAATTGAAAAATTTGCATAAAATAGTCGTGGCAATTAACTACTATCACATAAAGGAATGTTTTTTAAATCTTAATATCTGACATAACTATATATCTAATCACATAAAGCCATGTAATGGTATACCAAAATATTGTAAAATAGAATAAATTAAGAAATGAAATAATTAGTGTATTTAACTTTCACAAGGTCATAAACCTAAGTGCAATAATTACTAGTATATTAAGATACCGATTACTTTAAATCACAAGCGTATGAAACTAATTTCCTATCTTTTTAGGATAAACAAAATACCTAAAAATTAAAAACATGCAAATTTTAATTAATTATAAATGATGAAACTTAAAAATTTGATTTAAATCACTATAACATAGAAACTGCATCTTAACGATTAATTACCAAGCTTCTAAATATTCCTTCAACAAAAGTACAAATAATATATTTGTAATAATATGTTTGTCAATAAATAAAGGCTTTCTAACAACTAATCCTATTATAATTCAATATTTAATTAAGTCTGTTATATTAACAGTTAGTTCTTTTAAGAAAAGATTGTTGCATTAAAAGAGCTATATTGAAACAGTAAATGCACTAAAAGTACAGTCACAAAAATATCAAACAACTTTACAGAAAACTCATTTCTTCGGTTATTACAATGAATTTATTGATAATGCAACATATATTAGAAGAATATCAATAGGAAAATTAGTTTATAAGAGAACTCACATTTTACCTGTTTTTATCAAAGTCTTAGCCTTTCTACAAAATAATTGGTAACACTGATCTAAAGCTTGAAAGTAACATTGGATAGCTAATTTGCCATCAACTCTTGGAAATTCAGAGAGCAAGTCAGGTTTATAGAAGTCATACACATGAGCCATGTGTGTAGCTCGCATTCCTAGAAAAATACATTTAAATTTTTGTTAATATATATTCTAAAAATATTTAGTGTGTATGTATCATAAGAGTAAACTTGAAAAACAATAAATATGAGTGAATTGAAATAAAATATAAGGGATGGACAAAAAAATGACACCTTGAAAATGTTGTTAATTTGTTGCATCTTTTAGTAGATAACAGAAAAAAACCCATAAAACTAAATATTTTTAGAATGCACTCAACAAGATCTGTTCATATATGATCTAAAATTCTAATTTTACACTAGATTTCATAAATACCTAAATTTTCATAAATTTAGTTACTTTTTCTCATAAAAAGTGTTGTACACCTGCTGTAGTTTCTCAGATCTTCTCATTCCAATTGGTTTATGAATTAATCAAACAAGTTTCTCTACAATTGTGGAGTCATTAAAAGATATCTTAGAAATAAGAGAATTCAAAATGAGACAAGTTAAACTGATAAATGAAAGACCACAAGCCAAACAAGGAAGATGAATTTTTTGAATACTCAAAAAAGTCAATCATTCAAGAATGTCTGCACAAACTCATTGAAAGTATACTACATCAATATGAAACAGTACTGAAATGTAAGGGAATGATGACTAAATATTAACTTGTGAAACTGGTTTGTGTTATTTTGAGTTTCATTCTTATATTTGATTATTGTTGATTTGATCATTTTGTAGGAAAACTGGAATAAGAAGATCTAAGAAACTACAGCAGGAATAACACTTATGAGAAAATGTAACTAAAAATCATGAAAATTCAGGTATTTATGAAATCTAGTGTAAAATTAGAATTTTAGATCATATATGAACTGATCTCAAATACATTCTAAAAAAACACACTTTTATATATTTTTCTGTTTTCTAATAAAATATATAACAATTTAACATTTTTAAGTGAATCCACATTTTTCTGTCAACCTTCTGTATATAATGTAATCTGACCATAGCCTTGAGTCCAAAGAATATATCATTCAAATATACTTAGCCATTTACATCCTTAATGCTTCCAATAACAGATATAGACAGCATTTCAATTAAGATTTTCTATGTTATAATGAGAACTGATTGATTAACTCAGTGAATTTCACTAATTAATAAACATTATGTACATATTACTACTCCCAAAAAGGAAATTAGTGAGCAGATAATATACAATACATTAGTATACTCATTACAGTATTAAAAGCAAAACTCTAAGAAACACCAATTTTAAGGTATCTACATAAATTTATGAAGCAGATAAAAATATACACCAAAAAACAGAACTCCTAACCATAAGTTAACAACAGCAGTATAACATATGGTAGATAAACTTATGATCCTAAAATGGCATTTCAGTGTCATTGTATGTTAGCTTCAATATCAGAAAATCATAAAGTGTTCAACATTAAGCTTAAAACATTTCCTCTCTAATTAATGCTTAATTTTACCTCGTTCAAAAATCAAAGCAGCACCTGGTCCCACAAGCATGGCAACAGCCCCAGCACCTCCTGTTGGTCGAGCATTACCACTAGCATATACTGCAATATCAGCAGCAACAACAATAGCATAACGACCTAAAAATATTAAATTTACTTTACCACTGACATATCACAATAACAAATACCATTATTCACAGTTTCTTAATTTGCATACACTTGTTATGCCATCAGCAAGATGAGCCATCAATCCTGTCAAACACCTAACAAATATAAATTAAAATGAATTTTATTTTCAAACTTATTATGCCATATGCATACATAAATCTTCCAATTATGTCATACTGATGAAACATGGAATCAAATTCAGCCACTCATTTGAAAAAGGATGTCTTAAAACTCATCTGTTACAAAGCTTTATAAAAATAGACCAAGTTTTATGTTTACTCCTAAGCATGAAACATACATTTCTGTGCTTATTTGAACTATGCGAGTAACACCGATGTTTAAATGGCAGTCAAGCATAAAATAGTCTTCATTTGCAGAACTTGCAAATAAGTAATGTCACTAATCACCCACCCTTAGTCAAGATAATGCCACAATCATTTGGAAATGATAAATTAATATTATGAAAACCTTGTTCAAAATAAGCATTTTCATTTTGAAAAGTAAGAAAGCATTTAATAGTAAATTGCATCAAATTCAAGAACACGTTAACTATTTAACTACAAATGATATTTTTTTCATTTGTTTAAATTGTAAGGTATTCTATCTTTTCAAAACTTTGTACACTGCACAAATCAATGGAACTAACAAGAAATTTAGGTAATGGTATAAAACTTGAGCTTAATTAAAATACTGCACTTTAATTGTTAAATATAGTTCAACTTTTCTGAGCAAGAACTACATACCCAGGAATGAAACACACATTTTATAACATTACAAGGAATTAATATGAAATGAAAATTTCATTTAAGCACAAAACCTCTTGTTTGGTTTGACGTGACTTCTAGTAAGACACTAAAGGTATTAAGAAGTAAATCAGAGGAAGGTAACAAGGCTCAGAGTGCCATTTAAAAGTAGTGTTAATATATTATTAACAAGAGATTTTCAGAGTATATGAACCATTAAAAGCTATTGAAGCACATGCATGTTTACACTTGTATTTTATGTTATTGTTTTAAATCGAGAGCTGTATTTTACATCAATTTAAGACTATTTTGTATTTATAGCAGCACAAGTCAAAATAATGAGCTAATTCAATCCCTAACAAAGAAAACTAATTGTAATGTTACCATTTTGTTGTCTATAAAAATAAGCTTAAATAATATTAGTGCATCATCCTATCCTTTGTTTATTTGGTTGTCTTTCAATGTATTTCATCCTTTTACTCTATTTTAAATTACTTTTTATAAAATGTTTAAATTTTATAAATATTTATACCTAATAATCTACCTGTTTAATGTAGCTTGCCGAGAATGGAATATGTATATTTTGAAACATTCATGAATTAAATATTTACTACTGTATACACATCAAATGTTTATTATCACTGCTGCTTTGTTGTTCATTCATAGAGAAATTGTAGATTCATACTTATTTTTAATATGGTACATAATAATTTAATAGGATTTACTTAATTCGGGTGTTTAAGACTGCTGAGAGTTAAGATGAGGCACCCATAGGGTTGATTTGAAATGTAAAACAAAATGTTTGGCAACAGAAAATTAAATAGGAGGCATAATAATCAAAGGTTTTAGAAATCGAGTAAAGTTTTTATTTAGTTAAGAAATGACACTTTTCTGTTAATTCATACTCATGTCATGATTTGCATGACCTTACAATTTTGCTGGATAAAAATATGAATAAGATCAGTTAGTAATCTTTAACACAATTGTGTGAAAGACAACAATGTTTGGCTTAAATTAAGTGGACAGCCTCCTGTAACTTTTCTTGGTTTTCATGTTTCTTCTCTCTTTGTGTTGTTTTTTTTAGAAAATGTAATATTTTTGAAATATTTAATAATTAAAAGATACACAACTTTTCCTTTCAAGTAAAACTTGAAATTTTCCTTTTATTAAGAGAATGGAGCTTCTTCATATTCTGCCATCTAGATTAGAAAATATTGATGTTTCAACATAATTTATGCACTAGACACATGATCAGATTAAACTGTTGCTGTATGAACAACATTTACATCACAATTTTACTTCCATGACTTCACACAAGTTGAAATGAGCCTAATTTTATTCAGTATTTGTGTTGTTTGTTTTGTTTTTTTATTTTACAATGCATTTTTATAGAACAGAATGAAAAGACAGTTCTTGGTTATGCCAATGAAATTAATTAAGTGAAACACTGAACTACTGGCAATTTTTTAATGTGTTTTTCATTAGATGGGTTATTTTAATTAATTAAAGAAATATAATATGTTGTCTAGTCCACATTAAGATACCATATTAACTTATTTCTACTGATTTACTTATATTTTTAATATTTATTTATATTATGAGTAATATGCCAATAAACTTGCTTCAACACTCATACAATTTCATGGTAATTGAGTTAGTGACTGAATATGTGATAAATAACACTGATCTGAATACTTCATGTCTCTCAGTCATTCAACAAATGAAAAACTAACTCATTGCTTCATTCACTGATTCTCACATATACAATTTATCCTTGTTTCTAGATATTTTGCAAAGTCTCTCAATCATTAACATTCAAAAACTTTGTAGATATTCTGGGATAATTTTTATGAAGTTACTTGATCTTAATATTTATTATGTACCCTCTAGCAAACATCCAAATTACAATAATAAATCTACACACACTTAATGTTTTGAATTGTAAAAATAGACATTTAGGTTTCAATGTCCAAAAGAGCCCTTCCTTTCAAACAATTTTTTTTTCTCAGCTTATTGTTGTAAACACCTTTCTTGCAATACAAAGAAATATGGAGGTCAACTAAAAAAAAAACAGCAGCTAAGGGGGACTACAATTGATTTCCTACACTTATAATCAAGACCCTCTTAAAAGTTGGATTTTAGTTGATCAAACCAGCACATTTGTTGATCAAAAAAATCAATACTCTTCAATACTTCTCTTACTACACTGTGTCAAAAAATAAAAAGCCCATTTAGGTATTTTAAAACATTTGACTAGAAATGGAGATACACAAGAGACTGGAAAATATTAAAAGCATCATTAATTATTTCACTTAATATTACGGTCTCACCTTCAGAACTAAAAAAATTGCCTCTCTATCATAATCAGAAAAAAATAAATAAAATGGTTTGGTCAAAAATTTGGAGCCTAATAAATAGTCATTTGTACATTATTTTTTAATTTTGACAATGTTAGATGAAGGGAAACTTGTACACAGCAATCAATAATAGAGGCACAAAGACTTTGTTAACAGACATTTAACTTCTAACACTGAATACTTTTAAATATTCTCGTTCTCATAGAGATAAGTTACTCACATACAATCCACTAGTAGATATCATATGTATAACTAAATCAATATAGCATATCTACAAATACTCACTTATTATTGAATATTCCAATAAAAATATAAAATATGTTTATCCAAACTCACCATCCCATGCACTAGACTCCACCCATGATAGCGAGTTAAAAAGAGCAGCTGTTCCTCCATAACAGGCATTTTTGTTATCCACTCCCTCAATGTCTGTATTTCCAGAATCTTCAAACAGTTGCATCAGAACAGACTTCACACTTTTAGACTTGTCAATAATTGTTTCTGTTCCAACCTCTAGTCGACCAATGTGCTTATAACCAACTTTAGTCCGATCCATAAGTCTCTGGACTACAGTCAAACAAAATGAATTCACATCTTCTCTGTCAGAACAAAATCCCATCTGGGATTGACCAAGACCAATTGTGTACTTCCCACAAGAAACACAATCATGTACTTCTAATGCTTCCTGGTCAACATACAAAGAAGGGAAGTAAACTTCCATGTCAATAATGCCAACTTTTTCTGGCCAGGTGCATCGTTTTCTTTGTTTAAAACTTTGCATTTTAAGTAGACTTACCTGTTAAAAGAAAAGATATTTATAATTTAATAAAAATTTCACACACTGAGCAACAAAGCATGTAAATGTTTAATATCAAATTAACACATCAGGTAAATTATTCAATCTATTAAACACTACATTATTCAAGCTTTTCTATGTGCAAAATGTGGTCGTTTTATCTATGGACTGTTTTTTCACTATTTTATTTAAGCTTTTGTTTGGAGGATCCATAATAAAAAAAAATTTTTTGGTGCCCACTGTCCCAACCCACCATGGAGCCCTACATGGGGATGCACTACAATGCCAAACAAAGACATTGCAGCAACACCAGGGTTTTGTGAACACTAAACCCAAACACCAGCATCAGATACAATATCCACAACACCTGTTAAGAACATCCAATGCTGGTACTTGGTTAACCCTAGCCCAAGTGGACCAGTCAACTGACCCTAGGGGGGCCACCCAAATACAGGGATGCAAGGCCAAAGTGCTGTGTTAGAGTTGGACCCCTCAACCACCAGGATCCACTCCTCCCAGTCATGGGTCGCCATGCACAACAGACACGTGGGTGGATCTTCAGATCCCAGAGGAGGTAAACTGAAAGAACAGAACCTTCCTTGGGAAGTCCCTTCACCACATACAGGAATCCACACTGAGGAACAGCAGATAATACATTTTAGAAATATCAGTATTTCTTTTACTACACTATATCAAAACAATTATGAGCTCTTTTAAGTATTTAGAGAAAGAGATGCATAATGGACTGGACATCATTTATTATTTCACTTAAGTTACCATCTAGCCTTGAGAACTAAAACATTACTTTTCTCTTTACCTTAATGAGAAAAAATTAAAATAAAAACTATTTGTATAAAGTTCTAACAGTTTACACACACACACATTGTAGAAATACCACATCTATAAAAGAAACTTTGGGCAAGTTTTTAAACTGGGATCAAAGTTAAATTTGAAAGAAATTTTCCCACCAGCACCTCTGAGAATGCACAAAGCTTAACAAATAAGTTAAGGAAAACCATACAAGTAGAAAGGTTCACTGATTAAATACTAGTAGTAGGACATTTTGAGATAACTATACAGCCAATGCACATAGTATGTGATAATAAAAAGAGGAATAATTTTTTTCTCTGGATGTTGGAAAAAAACAACAAAGATACATTAAATTTACTAAAATAAAGAATTTTTAATCTTCTAGCACTTTCAATAAAATTTAATTCCAATCTGCACAAAAAGAAAAATATGGTACCTTAAAATGTTCTCTAATATTTGTTTTATCCCAGTATATAAAAAAAATAATTTATATATAACTAGTTTAATTATGATCCCTCTTATAAGAAAATAACTACAATAATAACAAAACATTGGTTGTTGCTTCATCTTGTACACTTGTACTGTATGTAATATCAATTGACTGTAGTATCAAATGACAACAGCATGAAAGAAGAAAAATAAAACTACCCTTCTAATATTTCAGTCACTCACCTTGAATGTTAAGATCAAACAGGCTAAATAATGACAATATTTCTGTCAATGACTCAAATTAACTATTTCCTATACAAAACTGGTTTTGCAAACTCGCCAAATGACAAAAAGCACTGGAGTCCATTTTCACTGGAAGGATAAAACAGTTCCAAAATAAACAAAACAAAAATATCAATATAACATTGTATTGTTAAAACTCCAAAACAGACCAAAGTCTCTAACAAACTGTAATAAGAAAACATATTTTACAGTTTTACTTTCTACTTTGAAAGGTAAACATTTTTGATGCAAGAAAAAATAAAACTTGACATAAAAATTAACTACAATGGTGCCTTAAACTTAGTTTACTATCTGTTTAAAAATTCCAAGAGTTTATACACACACACACACACACACATATACACACTGTGGAAATACTAAAGATCCATATATGAAAATTCTTTAAAAGTTATTCATGCTAATTTTTCATAACAAATAGCTCTTATATTCAAAAGACATTTCCTCAGAAATACATCACAAAACTTTGTGGTACACTTCTTTAATAATAATGCAAAACTAAGGTCACCACAGCTAATTAATACAATAAGAAATTTGAGATAGAAAGTTAAAGTGTAATCTACTTAAATGGACCTTAAATGTGAATGCATCAAGTTCATGGAAGAGTATTTTATGACCAATATTATACCATTTCAAACCACATTTGCCTAACATACAAGCATGATACATGGTTCACATTCAATTGCTTAGGTCAATTTCATGTACTTTAATTAAGGACTTTACAAACACTCAGAACATTTTTGTGTGCTTTCTGGAAGCTAAAATCTAAAACAAAAGGAATTAGATTCCACTAAGATTTTTATAAAAATTTCTATTTATTTGTTCAAAATATGAATGTAGAATAAAAAGAAAAGAAATACTTTATTTATTGTATTCAACTCTGCAACACTAATTAGAGGTAGATATATTGACATATTTTGCTATTATAACATTTTGAAGTACTTTTCAGGTAGTTCTGCTAAAAAAAGGGCCCTTTCTAAGCACTTTCAAGCCCTTTAAATTCCATTCTGAATTTCAAGGATATGTATGCACCCCAATAGTAATGGCTAATTAGACAGATAAAAACAAAAATTATAGTGTGCAAAAAAAACAAAACGTTAAAGCATTTCTGATAACTGATTACTCCTGGAAGAATTAAGAATGATGTTTTGAAAACAATATTTATAATATTATTTAATATATGTAGTACATACTGGTGTGTCCAAAACATTAATGCTAGCAACAAATGACCTTGAAAACAACAAATATTTTATTTTTCTTGAATTTGACATCAACATTTTGCCTTACAACTTATTCAGGGAATTTCACCAAATTGCAATTCAACAGTTGACGTTTGTGTTTTGGCAGTATGCTCATGAAGAATCTGGACTATTGCCAATACCTTTCACTGTAAAAACAAAAAGAGCACATTCAAAACTTCAGCCATCTCCATCTTCAACAAAACTACCACCACCTTTAATTATTGGTCCAATCTCCATTCTAGAATTTTTCTTACCTTCAACATATTTTGAAAAAGTCGTAAGTTTTAGCATTATAAGCTACATTTTTCTCATAAGCCTTTTTGAATATCCTTAAAAAATCACTAGCTTTTCCATAATTCTGTAGGTCTCCCAACCTATTTGTCAATTTAAACTTCTTAAACTTATGGCAATTATCCATGGTTTCTCTTATCTGTTTTAAATAATACAATTTAGTTTTATCTCTCCTGTTATCCTTCTCTTTTTAAGAATATGCCTATTCTGAATTAAAAGATTTAAAAGAAAATATATATTAGCTTTTTTATTCCTAAATCTGTACCAAATCATATTTTAACTTAATCATTATCCCAATTAACTAATAATTATGTAGTGGCCTAAAAAAAGTAAAAGCCAGGAACTAAAATTTCATTTATTTTTACCTCAACAACAGCAAAATATTCAGTCTTTTTAATGGAATAATAATTTTTCTATAAATCATTAAATGTTCCCCTAATTTTGTTGTGACAACTATATAATACACACAACTGAAATCAATATGTCAGAAATTAATCTCCCATATAATTGGTTCAGTATTCTTATCAGTACCAAGACTGGTCTCATTACTGATCCCATCTATTTAATCAGATGGCCTACAGGTATAACTGCCAATCAAAGTTCATATAAATTCATCCTCTTACTCAACATTTTACATGTCTCCATTTCTAAATCTTGCAGCTCCCATTCCATGATATAGAAACATTTATAAGCTAGAATTTCAAAATACTTTATATTACCAATGTTCTTTAAATATAACAAAGTTTCTGTACCCTTGTTTAACTAATTGATGTTTATATTACAGATGTGAAACTTAAATGATATTCTGAAGCAATAATAATAATATTAAAGTAAGAATATATATACAAAGCGCATCTCATGAAAATGAATCTTTAAAATCATCAAATGTATTCCACTCGTAGAATCTAAGAATTTGTAGACTTAAGTTATGTTAAAGCGAAATGCTACTATCACTTGTAATGGTAGGAATACGATTATTAATTACTACTAGTATAACAGGTTAAACTCTAAAACAGTTCGAAAAATAATATTTTATAGACGGCCAATATTAAATAGCTTGTGGTAAAATATTACAGCTTATACGACAAAAGAAAAAGAGTAAATAAAAACGTATCATCCGCATACAATTCCACTAGCTGATAACATAAAACTAAAAAGTAATAAACTATGCTCACACCGTAGATGAATTACGTATTGTAAATATTATCTTTATTACTTCTACGTCCTCGCATTAATAATCACATTTTTTACAACGATTATCACAACGTCCAAATTAAAATTTAATATGGTTTATAAAATAAATTGCATAAAACATGTAATGACTAAATAGGAAGCTAGTGTTATCTGTGTTAAAAACTGTAGAAATAAAACTAAAAGTACGCATACAGTTACTATTTAATTTATATTGTACATTTTCACACATAATTATTTATATATATAATTAAGAATCAAATCATTAGAATTACTATTATATTTATTTACTCACTCTGTTATGCTGTTAAAATTTACTTCTGGTTCGAAAATATCAAGTGTAATTACATCTATGCAGTTGCTCTCCCAATCATTTGTGATCCCATCATATGACCAGGCCCATTAATGATCGAAAAATAAGAAAGTGGGCGGAACTCTATTCTGGACCAGTTTAATATACGCATTCATCAAAATTTACTTTCAGATGAAAAATAT
The DNA here is from genome assembly GCF_004210375.1 of Tachypleus tridentatus. Taxonomy (NCBI): domain Eukaryota; kingdom Metazoa; phylum Arthropoda; class Merostomata; order Xiphosura; family Limulidae; genus Tachypleus; species Tachypleus tridentatus. Next base: position 60,843,674 of record NC_134828.1, read on the forward strand.
TTATTCTTAGTGAAGTGGATAATAAAATGAATGAAATCAAGTTGCTAAGATCAATAATGAAGAACTCAAAGAGTAATATTAAAATAATATATTTAATTTCGCATTAAACTACGCAAGGACCGTCTGCGCTAGCTATCCTTAATTTAGAAGTGATAGTCGAGAAAGAAGGTAATCAACACCTCTTACTGCTAACTTTTTTGACTACTCTTTTTATCAATCAAAAGTGAGATTATTAATAACTATTATGCCTTCACGGTGATGGAATTCGAACTTACGATCTGCCAATTTCAGGCTATGCACCCTAAACGCTATGCCAGATGCAAATAACGTGCCATTACAATCACAATTTGTTGTTTTTCACGGAGTTAAATGTACATAAAATTCATCCATTCCTTCAACAGTTGATAACGCAATAAATATTTATTGACATTAATAAAAACAATATTAAGTTAATATTTTAAGATGTTAGTGAAATATTTATGCTGGTAAAACTGAAATAACAGATTATTAATAGCATTGTAAAGATATAGACACCTTGAATAAGACAAGTATATAGAAATAAGCTAATATCATTTCACCAGGCTTTCCCAGAATGCCATATCAAAAATTGTTAGACCATTCCCATTCACAGATAGGCCCAGCAAGACCAAGCGGTTATGGCGATGGACTCGTAATCTGAGTGGCACGGGTTCAAATCCCTGTCACATCAAACATGCTCGCTCTTTCAGCCCTGAGGGCGTTATATTGGGACGGTCAATCCCACTATTCGTTGATAAAAGAGTAACCCAAGAATTGGTGGTGGATGGTGATGACCAGCTGTCTTACACTGCTAAATTAGGGACGGCTGGTGCAGATAGCCATCGTGTAGTTTTGCGCGAAATTAACAAACAAACAAACTATTCAGAGAAAAAGAACAACTATAGATTTTTACTTTTCCGAGTTTACTATCTAACTATTATATTAGCCAAGTCATTCTAGGTCAATTAAATAACTGGACTAAAACAGATATCATAAGAAAAGTTACGATATAAGTAGACTAATCTTTTGCTATGTGCCTCAACCTGAACAACAGACAATAAGTAAAAAATGTTGGGCAAACGCTGATCATATAGGACATCAAGATATATGCAAATATTAAATTACATGAATCAAGATAAATTCCTTTTATAAGTTATTGTTGTTGCTGTTTTGAATTAAGCACACAAAGCTACACAATGGGCTATCTGTGCTCTGCCCACCACGAGTATCGAACCCCGGTTTTTTTAGCGTTGTAAGTCCGCAGACATACCGCTGAGACACTGGGGGCTTTTATAAATTAAGAACAGTATTTGTACACCATAATGTGACTAGGATTTCTCCTCAGCAAAGAATGAACTTGTTAAATACTCACCGAATATTATTTTAAAACGAATGTACTGTTTATGGATAAATGTTTTGAATTTCGGAAAGCTACTGAGGGCTATCTGTGCTAGCCGTCCCTAATTTAGCAGTGTAAGACTAGAGGGAAGGCAGCTAGTCATCACCACCCACCGCCAACTCTTTACCAACGAAAAGTGGGATTGACCGTCACATTATAAAACAACACGGCTGGGAGGGCGAGCATGTACTCGGGCGCGAACCCGCGACCCTCAGATTACGAAGCGCACGCCTTAACGCGCTAGGCCATGCCAGGCTATACTGTTTATGGATAAATGTTTTGTTTGGAAACACTAATATGAACTTGTAATCTAAAAAAAAAAAAACAAAATACATATCAACATACAGTACTGTGCAAAAGTACTATGTTTTCTTTTTTTTATTTCGTGCAAAACTATACAAGGGCTATCTGTGCTAGTCGTCCCTAATTTAGTAGTGTAAGACTAGAGGAAAAGCGGCTAGTTATCACCACTCACTGCCAATTCTTGGACTACTCTTTTACCAGCGAATAGTGGTATTGAGCGTCACATAATAGCGTCCCCATGGCTGAAAGAGCAATCATGTTTGGTGCGAAGGAGATTCGAACCCGCGACCCTCGGATTACGAATCGAACGCCTTAACCCGCTTGTCCATACTGGCCCCTGCAAAAGTAATAGGACAAGAGAATATTTTGTCATTCTTTCCATTTTGTGGGGTTAATTATTCTATGCGATTACAGAATTTAAATTTCGACACTGTAGTAATGCTTCACTAATCCCTGTTGACAATTTAAAGAGCCAAGTAGAGGGTGCTTATCATTATTTAGAATTCCCACATGCTTGTACAAAGGAAACGTCATAAGGGTTCTGCTCGCATGAAGATACTGATCAAATTTAAGGTCTGAGAAAACTGTCGTGGTATCCCATGCAGTGTCTTAACCGTAAAAAAAGAAATTAGCATATGGTACAGATATATGCTAGAAAAAATTATCTTAGTAACATTCCACAAATAAACCTAGATAAAAATCAGTTTTTAACACTATATAAATTTTGTCAGTGGATCAGAGAATTTGCAATCTCCGACAAATTGCTGCAGACTTGAAATGCTCTCCAAACACTGTCAAGTACATCCGAAATCGTGAGACCGAAACAGATAATTTGAAAATAGGAAAAGAGTGTGTTTTGTGTGTTTTTCTTATAGCAAAGCCACAAAGGACTATCTGCTGAGCCCACCGAGGGGAATCGAACCCCTGATTTTAGCGTTGTAAATCCGGAGACATACCGCCGTACTAGCTGGGGGCAATAGGAAAAGAAGGGCAGAACATTTAAACTCAGTGTTATTCATGTTATGCAGCCTTCAGGACAGAAGTAAGGTAGCTACTTGTCTCAAGCATAAGATAAACTTCCATGTACCAAATGACAAGAGTGTCCACATCCACAGCGTCAAGGTTTACAATGTAATGTTTTCTTTGTGATCATGGATTACTGTTGTTGCTGCTGTCGCTTTGAAGATATGACCAGCTCTCTTATCTCGGCCCATCATGACCAGGTGATTAAGGCACTCGACTTGTAATCCGAGAGTGATGGGTTCGAATCCCCGTCACACCAAACATGTTCGCCCTTTCAGCCGTGGGGCGTTATAATGTGATAGTCAATCCCACTATTCGTTGGTAAAAGAGTAGCCCAAGAGTTGGCAGTGGATGGTGATGACTAGCTGCCTTCCCTCTAGCCTTACACTGCAAAATTAAAGACGTCTTACGCAGATAGCCCTCGAGTAGCTTTGCGCGAAGTTCAAAACAAACAAACAATCAAAATATAGTTCTGTTCACGGTCGCGTCAGGGTTGTCACGTGACTTCCTGATTTGCATATTAAAAACTGTTGTAACGTGTTCAAACCACTGTACACAATAACATAGACATCTAACGCCTGTGATTAAAATTACAAACTACTTGCAACTAAAAAGGTAAGAACAATATTATTCCATAAATAGTTATGATTGCCATTCCTTTTTTATTTTTTAAAATATTTTTGGTATTCTGAACTTTTATGTTAAAAAGATACTGTACTATCTTGCTGTTTGCTATTACGTACAAAACTTCATGAAAGGCTATCCCTGCTCTGCCTACCATGTTTATCGAAACCAGATTTTTAATCTTTTAAGTCCATGAACATACCACTGTGCAACATGTTGTGCTCTGAAACATCGTCACCACTCATGCTCCTGGTACAATATAAAATTAACCTTTTATTTTTATTTTTGTAGTTAAAAGCTCGCCGGTTTTTAACACTTAGCGCCATCTCTTATAATTTCTATAGATTTTTACTATTTGCTGCAAAACGTTTTCAATGCGTCATGGTGTTAATTTGTCCGGTAAAGCGCTTCAGTTGGGCCTGATGTGATGCAACTTGTCTGTTAAAACAATACAATGTAGGATTAACGTCAGTAACGTGACAGTTTTCAATTTAAGTATTGTTGATGTGATATAATGTGTTAGCTCTGAGATACAGAATAGTTAATTTATAATAAATTAGATTTGTGCACTTACTATGAGGTATGTTTATTTATAGACAGATACCTTTTAATGTAAAAATTAACTTAGTTTGACTTTTTATTACAGATTTTGGTTTTAGTCGCAGTGATACAGATACCTGTAATACTACTAGTATTAACATCACTGACTAAAACAAAAACCTGTAATAAAAAGTCAAGTAATAACACTAGTATAGTAATAACTAATATTACTAATAAGACAATAGTTATTAGTGTTACTAATAGTATTAGTATCATAATTTATATAATGTATAATCTGTAGTGAAACTGAAAAGCGCTGTATTGAGGATGTTGTAACTTGAATTATTATAAAGTACATGAATTATTTTATAAGTTGGATAAATATTTGGCAAATGGCATTGTTTAGAAGTAAGTGTAAGTTTTAAGTTAATACATTTAGGGATTTGCTCAGATTTAAGATATAATTTGAAACACACGTTCTGTATAGATAGGAATCTATACAGCAGCATGACTAGTACTCTGAGTAGTACTATTAGAAGGTTTTCTTACCTGTGTATTTGTAAGTTCTAGTGAGGTATGCAATAAATGTTGTCTTATAAAGTTGGAACCTTTTAACTTGCACCCTGTTTAAAAGACACATTTTAATTGCACTTGTGAATGTAGCTGTTTGATAAGTAAGTTAGAACTTCAATGTACTTGTGTATATAAATAATTAAAACAGCCATATGATATATGTTTAAACACAATTTGAAAAACATTCTGAAACCGTCGGCAGTCTGAAAACACAGTGTTTTGATGTACAATAACATCATCCTTGAAAATGACAGGTTAACTGTATTAAATGACCTGTAACCGTGTGTTTCAAAGCAATTTCTGTCATTCAAACTATACATTTAATCATGTTTCATTTGTTTCCATTATATCAAAATTTCTCCATTCTGATCAGTGCCTTAACGTTTTCCTTATGCTTCTAGCATTATGATAGTAACAATTAAACCTATCCTTTGAAATATTCCTATACATATTTTCTATGCTAAATGTTTTGGTGAATTTTTTTTTGTTTGCATTTAGTTTATTCAGCCCTCAACACCTTCTAGTCCTAGGTTAAAACTAGTGATAAGTTTACAGTTAAATTAAGATTTTAGCTCTTAATGAAGTCGTAATTATAGGTGTTTTTAATTTCAGGCATATAGATTGTAAAGCCAGAGTCAAACCATAAAAGATAAAGATTTTTGGAAACTGTTTGAGATTGTTTTTTTCACCTACTAGAAATAATACTATCTTGTATTGATTGTTAACTTCTAATATAAAAATTGTTGAGAGGTGGAAATTGAGGAGCATCTGTGCAGGTAATCATTGCTTTGTTGAGGTCAGGAATAATATTTTGGTTACAAATTGTGAAAGTTAAGTATAATTATCTGTTGTGAACTGGGCAGATAAAGTATTTGGAGACATTGGCCAAATGTGAAAAATTTGTATGGATACATTTTTAAATATTCAAGATAAGCATTCCTTACAGAAAAAAAATGGGTGACTGCAAGGAGGAAAAACAACCATCAAAAAAGAACAGGCTGGTTCACAAAGGGTATAAGAGAGAAAATCAGAGAAAAGAATCACAAGTTTAAGAAATTTAAATTAGCTGCTAATACAGGATATTTAGAAGATTAAGAAATTTGGTCTGACAGGAAATTAGGATATAAAAAGAGGGTGTATGAAAAATGATTGTATTAAATTGTAAAAATTAACAGTAAGGATTTTGTAAATACATTAAAGGTAAATAAAATGTTAAAATCAGGTACCCTTTAGAGATGAAGGAAATCTTGTACCTAATGATTATGAGATGACTATTATTAAATTCAGTTTTTACTTGGAAAGGTTTAAGCAGTATATCTCATCTTGAACAGTTGATAGATGAAAACAAGGTCAGGCAGAAAAAATTGTGAAGTTTAACAAATGATGAAGCTCCTGGACCACATAATATTTCCTCAAGGGTTTTGAAGGAAGTTAAAGATTGAGTATGTGAGCAGTTTGCTACAATTGTTTATATGTTCTTGAATAGTAGGCAGGTGTTAAAGGATTGGAAGTTAGCTAATGTCACTTCTCTTTTCAAGGGAGGTAATAAAAATTGACCTATTAACCTTACATCAATTGTAGGAAATATTTTGGAAACTCTGATAAAAGATGTTTTGCAAATTTATTTAACAAATTTAGAATTTTATTGGATAGTCAACTTGGTTTCACTAAGGGAAAATCTTGCCTTATAAATCTTTTGACATTCTTTGAAAAGATTGCTTCTTATGTAGATGATGGTAATGGTGTAGATTTGGTGTATCTGAATTTTCAAGAAGCATTTTAAAAGGTGCCTCATATATAGGTATTGAGGGATAAGTTAACTAACTGCTTAGAACAGGGGTGTGCAACATTTTTCGTCGGTGGGCCATATAACCAACTTCATCAATCAAGCGGGGCCACTTAAAAAACAAGCTTATTCGTGTACATGCACAATAAATTAAAAAAAAATCTCAAAATGCAAGCAATAATATTTTATATTTTTGCATGAGTGATCATTTTAGTGCGACACTTGAAATTTAGAGTCCTTGCAGAGCTTGTCAATATCAGCTTTGACAGAAGTGGTTGCCACTCTTAACTGACTGGTCAAATGTTCATCAGTCAGCTGACTTCTACATTTGGTTTTGATGAGCTTCATTTTGGAGAAAAATTGCTCACAGCAGTAGGTGCTACCAAAAAGGGAGGCAATTCTTTGTGCATGACGGGACAAATTGGGAAACTTTTCACGTACACAGAGTTTGTAAAAGTCTAGCAAACTGTTTTCAGAGAATTTCCTTTTAGTGTCCATGTCAGCCTGCAGTTCAATGAGTTCCATTTGGCAATCATCAGGACTGTCTTCCACTGCCAAATCAAAAGGTTGAGCAAACAATTTCAATCTAATTTCAGTTTGTCTGAAATCTGGAAATCTGTTTGCAAACTCATCACGCAGCTTTTGTACACTGGTTCCATATTTGGTGCAATCCAGATTAGGAAATTCCAGTTTCCTGGTTGCAAGACATGTAAAATGGGTCAATATGGCTCTTCTCAACTGAACCTGGAAAAGTTCCAGTTTCTTCTCAAAAGCACAAATATGCTCAAACAACTTATTCACAAGTTGACTTTTCCCTTGTAGTTTTAAGTTTAAATCAGACAGATGCTGTGTAATGTCTGTGAGGAATGCTAAGTCATTCAGCCAGTTCTCATTGCTCAAGAAGTCCACATTCTGACGTTTGCTCTCCATGAAGAAATTAATCTCCTCTCGCAGATTCCAGAATCTCTTCAAAGTAGCAGCTCTACTAAGCCAACGTACAGCAGAGAAGTACAAAACATCTGAATACTCACTGTCCAGCTCATCTAAAAAAGTTTTAAATTGTCGATGATTTAATCCTCGTGTTCGAATATAATTTACGCATTGGACGACATTTTTCATGACTTCTGCAAAATCCAGAACTTTGGTGCACAAGCTCTCTTGGTGAATAATGCAATGGCTTACAACTACGTCTTGTGCTCCAATTGCAGTTAGAAATTTCTTGGTGAATCCATTTGTCCTACCTGTCATGGAAGGAGCACCATCTGTTGTAACACCACATAATTTATAAGGATTCAGTTCAAACTTTTCTACAACCTTAAGCACTTGTTCACAAATATCCTGTCCTGTGGTTGTGGAGGAAAGGCTTGCCATATCTAAAAACTCTTGAAAACATCAAAGCCTGCAGTAACAGCTCTGATGAAAATGACAAGTTGGGATGTGTCATTGATATCAGTGCTTTCATCCAAAGTCAGACTGAAAGCTTCACACGAATTCAATCTCTCTTTCAAAGTTTCTTTGATGTCCTCTGAAAGATCTTTTGTCCTGCGTGAGACAGTAAAGCGGAAAGGCTAGTTTGCTCCACCAAATATTTTTCTCTGGACATGCATATTCTGTGAATATTGTTAAACAATTTTTAATAAATTCTCCATCACTGAAAGGCTTTCCCTTTTCTGCCATACATTCACAAAGCTTAAAACTCAGTTTTGTCACCAGTTCTGAATTTTTCTTGAAAGTGGTAAAACACCTTGTTGCTTTTCAATGGATGTTTTAAATGTTCAGTTTTGTCCTTTCGTGCCTGACTAACAATTTCATCAAACTGGGAGGAGTGCTTAGTTGCGTAATGTCGCTTAATATTGTACTCTTTCATGACTGCAATTGTAGTTTGACAGACGAGGCAGACAACACCTTGATTATGTGGGACAACAAGATATTTTGTGCACCATTCACTGTTGAATAACCTTTCCTCATCATCAATTTTCGTTTCTTAACTGCTGACATTTTACTAGCCCTGAAATCAAAACAAAAATTATTCTCACGAAAATAGCAAAGTGGAAAAAAACATAGAATTTATTTACACATGGAACCTCTTATGGACAGAAACACATGTTTCTAAATTGGCATCCCGATCATAGCCTTCCGGTACTTAAATTAACTGAGAATAGCAAAATACAGTGTGACCTCGCCTATTCGCGGTTCGCCATTCGCGGCCCCGCATATTCGCGGGTTATGCGCGAACTGCGTTTTGTAGGTCACAGAGACTGAAAGGGCTTTTCGAGGAGATTTCTGTTGTATTTACTCAATCAAGCCGTTTTATCAATTGTCGTCTTCACCAAACAAGATTGGACTGCTATTGGCTGACTGCCTCAGCTTCCCCAACAACGCAAACGGCAAAGCACAGCCCGGTAACGCACGGTACAATTTAGTGAAATACATAGCAGTATGCAATATTGCTACATTATTACTGCATCAATGAGTATAAGTATCATTAGTGTTTGGGAAGCAGTTCATATAGTATATAATCGCATACATATACGTTTTAAAACTGCGTCCAATATTCGCGGTTTTTCGCTATTCGCGGGAGGGTAAAGAACGTAACCCCCGCGAATAACGAGGTCACACTGTACATAGAATCAGATGCATCTGAAAGCAAAAATTTTAATAAATTCAGTAAAGTCACAACAATATGCTAAATAATAATCAATTTACCTTCAATCTCTTGTAGTAACTGTAAAAGGTAATAAAATTTTCACCAATAATGAATGACGGACAGCAGAGGTTAGGGAAAATTGTCGCCAGCGGGCGAAGGCGAGGTTCAGGACATGACGTTGAGTCGTAGACAATAGTGCTAGTGCACGTCACCTATTCATGCCCTAGGGAGGCCGACCAATCGAATTCGGCCTGCTCCTCTCTAGCAAAGATAATTTTAGAAGTTTGTCGAGTCGAAGCCTGGGAATCCCGTAGGATCGATGCTTTTAAAAATATTCCATTTGCGTTGGATTACAGATCAGGCCACATGGTTAGATTACAACAACTAGGGCCACACTAAATAGCTTGGCGGGCCGGGTTGTGGCCCGCGGGCCGCCAGTTGCACACCCCTGGCTTAGAAGAGTGCCTGGACAAAAGAAAGCTAAGGGTTATAAATGGAGTTCAGTTAAAGTAGATAATGTCACAAGTGGGTACCACAGAGCTCAGTCTTAGGACCTATGTTCTTTTTTCATTTACACTAATGACGTAGATAAAGGAATTAGTAATAAATTAGTTACATTTTCTGATATTTAGGTCTTGGGTGTTACTAACTGTGAAGAGGATGCTGCTGCTTTATGAAAGGATTTATATCATACAGTGAGTTGGGCAAATATATGGAAGAAGGTTTTAATTATAATAAATGCAATGTAATGTGAGTTATCAAAATTTGAATTATAAGTATCATTTGTATGAGAAATAATTTTAACAGCATCATAAAAGAAAGAGATCTTGGTGTAATGGTTGATCAGTCTCTTAAGCAAAATGATGTAGTCATTATTGTAGGAGTATCAACAAAATCAACTGTTACTTCCTCAATAAACCATTATTGTGCAATAGGAGATGGAATTTTTCATGTCGCCTGGACCTTCTTAACCTGATGTGCATCAGCCCATGTGTCCCATTCATGATAAAGATGATTTTCTCGGTCTTTTTTCCACCACCTGTCTTTCCCAGATCTACCAATTCTGTCATGGATCGTCCTGGGCCTTTTTCTTTTTTGCCATTTATGGATATAGTTTCTCTCTCTGTCAGAATTTAAAAATAAAATTTGTATTGCCAATTGTCAAAATAAAAGGCTTCAGTTATATTTCTTAATAGTATGAATATATACACTGTTGTTGCTACTTAGAATTTTTCTACAGTAGATGTCTGTGACTTGTCAACAATAAATTCAACAATAGATAAACAGCAACACTTCACTTGTTTTCAAAATAATATATATATTTGGAACAAGTTAAACATATATACAAATTCTTCCCCCTCGGTGTGAATTCCTGTACCTGGTGAGGGGACCTCCCAGGGAAGGTTCTGTTTTTTCTGGTTATCTCCTCTGGGATCTAAATATCCACCCACGTGTTTGCCGTGGGTGGTGATCAGTGAAGGGGAGGAGAGGATCCTGGTGGTTGAGGGGGGTCCAACTTTAACACACCACTTTGGCCTTGAATTCCTGTAGACAGGCAGCCTTTGGGTGGCCTCCCTTGGGTCAATCAGCTGGTCCAGTTGGGCTAGAGTCAACTAAGTACCAGTGTTGGAAATTCTCAACAGGTGTTGTGGACATTGTGTCTGATGCTGGTGTTTGGGTAAAGTGCTCATGAAACCCTGGCGTTGCTGCAATGTCCTTGCATGACATTGTAGTGCGTCCCTTGTAGGGCTCCATGGTGGGTGGGGTCAGTGGGTACCAAAATTTTCCTTTTTTCCTATGGATCCTCCTACAAAAAATTTAAATAAAATAGTGAAAAAATAGTCAAAAGGTAAACGACAACGTCTTGAAGACTTTGAGCAACAATCTTAAACATCTGTAACACATGTACCTCATTTTCTTATATTACATTCTCTTTCAGAAAAACCTTTAGGGCAAATGTCCCCTTTTGTATTCAGAAGGGACTAGAGGGACTTGCTGGCTCTCCAAAGTCAGTAAAGAAGCTTCGATCTGGAGAAATATTGGTTGAAACATCCACATCCTAACACAGTGAACTCCTCTTGAATTCAAAGGCAATTGGGGATGTACCTATTGAGGTTACCCCTCATGCTACCTTGAATTCCTCACGAGGAGTTATTGTTGAGAGGGATTTGAAGAACGTCCCCGAGTCAGAGATTCTCACTGGTTTCTTCACTCGCAAAGATGGAGTTACACTGTTGACAAATATCCTTGTTTTGACATTTACATCACCACGTGCACCTGCCACCATCAAGGCAGGTTATCTAAATTGCAGGGTATAGCTATACATTCCAAACCCTCTCAGATATTTCCAACATCAGAGGTTTGACCACTCAAAGACCTCATGTCGTGGTTTCCTGACGTGCTCATTTGTGGTGGCAAGGAACATGATGCCTATGAGTGTGAAACAGATCCACATTGTCAGTGATGACGAGAAACCCACTTGTTGAGAAATTTATATGCAAAAAACGCTCTTCTATGTAAAGTGTTTTCTCAGCCCAAACGAGCCGTTTTTTGCATATAAAGATCCACATTGTGTCAACTGCAATGGTTCTCACCCTTCCTACTTTTGTTCTTGCCCTGAATGGTTAGAGGAAAAAGAGGTGCAGCGTTCGAAAACGACTCATAACATTACTTATCCTGAGGCTCAGAAATTGCTGTCCACCACTTCATCTTGGACATGTGCTGCTGCATTTTGTTCCACAACTACAGTGGAGTGCAGACAGATCTCTCTGTGCTTCCAAGAGAATCATTTTCAAAACAAATGAAAAGCCTTTTGACCTCCATGGTTAAAAAGGTTGATGAATCAACTTCTACACTCATCTCTGTTCCTCCCATACATTCCAGTAAACCCCAAGATCCACATCTTCAAATACAGGCATTTCTTCAGATACAATTTTTTCTCAAACCCAAGGTGCAAAACAATCATTTGTTTGCATTCTCAGTCACTGGAATCTCCTTCCAACAACAAAGACCTGCCCAATTGACCCAGGGCAGGATCCATAGATGTCGATAGACCTGCTCCGAATAAGGAGAGTAAGAAAAAAAGACGTAGTCGTAAACAGAAGGGTTCTCCAGCCACTTCACCTACCCATCATTAAAAATGGCCACCTTGATACAATGGAACAATCGAGGTTTATGTTCTAATCTGGATGACATCAAAACACTCATTGCTTCCTGGCATCCTGTATGTCTTTCCTTTCAAGAAACATTTCTGAAACCTGCTGATACAGTCACCTTTCGGCAGTTTTCTCTGTACAGAAATGACAGGCTGTGTAATGGTGGGGTGGCACTGTTGGTTGATCAGCATGTGCCTACTCTGTCTTTGTCACTCAACACACTCTTGGAGGCCATATCCATCCATGTTTCTCTGGGTCATACCATCACTGTTTTTTCTTTCTACCTGTCACCTGGAGAGACATATGATCAATCAGACCTTGATGCTCTCATTGAACAGTTGCTGTCTCCCTTTCTAATCCTGGTGGACTTTTATGGACATCACCCCCTGTGGGGAAGTGCTGTTGTTGATATGTATGCTCTCTGATCACAACCTTTCTCTTTTTCAATACTGGTTCTTGCACTTATTTTCATGCACCTAGTCAGTCCTTTACTGCTATTGATTTCTTGATTTGCTTCCCTTCATTATCCTCCCATTTTTCATGGAGAGTTGACAATAATCCACCAGGCAGTGATCATTTTCCTATACTTTTGAGAGAGATTGGCTGTGGTCCATGCCACCCTACCCACATGACCTGGTGGAAGCTGGATCAGGCAGACTGGTCCACTTTCACTGCTCTTGCAGAACTTGGTCCTGCCATCAGTAGATGACTGTGTGGCAGTGGTAACTGACTATATTATACAAGCAGCTTCTCAATGTATTCCTAAAACCTTGACACGTTTTCCACGATATCCTAGTTCGTGGTGGATTCCTGCCTGCCACATGGCACGAAGGCTCAAAAATGGGCCTGGGATACTTTCCGTAGATATCCCACACTTTCAAACCGCATTGCTTTCCAACAGGCCCGTGCACATGCTAGGTGGGTAAGACATCAAAGCCAGAAGGAATCTTAGATTAAGTTAACAACTAGCATATCTTCTGCAACCAGTTCCAAGATCATATGGGACAGGGTTCAAAAGGTCAGTGGGCACTACAATTCTGTCCCCCTCTCGATCTTACTCTCTGATGGTCTAGAGGTGGCTGATGTCCGGAGCATCGCTGATACTCTAGGTGAAAGCTTTTGCCGGGTATCTAGCACTTCTGCTTGTTCCTCCACCTTCTTGGCCATCAAGACTCGAGTGGAGTGTTCACCTCTTTCCTTTTGAACTGACTGTCTCTTTGACATCAAAGCCAGAAGGAATCTTAGATTAAGTTCACAACTAGCATATCTTCTGCAACCAGTTCCAAGATCATATGGGACAGGGTTCAAAAGGTCAGTGGGCACTACAATTCTGTCCCCCTCTCGATCTTACTCTGTGATGGTCTAGAGGTGGCTGATGTCCGGAGCATCGCTGATACTCTAGGTGAAAGCTTTTGGCGGGTATCTAGCACTTCTGCTTGTTCCTCCACCTTCTTGGCCATCAAGACTCGGGTGGGGTGTTCACCTCTTTCCTTTTGAACTGACTGTCTCTTTGACTATAATCGTCCCTTTACTTTGATGGAACTGAAAATGGTCCTTCATCGGTCTGTTGGACCAGATGATGTACACTATGACATGCTGCACCATCTATCTCCTGCTTCTCTTGATATTCTTCTAATTGTTTTCAACTGGATCTGGCAGGAGAATGTTTTCCTAATGCCTGGTGCCAGGCTATTATCTTACCTTTCTCTAAGCCTGGGAAAGATCCCAAGATTCCTTCAAACTACCGTTCAATTGCTTTGATGAGCTATCTTTGTAAGACCTTAGAGAGAATGGTTAATGCTCGTCTTATTTGGTTCCCCGAATCAAACAATCTCCTCTCGCCCACCCAGTGTTGGTTCTGATGACAGCACTCCACTGTGGACCACCTAATTCAACTTGAAACATCAATCAGAGAAGCCTTTCTCAAACAACAACATCTTGTATCAATATTTTTTGACATTGAGAAGGCTTATGACACAACATGGAGGTATGGCCATTTGTGAGTGGGTTACATGGCCATTTACCCATGTTTATTAAAAATTTTTAATGGACAGAAGATTCCAAGTTTGTGTGGGTTCCACACTTTCCTGTTCTTTTCTACAGGAACTTGGGATCCCTCAGGGCTGTGTTTTGAGTGTCACACTTTACAGTATAAAGATTAATGCCATCATTGAACAACTCCTTCTCACTGTTGCAAATGGGCTCTATGTCGATGTCTTTCACATCTTGTGTCAGTCATCGAATATGAGATATATTGAGCAGCAACTACAAACTTACTTTGACCGTGTACTGAAGTGGACCACTTTTGGCCTTCGCGTCCATGTGCAATTGGATAAATTGAGTCTGTCCTTGGATAACATTGCAGAATCCATTGGTCAGCCCATCCCATCATGGCTTATTACAGTCCCCAAATGTGACCTTTCTTTAAGTCATCTGAGAAAAGCAGATACTCCCTATTGGAATTACCGTCTTTTATTTACTGAACAATATTTCCATTCCAATTTATACAGATGGTTCCAAATCAGGTGGTTGTGTGCAGAATCCCTTCTACAGCTTCTGTGTTCACTGCTGAACTGTATGCCATATCTCTTGCTCTGGATCATATTGAAACTAAGCAGCATTCCAGCTGCACTATTTATACTGACTTGCTTAGTTCTTTACTGGCCCTGGAATCACTTTATGTTGGCTCACACCCTGTTCTCGCTGATATTCAAAACCGACTGGCCCATTTCTCATTAACATCTACTTCTGTCCAGTTTTTCTGGATACCAGGCCACGTTGGTATTCTTGGGAACGAGCTTGCAGACACGGCAGCTAAATCTATCTGCTCTGGCACTAACAATACCCCTGTGCCTATTCCATACATGGACTGTGGTTCTGTATTCAAGTGCCAGCTGGCAGTCAACTTGGAGTGAGCAATGCAACAACAAGTTTTCCAAATAAAACCCTATATTGGACTTTGGCCATCTAGCACAGTAGGTTTTATTATGCATTTTTCTGCTTGCCAGTCAGTTCTTCCCTGTTGTTGACATTTTTGTATGTGTCATCTTCAACAGATTGGCACAGCAAATCTTGGTTTTTCCCTTTCTCTTTCACCATGTAGTCCTTTCTATTTCATGCTTCATGTACTTAAAGGTCCTTTCTATTGCAGAGTAAGTTTGTTGTGGTTTGTGGGCAGCAGAACTAAGACAATTTTCCAACCTTGAAACATTGATTCTTGGCCTACTTGTCTTAGAAATGTTTCTGACTACCTTGAGCTGCATACAAACTGTCAAGTAAGTTGACAGGTCTCCATTTAGTCAGTTTGTGATGTTTAACACATACTGAGATGCATTTCTTACTTCTGAACTTTCTTTTTCCCATCCATAGCTCTTACAGTATTTACATCAAACCTTATACTGTTCTTCCATGTATTAATTTGAAGGATGAAAATCCTGTACTTGCTTGTGGAACTTTTCAGTAAGCAAATAATACTGCATAAAAGTACCTGCCTCAGTCATGTGGTCTCTCTTGGCACATCTTCTTTAGTATGCTCTTTAAAACTCCATTTTCTCTCACAAAGTCCATTACATTTATTATTCAATGGGGGTGGAAAAAGGTTGCCAAGTACTGATCAGCCTGCATACTTTTTGCATCTGTTCTAAAGTAAACTGGATCCCTTTGTCAATTAGGATTTCTCTTGGAAAACTTACTCTGCAAAATATTTCCAGGGGAGCTTCTACTACTCTCTCTGTTTATCTTTGACAGTGGTTTTGCTGTGGGATGTGTCACAGAGTCGACTACTGTCAGCATGTACCAGTTGCCCTTGTCAGTTATAGGTGCTAGTGCCCCAATTAAGCCTACAGCTACTCTGTTGAATGGCTTTTTTATGAGATGTTTCCCCCAATGGCACCTTGACTACCTTTCCTCTAGGTATTGTTCTTTGGAAAGTGTCACATGATCCACAGAATCTACTATCATCTTTGACAACTCCTGGTCAATGGAAATTACTGGGGACTCTATCTGCCATTTTCTTTGTTTCCAGATGTGCTTTCATAATTAATTCCCAAGCCAATATCATCACTTGAGTCCAGTATTCTATTGGTGCTATACTTAGTTTAGCTTCCCCAGTATAACTACCTTGATAGATTTGGTATAAAACACCCTACCAGTCCTTTATTCTATATGTATCTTTCCCCTTTTTTTGTGCTGAACTTTCTCCCATGCATTATCCCATAATTTCTATAGTGAAGGGTATTTCCTCTGTTCTTCTTTCACTTCCTGCAAACATAACTTTGGGATGTCACCTTTTAACATTTGCAGGGGCTTGATGTCTTGTTTGCTATTCTTTTCTTGAGCTCTGATGGTGACAGCAGATGATTCATCAAATCTTCCTGTCTGGTTCCTCCAAATGTTTACTAGCTGGTATGTTTCTTATCACCAAGTTGTGTTTTGGTTCCTTGATACACATGGCCTCAAGGTTTCTTTCATGAGCAAACTGGGATTCCAAATTTGCCCCTGAAGAAGAAAGGTATACCTTTCAAACACATTCGGGTCATAAGGTTTTTATTCATTTCTATCAAGACTTGTTGAACCTAGCTGTTTTTCTAACATTGTGAAGGTTTCTTTCATAATGTGGAGTATCCACCTTTATTTTTGTTATGGGAAATTTTCTCACTGTTCCATCAAACAGCACACACATACCTTGCCTGTTACCTGGCCATCAGATAGTAAACTGGTTCTCACTGCTGTACTACTGCACCCAGTGTCTCGTAGAACCTTCACATATTGACATAATTTGTTGGCACCTATGGATACTTGTCTCGTGCTTCCATCACTGTTGGCACTATTGATGCATTTGACGACTTGAGTTGACCATTAGTCGTGCACTGATCAATCATGCTTTCTTGTATTGAATTTGATGAGTAGTCTTACTTTTCTTTATTTTGGCAGCAGCATCCATAGTGCCAGTCACTCTTTTCTTGTTTCTTACCACCAATGTCTTTGTAACTAACTCCAACTGCTTTATGTTGAGGTTTCTGCTGTTTTTTTGCTGGTAATGGACTTTCATTCCTGTGCAATGTGTCTCATTTCATAACAAACATAGCTCTCTTCTCCCTTCTGTCTATTAACCTCCTATCACCTTTGATAAAATCCTGCTTCTGGTCAACCATTACTGGTTTCAAATTTAACTATACATTCTAGGTCTTGCCAGTTACACCACCTTCATGGGCTTCCATATACTCTTCTGCCAGCTTGATCATTTCATCTATGTATTTTAGTACTCTCTCCTTCAGGAACAGTGACATGTCAGTTGAACCCATAGTCATGAACTGTTCACGTACTAATAGATCTACTAGTCCCTCAAAACTATTTTCACACAGTTATGTCAGTTCATCTGGGAAGATATTGCCACAAACTGAAATTCAGATTCTCTAGAGACTTCTCTGAACTTGCAATAAAAAATCTTCTTTATTAAGTTTATATCATTTCAGTAAAACCACTTTTAATTTGTCATAATCTTCTGATTTCATGCCTGCATATACTTGTAGGCCTTTTCCTGTGAGAAGTTGGTGGAGATAGACTGCCCAGTCAGTCATTTTTGTTCCAGTTTTAACTCTGGACATATCTTTCATATCTCTTCAAGAAAGCATCTACATCATCTTTATGTTCATCACATTTAGGCTAGGCTTGACTCCATTGTCATTTTTGAGTTTTTCTTCCTTTGGTTGAGTGAATTTTGCAATCTCAGTTAATGCTCTTATTCTCTCTCTTTCTAGTCTCTCTTCTGCTTCTTACTCAGTTTGTACTGTTATTCTCTATATATATATTTTCAGTCTTTCCTTTCATTTTTTCTTTCTTCTTTTGGTCTCTATTCCTCTGTTCTATATGTAGTTCTTGTTTCACAAATTCTTGTAGTTCACTGTCTTTTTAACCCAAGACATTCTCAAATTTATGTAAATTTATTAAAATTTGAAATGGTTAATAGCATGATTGTATTCTTTGCACTATTTTCATTACAACTACAGTTATGCACATATAAATCTACTTATGTTCACTGTTGTTTACATTTTCTTCTATCATCATTTACCACTATGTAATTCTGACTGTGACTTGCTAATTACCAAAATTTGAAATTAAAATTTTTACTGCTAATTGTCAGTATAAAAGGCTTTCACTTTATTTGTTGATTTATTGTTGTTGGGTGTAGACTTCTACTACAGTAGATGTTTGCAACTTGAAAAATAAACAAACAGCAACACTTCTAATTTTCAAGATAATATATACATATATTTGGAACAAGTTAAACATACATACAACAAATTATTCACACTGAGATTATAGGCATATTATAAACACTATGTATATGTAGTTCTCTTCTTGTCAGAAGTCCACTTAGTCCAATTCAATTACTTTAGAGGAGTTCGTTCAGGGTTTGCTGTGTATAACCTACTGTCATCATCATTTTCATTCTCTTCTTCAGACTTTTATTTTGATCTTTTATCTACCCAAGTCATCACTTCAGCTTCTCATGGGAGATTTTTCTAGTCCCTTGGTTTATATTTGGGAATCTTCACATGTAATTTCCCTCCTTTTCCATTTTGTTTGTGATCTTCCATTGTTGCTAAGCAAAAATCATAACAAAAGAATCCCTAATAATTAATGCTGAACAATTAAAATAAGACTTTTACAGATTTCAAAAGATTGTTCTTAAGTATCTAATGTCAGAAATAAAAATACTTAGCAACATCATGGTATATTAGCAGAAGTGGTATAATTTTTGCTGTTGGTCACTACATTGTTGTCTTCCCCTTCTTCTCTTTCCTATCCTTTTGTGTACTTCATTGAGCTTTTCAACCAAGGCTTATTAGTTTTGATTATTACTAGTTGCTAGCTGGCTCTTTTTACTATTTTTTTTGGTTTTCTCCTTGCAATTGTTTTTTTTTTTTTTTTCCTTCTTGGTCCTTACAATACTTTTTCATTCCTTTCAGTTCCATCACCTTGTCTTTCTGGGACCCTTTGACTTCCTTTTCCATATATCATCTCCCATAAAACCTATTTCCTCATCCTTTTACTTGCAGCTATTGATGTTCTGACACATATGCCATCAATTCTTTATGGAGTCTTTTTCATTTGTCCTATGCCACTCTCCTTTCTGATTGTGCTTTTCTTTCTCAACTGTTTGTGGCACGTGAATTAGATTTGTACATTCATACTTATTTCTTCCTTCTATTTTTCATTTGTCTTCTTGCTTGGATCATGATTACCTCCTCTGTCGTGTTTATGTGCTCCTTTGTTATTTTACTTGCATGTCTCTCTTTTGTGGTTCCTTGCTTAGTTTTTACCATTCTTTTAATAATTTATGCCAATGCTATTATTTTTCCCAGTACCATATCTGAATGTTTCTTTCATCTCATCCATTTATAATATTCTTTGTTGAAAGACGTGCATGTTTTTAAATGCCCTCCAGTTAATTCATCATTTAAGTCATTGATTAGCTGCTTATCTCCATTGGAGGAGTTTGTTTAGGCTGGCATGTGGATGATCTCTTGCAAGTTTATCAACAACTAACTCCATTATCTGGTTGTTTCTTCCTCACTGAACTACAAACTGACTTTGGTCACTATTCTTCACATGTTGCACCATTTATTAATGAATAGTTCTTTTTTCTTTTTTTATTAAGAGCCCTGCAGTTCCTTACAGGATCCTGATCAGTGGCAAATGTTTTTGCCATGATATACTTAACCAAATTCTGCACAGTTTAGGGCCATCCTGGCTTGATATAGTCCTCATCCATGTGATGGAGTATTCCACAAAACCATTTAAGATGTCTTTGGTGTTTATTTTCTTAAATAAAGCTTAATCCAGATAGTACCCACTCATGGACTAGCATGAGTAAAGCAAGCAGGGGATTTCTTCCCATCCTTCATGCTAAGTTTAAAATCTAGTGCTTACTTGCTTTTAAAAATAGTGTTGTCATGATCACCTGTTGAACAGTCTAATGGTGATGCACTCCTCCTGATTTAACCCCCTGTTCTTTCACTCCTCTTTTCTCCTTTCTACTTGTTGTGCTTAGGATTCCTTGCTGCTCATCATTTCCTTGCTGTTGGAGTGGTGAACCATGAAGGGTGTCTCGTGAGTGTTACCAATTTCACACAGTAGAGTGTTGGGCAGTTGTGTTCTAGCCAGTTTTTTCCTACCATTCTACTACTACCAGGATGTTTGGTTTCTGGTTGATCTGGTGCTGGACCAAGCAGTGTAATTTTTCATTCAGTTGGAAGATGGATGTTACATTCCCATTTTGCCCAACTGAGTATTAGGAGATGATGGTAGGGACTTTCTTCTTACTGTACCTTGGAAGCCAACTTCCCAGTGCTGCTTTATTTTGAGCTGGAGTTAATCCACACATACAGTCTGAACCACCTTAGCCACATAGCACTTTCAAAAGCCTGATGCAGGTTTTAGATTGTGCTTGTATTTTCTGCCTCTCCTTGCGACACTTTTTTTTCTGAGAGAAGGATGTACCCTGGTACAGATGAGGTACACTCCCATACTGTTCCAAAGTATAGGGTGTTACACTCCATGGGTTTTCTACAAGTGCTTCTTGAAGTGGTCTCATCTAGGTAAAATTTTGCACTCTTCCATTCATGACTTCAGTGTTGGTTCTAGTTATATGTGAAAAGATTTTACATAAGTTAACATTTTCCAACACTGAAAATGTATTTCTGATAGATACCTTCCATCCCACTTCCACTGTATCTTAATTTCTTGCCTAATCTCGAAGTGATTATTAAACAATTGGCATAGAGGGAACCAGGTGCACTAAGAGGTGGCATTGTATTCCTATTGGTGGAAATTTATTACATATTCATTTGCAGTCAGTAACACAGCATTATTATGTAGAAATTGAGGTTAGGTGATAGCCTAAAGGATAGTGGTAAAAAGTTTGCATATAGAGGACAGCATTAAATCAGGAAAAGCTACATGTTAATGGATGTGATTACTTATTAGAAATACATTTTCAGTGTTGACAAAATATTAACATTAAGAAGTACACTTTGTAAAATAAGTTAATATTTATTGTTTTTTTTTTTTATATAGATAGTATTACCTTGAACAACAGAAAATCCCTTCACCTCACTGCAGCTAAAAACTATATATACCACATTTTCTTCCTACTTCAGAGTAACCATGGCAGGTTCAGTGCGAAGATTATCGTGAGTATTTTGTGTGTGATAGTATCATTAAGTATAGGTAGTGTACAGGGAATGTGTTTCATATGAAAATTGTAGGAAATCTGAATTTCAGAAATAAAGACATAAGAAAAGCTTAGGTAAAAGAAAACCATATAAGTCACCCTACAAAAAAATTAATCTGAGACATAACTTCTTACATCCATAAAAATCATCCAACCAAAAGGAGTTAAAACACTGGTGCATTTCCACAAATTAACTTTAGAGAGAGAGAATGTTTTGCCCAATAACCAGCCTAGGTCCAGGAATTTTTGTATAAGTTTATTTCCTACCCTAACATCAGTCCAATAAACTTTCAATTGCAATTTTATCCAAGTTTCTAATTTCATCCACCTAATCTCAGACACCTGAATAAAACACTTAGTCTTTCTTTATTGCTCAATTGCTTCAAACCAAAAATCATTTTGATTGACCATCTTAAACATTTTCAAGTAAATTACTGCCTTTTGTATAAGGTGGTAGTTTTCAAACTTTTTTTATCTCAGTGGACCATGTGAGGTACACACTATGCTACTGTTTCCTTTCATTAGTTATGTAATCTTTCCACATACCTGAAGAGGGCTTGCAGACTACAGATTGAGAACTACTATAAGAAAAAGTGACCAAAATTTAATACAACCCTGAATGATGCAGTGCCAAAGTTTTATATAAAAAGGTGATAACCTCCCTTCTGAATTAAAATTTTCTGTAATAGATACCTTATTTGCTTTTTTCACCAATTCCAAATATTGCTCTAAAGGATTGAGACTCTTACTTGATTCCTCACCAACATTTTCATTGTTGAAACTTATTCTCCACAAATTGGCATACTCAGCAAGATTGTCCAAGACTTCTACATTGAGGCATTTTACAAAAAAAAAAACTTACTCACTTGCTTAGAATCATCACCAAACTTAAACATTTTACAGTAAGTTATACAATAGTTCAAATCATTGATGTGTATGATAAACCTTTTTTTGCAACATTGCTGAGGGTTTTTGATGAAATTTCATCTTTCAACCCTCTTGCAACTGGTCAGGGTTCAAAGGCCATGTCATCATGTTTGTTGATTTGCATTCAAAATCTTATTGAACTACTATTTTATAGCTTTGTCAGTATGTTTGTAATCAAATTGTAGACAATAATTCAAACATTAATATTATATGTGAGCTAATTTCTTAATTTAAAACTAAATATTAAAAGAGCCCACCTAAAAAGATTTTAGTGAGTCACATGGTATGTTCAATGCAGTGCTGTTTAAAATTAGGTGTTTGTGATGTCAGAATATTAACTCTATAATTTTGTACAAATTAGGAACTCAAATTACTAATATTGACAAGTTAGAATATAAAATAAGAAACTCCTGTATTTTTATTTTTCTGACATGTGTCTTATGTACTGAATCAAACATGGTGGCCTGTTCAATTCGTTGGTATCCATTGTCAGGAATGAATTATTCCTTTCACAGAGGCCTTGGTATAATATACATGAGTTCATCTATACCATTGCACATGCTAGGTGTTTGCACTACAAGTTTTGTTATAGCACGTGTATCTTTACAAAATTTGGTAGAATTTTAGTAAAGATTACAAGTATTTTGTATATAAAAGTCAGGTTTTTTATTGAAATATTTGTACTAAAGATTTGTTTGTGAAAATAGAGTTTTATGTTACTAGTCTGAGTGCAAAGTGATTTCATATTATGATCTAAACAAAACTATTCTTTGACCCAAAAATTTCAAATACTGTTTACATAATTTGTAAAACATCCTAAATACATTTCAAATGTTTGTTTCCTGTAAGATTTTATATTATTTTCTGTACTCTAACTGTGTAGGGCTCTGACACATAACCAATCTTGTAACTATCATTAAAAAAATTAGGAAATAAATATGAATGCTAGAATAACTACATATTATGACACAAATCTAAATGTTTAGTCTAAGTTGCTGAAGTCTCATAATGCTATGTATTTACATATATATATATATATATATATTATTATTATCATCATCATCATATTGACCTTACAGTCATGCCTATCTGTCATTACATAACTCGCATTGATGAGGTGCACATGCACTCATGTTATGTCCAGTAATATAAAATTGACCTTTAGTCTTCCCTGTCTTGACAGTGTTTTGGTGTACTAGTATTTTGTAATATATAGTCACATCTCAATTATTATACATTTATATTTATATAGATTATTATTTAAAAATAAATTATTAAACTTATTTTTCTTAAAATATAGAACAATAAAGCAAGAAGTAAAGCAAACAATTATCTTCCCACTATGACCTTTGTACTTGGTTGTTGCTGAACTTATTTAAGCCTATTAAAATTTCACACGTGGAAGATATTGAACAAATTTTTTTCAGTTTTATGTGTATACATATAATTGAATAACCAAATTACCATTAATTACTACACTGCTACTATAGAATTCCTCTATGATATATTAAGCATAGTAATTAAGGTTTTTTTTAAATTTTATAAAATATGATACTTCAATCAGACTAAAGACACAATCTACCTCCTTGAAAACTTGGATGGAAAGAATGTGGAAGCTTTTTCAAGATTGAAATAGTGGGGAAAACCATTCTGGGAACATTCTAAGCTGTTTGGATATTTCACATGTCATATACTTTATTAAAAGTAGGTAAGAGACAGTTTCAAAAAATAGTTGAATGGGACACCATGTTTGCTGAGATATGGTTCATGTACTTAATCAGAATAAAAAAAACACAAGGCTCTTATTTTGTATTCTAGTTTGTAATTTGAGTTCCTGATTGGTTACAAAATCATAGTCTTAGTATTTTGACATTTCAAACATCTAATTTTAAACAGTGCTGCATTCATATTTATATTTAGGTGGGTTCTTTTAACATTTACCTTTAAATTAAGAAATTATAATATTAGTTTTAATTATACTCTATAGGTTTATTCCAAACTTGTTGATATAAATTCATAACATAGTAGTGCAATAAAATCTTGAGTGCAAATCAACTAAGATTATGTGGCCTTTGACTATGATCTGTTGTGAAAAGGTTAAAAGTGGCAGTTAAAAAATATCTACTGTCTTTACTTAATGTTGCTTATTATTAAATCAGTGCTTTCAAGAGTATCAATTAATTCATATTCTACAATATCTTATAAGTTGAAAAACGAGTTATTTGTTTATCCAGTTTTTTGTGTTGTTTTTTTTACAGTCAATTTTATGTAATTCTGTCCAGAGCTGTATCCAGAAATTACTCAGTAATATATAGTTAGGTGCAATAATAGTTTGCATGTTTCTTTTAGTAACATGAACATTGTACATTTAATAAGGGAAACCTTTTTTTCTCTTCTTTTTAATTGTAGAACTTCTGGTGATTTGCTTTATCAAATTCTGGGACTTCCAAAAACAGCCACACAAAATGATGTTAAAAAGACTTACAGGAAAGTACGTTTTTTAAAAATATATTTAACTTAAGAACTACACCATGTTTTTGAACTTGAAATATGTTGTAATTATCAACACAGTTTCAGCCCAATCTTGTGTTATATTGAAGAGCTTATCATCAGTGCTTTAAAAGGATATTTCATTACACATTATAATAGTGTAGAAAGTGAAACTTGTATAGAATCATACTACTTGAAATTTTCTTATGAGTTAATGGTCAAACATACTGAAATAATTCTATATAATTATATTATTTGCATATATAAAAATTAGTGTTAAATACATTATCACCCTCTTTCGAGAAAATGTAAATGTATACAATTTTGTTACTGCTTTCCCCATTTACCATTTTCTATGCATTTCATATTTAATGATATACCACTTGTTTACTAACTGTACTGATGTTTAGTTGCTGATTTTGCCAATATTATTTTGGCAATCAAGCACATTAGTTTTCATGGTTAAATCTAAGGCAATGACTAAGATTTGTTGTTGAAATCATGAAAATTTGGTATTAAAAGTACAATAGCTTCCATGAAAAGCTGAGGCAATACCTAAAACTTCTTACCTGTCTTATTAACTGTTGGCTATAAAACAAACAAAAAAATTCAATCTATTCAAATCAAGAAACATTTTATTAAACATTCTCTCAAGTTGGTAAAATGTTTGTTTTATTTCAGTTAGCTTTAAAGTACCACCCAGACAAGAATGAAGGTAATCCAGATGCTGCTGAAATAGTAAGTATTAAACATCAACAGAAATGCTGGAAATTTAAAAATGTTAAATTTGATAATAAATAATATAAGAAAATATTAAAAAAATTACCAAAAGTAAGTGTTGTATTATAGTTTAACCTGTCTTCTACAGTCAACAAGAATGCATCACACTTTACATGGGTATAAATTGAGCAAGCTTCAAGTTTTGGTATTACAAGAGTATATCAAACTGCAAGAAATAATTGTATATATAGTATTTATACAGTGTAAGCATTATGATTTGGTTGGTAAAATATAATATGTTTTTCTATAATATGAAACCAGATCTGGCAAACTCAATGGTACGTTGCATCAGGGCTCTGGATAATTGAGTTCAATGTTACCAATGCCTAACTCCATATTTGCATATCGTGAAAAACATGATACTGTTATGTTTTTCTATAATATGAAACCAGATCTGGCAAACTCAATGGTACTTTGCATCAGGGCTCTGGATAATTGAGTTCAATGTTACCAATGCCTAACTCCATATTTGCATAGCAGAATCTACCCAGAGGTTTCTCAGGTTTGTGCACAAGGACCAATGCTGCGGTTTGGGGCTTTGCTCTTCTGCAGAGTTGTTTAAGTTTTTTCTAATCACCTGCATTCCTTGGGCTTGTGGGTGCACAACTGTATAGGTGATTGACTCCATCCCATCAATCAGC
The DNA here is from genome assembly GCF_004210375.1 of Tachypleus tridentatus. Taxonomy (NCBI): domain Eukaryota; kingdom Metazoa; phylum Arthropoda; class Merostomata; order Xiphosura; family Limulidae; genus Tachypleus; species Tachypleus tridentatus. The sequence continues at coordinate 60,869,818 of NC_134828.1, forward strand.
AGAACAACACTCTCAGATTCTCCTTTCAGAAGCCACCAAAATGGGCTTCCTTATCAGATTGGAGAAATCTATTTTATCACCAACATAAGATCTTGTCCATTTGGTTGTGTTACCTTATTCATAACCTCTTTATTTCTAGGGTCCTTTTATTTTTCACTGGATCTCACTGTACAGCAACTGTTGCCTAGAGAAATACACTTTCTTTTTTCCATTATGCACTAGCAACCACTTTCACTATTATTACTACAGGTTGCAACAGGCTCTGTAAAAATGAGGTGTTCCATAAGACCATCTAAGCATGTACCATATGGTATTACCTTTTTATTGTGGACTGATACTATTGGACAAAAATTAGTAAAGCTAAAGGGGGTTCTGTCTGTCCATGCTAATCTTCAGGTTGAAAAAAATCGGGATTGGTTTACTTTTAAAAATGTAGGGAAGTTGGTTCACCTCTTGCACAGTTTCCAGAACACTGTTTCTCAGGACTCCCCAATGTGTTTCACTCCCCTTAGACTCTACTAGTGGATATCAGGAGTTCCTTACCACTCCTAGTTTCCAGTTGCTGGGGTGGCAGACGTCTTTTCTTCCAGGGTGTTCAAGTGTGTTCTTCCACTCTTCTAGAAGAAGGTGAAGTTGGGGGTCCTCCTACTAGGTTCCTGGATGTCAGTAGGAGTGGCACTAGCCTCCATTGCAGCCAACTCATAATTCCAATTGAGATTTATACAAAGCTATCTGATTGGAAAGTGCCTGGCATTTCTCTTTAATCCATGTCAGTTTTGTTTATTGTTCATGGAAGGTTATCCATTATTTCCTCATAATTCTGAATGCAAAGTGGTCTCATTCTAGGTCCTTCACTGGGCACAGGTTCCATGTCTTCTCCCTAATTCCAGGGGCAAGTAGAATATTCTTTATCCACGTGGCTGAGTGATGATAAATGTTCATAATTCCAGACAAGAAGAGTTCTGTTCCTTTGGTTGGTACAACATACACAATTTTATAATTCCAAATCCATGGTGTTACTTTTTAGACTTCTTCAGGTGGAGGAGAAAGTTTGTCCACTTCAGTGTTGCTTACTTTCTTGTCATGATTTCAGTGGTGCATAATGCATCACTCTATGACTACAAGTTGGGATCTAATAAAAATTATGTATGTATGTAAAACATTGTAGTTCTATAGACCTAGCAACCAACGTGGAATATAGGTACTAGGACCCCTTAATCCCAATGCTGAGGTGTTGAACTTCAACTGTCTGGTTGGGGCTGTCTTTTACTGATAATTACTCATATTCCATTCCACCTTTGATACAGAAACTAGGTTCCAAATGAAGAACATACATGTTTTAGATGTAGTGAGGTTCTCCCACACTTATACCATTTTTAAACTTTGTATTCTTCTGTTCTATACAGATACTATCTGTATGGATCATGCTTGCACTGGCCCCTCCACCTTCTCAGTGTGGGATTTGAGCAATAGTGACAGAGGATTGTATGTATGTTTTGGAAGTTAACATTCTCCTAAACTGACAATGTATTACCAATTATACTTACCTCTGCTAACATTCTCCTGTTTTACCTCCCCATTAAAAGCCAGTTTGTCTTGAAAAATTTATTACATATCAAAATGAGGTACTTATATATAGTACCCAGATAGAGGGTGCATTGAAGATGGAGGAGAAATTTGCAACTTAAAATTTGCTTAAACCACTCAAGTGGGGGGTATAAAAGACTGGAGCAAACATGTTTAATGCCTAGAGGGGCAAAAAGTGAAAACCTGGAGATTGAGAAATACCTATAGTGTTAGCAGAGGTAAGTATTATTGGAAATACATTCTCAGTTTAGGAAAATGTGAAGTTATGGTGCAATGAGAAGTTATCTAGATTTTCAATGTGTTGACATGAACAGAAAGTGATTCAGATGTCGATAGCTGATTTCATGTTATCATGTATATAAATATTTATTTTATTTATTGTGTTATGAAAGTGAAGGAATGAAAAAGTACTTCATTATAACACTTAAAAAAACTGAAGTGCATTTAATAAGTAAACAAAATCTTAAAAAATGCCTCTTGATAATTGAGATTGTTATTATTATTATTAAATTATGTTTTTGGTATTGTTACAAGTAAAGCAGTTACAGAGCTATAATGAAATTAAAATATTTATATGCATTTTTTTCATGTTGGTGACTTCAGTTTAAGGAGATTAACAGGGCTAATGCTATCCTCAGTGATATTTCCAAAAGAAATATCTATGACAATTATGGATCCCTTGGCTTGTATGTTGCTGAACATTTTGGAGAAGAAAATGTTAATACTTACTTCATTTTCACAAGCTGGTGGTGTAAGGTTGGTATATCCAAATATTAGCTCTCCAAAGTTGCTTGTGTAAAATGTGGTTTTCATTACCTCATTAAAGAAAAATGTAATGATTTCTAAATGAAAATACCCATATTTTTTATTCACTTTCTATCAAATCTGAAACACCACTTGTATTATTAAGTATAGAAATGTTTTTAACAGATTTTTTCTAATAGCAAATGATTTCATTATCTTAAAATATTTGGTTCATGAATGCACTTGTAAGTTGTTAGTAGTTGTTAACAACTACAGTTGTTGACTATATATATATGTAGCTTGGTCAAAATAAGTGGCATAACCTTTTACAGGTTGCATTCAAAATGCAATTAAAAACTGTCATCAATGGATCTTAATAAATGTAGCATCAAAGTGTAGTTTATAACTATTTTCTATATCACCAAAATTTTAAATTTCAATTTTCACTTCTCTGCATCATACAGCATGCCTGACTTATCCTAGTATATCTTTTATATCTTCACTAATATGGCATTCAAAGTGTATAACTAATTAGAAACACAAACCGTACATAATAATAAGCTGGAATATAAAATTTGAACTTTGTACCCTTCCAATTTACTGAGATATCAATAAGTTTATCAAACTCACTTGTGAAGCCCCTCCCATCTTTTCAGAGCATTTTGCCCTGTACAAAAACCATGTTATTTCTTTTACTAACGAGTGTAATTGGACAGTTGGGCTTAAATTCCTTGTGTTTGAATGCCATTGTGGAAATGTGATCAGATAATGTTTTTAATCTGTCGTCTAGCTAGGAAACCAGTTGCATTGTAATGGTTTGGGGACCTGATTTATATTTATTTTTAATTTCTAAAATGTATGTTTCAAAGATACATGAATTTTCATTTGAACAAATAACTCATTGAAGTCTACTAGTGAGAGCAACAATTACTTGAATTGCACACTCTACTTATGATGTTTAAGACAGATGATTATTGGGAGTCCACTGTCATTTATAATGTTTGATAGATCCAAAATACAGCCAATAAAACAGATGTGAAAAGGTAAACAGTCAAAATTATAAATATATGAAAATTAAATCTGTCAAGATGATGCATTCAAAGAAGAAAAAATGTTCATTTTATTTTGTTTTAAACTTGTTATTTCAGCATACATATTGATGATTTTGTTACAGTTAGTTACTATGGAGGCAATAACAGATAAAAATATAAAGTTTTACAAAAAAAAAATTATATTCAGTTAGGAGATCCTAACAGCTTCACAATAGTTGTGTTAAAACCATAAGATTAAAATAAGTATTTTTATTGTCCATATACAAGTCATTTTTCATTCAGTCTAGTCAGAGTCTGAGGCAAATTGACTTGGTAAAAGCTTTGTAAATTTACAGACAAATCTTTAGTAAAATACTGAATTGAAACAATTTTTTGTAAAGCTTCACAGAAACCAGTGGACTGACACTGTAGTTATAGATCTAAATGTTTTTATTTAATATAGTACCTAATGAAGTTTTTATTTTTCCTCTTGAACTGCTATGATTTCCATATTGGAAAAGTTTTAAATAGTGTTAAACTTTAAACTGGAAGATAAACTATTAATAGCAAGAAAAGTAAGTTTTTCATAAATTTTGCAAGTAAAAATTTGGAAAAATTAGTGAGAAACTTGAGAGTTTTTATATGCAAAGAATGAGACCAACATGTATGAAGAAAACTTATGAAGGTTTAAGATATCCTACATAATACCACAAAAGGATAAAGAATTATAATGCATAGTTCACGTGCATTTACAGCACTTCAGGATAAATTGACTAAATCATTTAACATAGAAAGCTAAAAGATATAAGCATGAGAACTGAATGAATAGAAATTACAAAACTGCAATTTTTTTAAAGTTTATGTGGGGAAGGGATGTGATTTTATCTTGCTGTTAAACTTGTATACTTTGTGTAAAAATTATTTCTGTGTACTCTGCATGAACTATGGTCATTTGTTGTTGATTTTTTATTACTATTTACATCTAACACATCTTTCTACAGGCATTGTTTGTCTTCTGTGGAATCGTTACTGGCTGCTACCTTTGTTGTTGTTTTTGCTGCTGTTGTAATTTTTGCTGTGGCAAATGCAAACCACGATCTCCAGAAGAAACAGGACACTATCATAACTTGAAGGTAAGATTCATATAAGATTAACAGACTTCAGGACATTATCAGCACTTGCTTGTAAATTTCATACATGACATTGTGAGAACTCAAAACTCAATAAGAAAACAGTGGTGACTGTAGCTGGATGTAATATTCATATCAAATACTACCAGTTATTGAAGACTAAGAATGGCACAGGTGATTACAAGTACTTGAAAGTCAGATTAATATATATCATTACTATAACTTATGAAATGAGGGATTAACATAAGATACCATTAGAATTTCAGGTAAAATTTAACTAAGGTTATTAATAAAACTTTTAAGATAAAAGTTTAAACAACAGTTTGCAGTAACACTTGTACATCACAATTTGAATTGAAAATTTTTGTGCTATGTCTTGAAGCAAAATATTTATTAAAGATTAAAAGCTGTGTCTCAGTATTTTACACTATTTAATCTACCTATAAATATTATGTAACACAACAGTATGAATTTAATCTACACTACATCTTAGGTATGTTACTTTTAATTTACATTAGTGTACAATACATCCTTAATATACTTAAGTTGTTGTTTTATTATTGTTGTTTGTTTGATATGAAGAGCTTCACTGACATGTGTTAATGATCAGTTTGAGTTTCTTCAAGTGTGGATGAAGCTTATTTCATTGTTATATATGAACCTCAATATAATGTGTACATTCCCACTATAATGCAAATTTAATTTATTTAACGAAATTACCAACAATAATCTATACGCCTATTTAGTTGCATGCTCTAATGTAAATCAGTGCCATATATGTTATCTGCTTTCAAAAAATCTTCATAAAAGTTTTTTTGTAAAATACTCAGGTATTCAAAGGTGTTAGGTGAAAAGTTTACCTTTGTACAAACCATGGGGCTGATATAATTCATTTGAAACCATTTAGAAATCAGTGTGACCAGCAGTTTAGAAATTGTGATACATAGGCATTGAATCTTATTATAACTATACACTACAACATGAATTCTCCCAAGTACAATCAATGTCATTTTGGTTATTGGAAAATTCCTATTGTGCTATAAGTGTGTGATAAAATGTTAAGTGCACTGAATGGAATATTTGTATATATTTCCACAGGAAGAATTTAGTGAAGAAGAAAGCATTCCCTCTTCACCAGTGACATCTGAGCCTGTAGGAAGTGAGAACACTTCTATTCCAGGGCCAGATCCTGATTCTGATTGGATCTCCTCAGAGAAAACAACTCTTCACTCTTCTCAACACTCTACATACAGGACTGGACAAAACTCATCTGCACAGGCCACAACTACAGGCTTTCCTGATCAGCCACAGGAAGCTCATCCTCATTTGAATTTCAGTTCATGACCACTAAAAAACTAGACTTGCACATATCTAGTATGTAGTGGTGATTCATATTTATTTTTTGATTTTTAACTTGTAAGGTCATCAGGATCTAGTCAATTTTCAGTTGGTTTTACTTATGTATCTATATAAATGTGTATATTTTGGAACAGTTGATTAGTTTTGTAGTTTTGGGAAAATATATAAGCTTTACTTGCATTTAACAAAAATACATGAGTGTAACATTTAAATTGTAATAAATTTAGTAAGAAATATGAGTGTAAATGTAGTAATAATTTGTACAGCTGTTTTTGAGCACAGTAATATTTGTTTCAAATAACACTTAGTCTGAACTGTATTAAAATTAGCTTAGTATTTATTTATTCAGGTGGCAGAAAAGATATTCAGCTAGTGTATGTAAATTTATTTTAATTTTAAGTTTTATAATTCTTCATTCTTTTTCCAGTTTTGATAGCAACATAGTCAGTTATACAAAGAAAAATAGAATTTGGATGTTGTCAAATCACTATATAATAAAAAAAATAACATTATGAAATTGGTTAGTTATGTTTAAAAACATTTTCTAAAGTTTTTAAAATATGTGCTAATATTCCTAATTAATTATGCTTACAGTATGTTAAAATTTAATATATATGATCACAGAAAGAGAAACGAAAACAATTACTTACTAAATTTTATATACCTATTCAGATCATTCAGCCTCTTTCTGCTTATATTAAATAAACCAAAGATTTTATATACCTATTCAAATCATTTAGTCTCAGTCTGCTTGTATTAAATAAACCAAAGCTTAAAAAGAAAATACTTTGTTAAGACTAATGATAGTTTAGTATTATTCCCATCAAATAGGTTTTGGAAATTGAAGTGTTAAATCCTAGAAGGTAATCTAACCAATAACAGAAGGCATCTTGAAAGCATGTCTTTTATTTTTACTGACTATAGAAAAATTGTAAGAAGAAAATAATCAAATACATGCAGTAAACCTAACGGGAATATTTTGTATTGTAAGGCGGAGTGTCCTATGTCTGTAATTCTGCTGTGTAAAATTAAAGGAGTGTTATTTCTTTTCTGATGTACAATGTTTTTTTTTTCAAAATATAACTAAACAACTTGTTTTTTGTTTCATTTTAAATACAAGAATGTTAAGATTAATTCAGTGGAATCTTGAAAAGGTAAAAAACATTAAGCTGTAGACCTTTTGCATAAATAACGAGTTGTCATGCAAAATAACATAAATTCAGCTTAAATTACATGACTTCTTGACATTTCAAAACCTGTTCATTGTAGTGTTGCAATTAGTGAGATATGCTTTCTATTTGGACATATTTTCATCTTTATATAACCTTTTCAACATCCAAATGAGATACAATTTAGGATTTTACTAAAATCCCACTAAACTTTATAATTTCATGACTTATTGTAGCACCCTCAGTCCCTTTTTCTTAATTCCATCCAAACCTTTTTTTTTTAAGCATACAGGTTACCACTAGTAGCATATTTGTAGCTTGATTGTAACTTCATTTTTGCAATTGAGATTTTGGTCTACTCTCACATGATCAGTGACTTGTAATGAAAAAAGAAAAATCCATTTCAGTGTTGTTTTTTTAAAATCCTGTTTTGTTGTATATTGTGCTTTCACTGCAGTATGGTAGAATTATAGGGAAGTAGAGATGTTATTTTCTTTGACCAGAAAACTGAAACATTAAAGTGAGTTGTTTCTCTTGCTCTTTCTTGCTGGAAAAAAACAGTGTTAATAAAGAAACATTGTGTTTATATTTTTATGAATTTTTAAATAATGAAACAATTGTGTGTATACACTCTTCAGTTGGCAAACACGTGACACTACATTGATATATTTAACTTACATTCAACCAAATACTAAAATTATGCAGATTTGATTTGTATAGAAACTCATTCTTCAAAAGTTTTTCAGTGTATACTTTTGTTATAGCTCATATGTACTATGTTTCTTGGATGAGTTTTATTTTTCTGTAAATAATGTGATTAAAAAACTACTAGGTTGGTTCAGAACAGTGTTAACAGAATTGAAGTTTTGTTTTATGTGAGCTAAGGTACAAGTTTATGTATGTAAAGTGTTGATGTACAAATAATTTTTAGTTATTTGATATTTTTAGCTTGTTTTTTGGGGGATCAGAAATTGATTAATGGTGTTTTGCAAACACTAAACCATACTGAAAGAAGAAAAATTTCAAACACTGATTGATTTTATTGTATGTGATTATCATAAGAACTGAATCTGTGAAATTCTACTTCTTCAGCATAAGTATCTAATTTTAACAAGATGAAAATATCACATACACAAAAAATATGCAGTATCTGTTCAAGTATATTTTGTCAAATTTACTTTAAAATTTAATTTCATATGTCAGAACAGAAGGAACATGAACATGCATGTGGTTTTATAAATTTGACTGAACTATTATAAAACAAAAAAACAGTTCATGAGAAACATTGGCTTTGGTGTTCAAAGGATTTTAACTGTTGTTCTTATTTGTTATGTTTTGAAACAATTCTCAGTATTACTTGTGTGTTACCTTTCTGAACTCTCTTCAGATGATTTGTACAAGGTTGAATAATTAATGAAAGAATGTGGCAGTATAATGTATAATCTCATTGTGGTTCAGTGAGATAAAAAGGAAAAAATCAAGTTTTAGAACCACTGTTGTAGACTTATTTGGTAATACACCATATGTTAATCACAAACCAATGTACTTTATTCTTATAAATGATGCACAAATATCACTTATCAAAGCAGGTTTCTTGTTAATGATGTACAATACTAAGGTTATGCTGACAGATGAAATTTAAGATATTTGGTTCTGTTTATGTGCAGAATTCTGAATTCTGTTTATATTTTTATTTTTAAATTATAAATCATTTCTTTTATGAGTTGTTAATTTCTACAAATTTATTAAATTTTGTATGATTATTTGATATGTGCATGCGTGCACACACATACACATTTAAATATATTTAGATAATGCCTTTATTTTCAATGACAACTAGCTTTCTTCCAAATATGGAAAAAAATGTATATAAACTACTGCTTTTAAAAGTTCAGATACTACTATCATACTTACTATTCTACTACTTTAAGTTAACTTGATGTAGAGTTCTAGTTAATATAAAACCACTACATACTAGATATGAGCTCTGAATAAATTTTCTATATTCTAATTTCATTAAAAAGTAGATTCTTTTAATAAAAGAGTAATTTCATAATTTATTGGTATATCTGAAGTAGTTAAAAAGTTAAGACCTAGACCTTACTTTAACAAATTAATTTTTTGAATATCTAGATATTGGCCAGACTATTGAGACTTTTAGTGTTTAAGGGTTAAAAAAAAGAAGTTTTGAACTGATTCTTGCTAGAAACTCAAATGTTTAAAGTGTATTCATGCTCATTTAAAACTGTGCGAACACATAGTTATCACTTTAAACTGTAAAAAATGCTCACCTCTTGCTTATTCACGGTTGTGTATGTTTCTCTAATTACTATGTACATTATTTTGGTATTATTGTTTAAAGACCACATGAAATTAGAAACGTCTTTGAACACACTTTTGCTATTGTGTTCATGTAAGCATGATGAACTGTTGTTAATTCAATTTTTAAAGTTCGTCATTAGCATTTTATTAACTAGAAAGAACTACAGAAATCTTTATATGAGAGTATTGTAAGGAATTTCATTTTAAAGAACTTGGAAGCCATGTAAATTTGAAACTGATTCCTAACAGGTGTTTTCTTTTAGGCTTTAGTACAGCCTGAGTTAAAAGAACTTTGCTTGTGAAAAACCTGTTTTGTGAGGTATTAGACATGTAGCTCAATATAACCATCCAATCATTACTTTTTTCAAGCTTACACATCAACCTCTATATAGACACAAACTTAATGTGTTTTAGTGTTAGATATTGTAATAAGTAGTAAAATAAAGTATAAATGTCATTGTACAGGTCTAATATAATTCTTTGCTGTTGTAAGCAAATATACATGTCAAATGCACAAATTTCAAACAATAATAGTTGTTTTTTTTAATTAAAGAAATGGTTAATTTGAAATATGCATAATGTACAGTTTTGCATTTTCTGGGTAAGTATGTTTTGATTATTTAATGTTAATTGTGTCTTTTAAATTTTATTATGAATGAATCTGTAAAACTTCCAAATGTTGAATGTAGTGGTGGTTAGCATGATGAACTGTGAATATGTTTGTGTGTGTGATTACATATTGAATTAGAAAAACCCAAAAACTGGTGTATGCCATTGTTGACTATCTGCCTTATCTCTAGTGTGTCAGAGATGGCTAACAGAATTAACCCTTATGGATACAGCCTTGTGCAGAAACCAAAACATCCAGGAAGTTGATATTCAATAATCAGATGTCAGGAAAATAATACAGAAAACCATATCACAGTTTCCTTTTGAGGTTCAAACTGAAAGTCCCCAAAAAAATCATAAATAGACCTAAGGCTCTATAGATAGAAAATAAATACAAAAGATAGTTCAAAATTTTTTTACAGAGTAAGTGTCCTTGACTTAAGAAATATCTCGCAGAAGATGAAGATAAATCATGATATAGTCAGGCTTTGAAAATACATCCAAAGTCGGTCAATCCCCTTATTGGAAAAATGTGAATATTTTTACAAAAAGTGTTTAATCCAAAAAACTGTGCGAACTGAGGGTGTCTGTCGGGAAGAGGGGGAACTGAGGTGGCTGTTCCAAATTATATGAGACTAGCTGGGGAGAATCTAGAGTCTCTTTTTTTTTTCCGGTTCCTCCTTTTACTAGGTCGGTTTGAACAAAGGATAATTTTGATCAACTACCTCCAGAACCTTTTCTTTAGTTGGTTACTCAGGTGTGTAAAGTTTATGGAAGATCTCCCCGATTGCATATGACTCTACTCTTTCCTTTCTGGTATAAAGGATGGCAAGTGATTGCTTGGTTTTTCTAATTCTATTGTTGTTCATGCTGAAAGATTTTCCGTTCATTTACGTGATGGGATAGCTATGCCTTGTCCCACACGTTTATCGGTATAGAATTATTTGGCTTATCACCCCCATGTGGAGATATATTTAGATTTTCAATGGATGAACTCCCTGTTGGACCTGTGGTGTTCTAGATTGGAACCTGTAATCACCTCAAAAAGATCAGTTTCCTCAAATTTGTATTAATCTTATGACTGTTCTTAGGTATTTATCTTTGATCCAACTTTTACCTGAAGCATATCAGTGTTTCCCTCAGTGATTTGGAGAGTTTGTTGATGTCTACCTCAGCCAGACTGTCTTCTTCAGTTTTTCTTTATTTCTATATGTTTCTTGCTTTAAAAGCAAATATTTTCTTCACTTATGATAGCACTTTGTGCCAGAGCTCTGGCTGACAAAGTTCGATGTTAGCGGTACTTATCTCTATATTTTCATAATGAAATCTTCACAGAGGTTTCTAAGATTTGTGCACAAGGGTCAAGCGCTGGTGTTCAGGGCTCTACCTTTTGATCTTGCATTAGCACCTTATGTGTTCTACATATTTTTTCATGCTTTTTGTCATCTATATTTCTTGTGTCTGTGCACACATTATTATATGAACGACTGGTTTCTTCTGTCACCATTTCATTAATTAGCAGAACAACACAATCAGATTCTCCTTTCAGATGCCACAAAAGATGACTTTCTTATCAGACTGGAAAATATCATTTTGTCACCACTCTAATATTTCGTCCATCTTGGTATGTTTTTCAATACTCGGTTAATCACGCTCAAGCAACCCCCATCAGGCTTCAAGCCATAGAAAAAGCCATCAGATTTTTACTTCTATCTCTTTCTCTTAATGCACGGATAGTTCTCTCTCTCTCTCTCTCTTGAGGATTGGGCATCCCATGAGTCTCTCATTCCTTTGGAACAAGCACATGTTAGGTATCTTTATTGCAAGACTGATAAATCATGCATTCTGATTCTTTGTATCATGCTGTCTCATTACTTAGGAGCAACATCGTCAATTGTAAATGATGGTTGAATCAGAGCAACATCAAGATTAAGGTATTCATTTAATCACCTTGTCCTGAGACGAGACGTTCACAGACGCATCTATGAGATGGGGAGCTTATCTTCAAGATAAGGAGTTCCACATAAGGAGAATATAAATGAAAAACAACTTTATCCTCTATATCAGTTTTCTTGTACTCCTTACTTTACACTAGGCAATGATTCAAAGGTCTGTCACTTAAATTGAAAAATTGTCTTGATGCAGTCTAACAATACCATAGTAGTATCTCAGATTTCTCATCATGAAGGCACAAATTTCGAGGCTTTTGTTTTCGTACTTGGAGCTTTTCTTCTGAGCTTATACCCATTGTGTTAGTCTCTCAGCTTGTCATGTTTTAGAATTTATGAATTTTAGTGGTGGTCAGTTTCACAAAACCAACCATATTCTTCCAATAAAATGAATACTGCATCACAAGGTTTTCAGTGTATTTGTTCTCGGTTCGGGTCTTCAATAATCAATACTTTTTCGTCTCATTAAAATTATCAGTTGCGGTTATTTTGGTCTCTTATACCTCATCCTCAAGCACTGGCAGTAGATACCTTTAGTCAGGAATGGATATTATTATATCTGTATGCCTTTTATCCGATTCGGTTATTGCCCCATGATATAACTATGGTTTGCTCTGCTTCCTGTTGAGTTCTCTTGACTGCACTTTATTCACTAGCTCAAGTTTCTGTTTCTTCAGTATCTGTAGGTATGTCCACCTTTAACTCTTTTACATTGGAAGACTTTTGCAAAAACCTCAATCAAACGTTCGGAAACTAAATCTTCACCTTGGAAGTTATGTGGTTTTTTTGTCCAGCATAAGGGTTTAATTTCTAAGGTTTCAGTGTATTTAGCTTAATCACTTTGTAGGCATACCACGATTGTCTGTCAACAGCAATGAAATATTCATCATCATTGGTGTATTAAATGGAGTTTAAACCCTCTTCATCTATAGGTATCTACCTTATTCAGTTCTCTAACTTTTTTGAGAAGGGTATTGGTTCGTCCATAATGTTTTTACCCACTATTTTTAAGTATGCTAAATGTCAAAAGATTTTTGAATCCTCATTTTTATCCGAAATTCATTAGCCAAAATGGCATTTTCAATTAATCACCTAATTGGGACTTTACAGTTATTTTACATGCGTTGTCTCGTGCTCATTTCGAGCACTTAGCTTTGTGTTCTCTATTTGGCATTTCTTTTAAATTGTATTTGTTGTTGTTGTTGTTGGCCTATGTTCATCGTCAGTCATAGTTGTATGTAATCCACGTGCATCAGACTGTTTATCATTCCACATTTGTTCTGCTTTGCCCCAGTAGGTCTTTCTCCCAAAATTGACATCCATGTAAGGGAAGGATTTTTCTCAGCAATCCTTTGTTAGCCATTTCTGACCTTCATGACTTCTTTGTCTTTGATTATTTGTTATGTCCTGTCAAGGTTCTTAAGTGTTATGCAACTCATACTAACTCATTTTGCGGTAATAGGAATCGATTGTTTATTCATTAGGATCTTTCTATTTCAGTAACTTATTTCCCATTACCCGAGTCTGGGGTGTTGCCTTTTGGACTTCTTCTGGTGGAGAAAAAAGTTTGTTTATTTCAGTGTTGGTTACTTTCTCGTCGTTGGGATCCAATTAAAATTACATATTATACACGCACGCATTCATGTAACATTGCTGTCCAAGCTCTAGTCATAAACATGGGATATACGTATCACGACCCCTTAATTTCAACCACTAGTTGTGAAACTTTGGTTATCTGGTTGGGGCTGGGGTATACGGATGATTGCTTTTATTTTATTCCACTCTTTGATACAGAAACTCGGTTCTAGATGAAGAGCAGGCCTATATGGATATAGTGAGGTTCCCCCATTCTTGTACCTTGTTTATCTTGGTATATTCCTGTTCTATACAGACGTTTTCTGTATGGATCATGCCTGCCCTGGTCCCTTAACCTTCTCAATGTATGATTATAGCTATATTTTCAGTAGAGATACGTATGTTTTGGAAGTTAAAATGTTCCTGACTTCAATATGTATTTGCAATAATACTTATCCCCATTGATGCCTTCCCGCTCTACGTCTACGCACGCTAAAAGCCGGTTTATATCTCGAAAAAGTGAATACCTTATTGCAATAATGTGCTTATATGCAGTACCTAGAGAGAGAAAACTCATTGAAGTTGGTAGAGAATTTTGCATTAGAGAGGGGTATAAAAGACAGAAGCAAGCATGTTCAATGCTTAGATGGGCAAATAGTGGAAACCATAGAGATTGAGAAATAGTTATATTGTCAGCGGAGTTGTGTATGTTTTGGAACTATCATTTCTCACACCATTTAAAATGTTAGTTATACAGTTAAAGAAATTCACTCGTTATGAAATTCCATTTAAAAAGATTTTTTGAGTTGATTTGTGACGAACACATTTCAGTTCCACTCTATCATAACTATATTCATATTGTAGAAACCAAATATAACATGAAAACATAATGCACTGGTTTTTACTGAAGAATACAATTTACTCTTACAGTTGTACTTATTGATTATAACATTGTCTAGGCTTTTGAGTATAACGGCATATGAAAAATGATATGAGTATCTACCCTAGATATATGCATAAAGGAGACCACGCGCTTAAAAAAACACCTAATTTTATTACAAATTTCAAATTAACATATCCAAAATATCTTTTAATACCCTGCGCTTGGAGTATAATCAAAATATATACTTCTCGGATTGATTTTAGATTAGACTCTGACCTTTTTATTTACTCAAAAATTTATAATAATTGTCTCGTAAATAAACAACTGTAAAGGGGAACATATGATTACAGCAAGATGTTATTTTGAGTACTTTTATATGTGAAAACGTTATTGGATGATAAGATAATAACAATGTTTACTAATTAATCACAATAAAGGCTTGAGTCATACTTACAATTTTTGCCTTTGTGTTATTGCTTTGAAATTAAAATTTTCTGCTGGCGACGTGCTATTTGTGACACTCACCAGTGTATATATCTTTGGTTTGCTAAAAAAAATAATAACAAACACAAACTCAGCATATTATATATGTTTGGTAAGCTTTGTCTTTCGCCTGTCATTTAAAAATCATTATAAGTTTGTATAATTTACGTTCCCAGATAAATTTGCCCCAAACACTAGTTTGGTTTGGTTTGTTTTTTGAATTTCGCGCAAAGCTACACGAGGGATATCTGCGATAGCCGTCCTTAATTTAGCCGTGTAAAACTAGAGAGAAGGCAGTTAGTTACGATTACCCACCACTAACCCTTTTACCAACGAATAGTGGGATTGAACATTACATTATAACGCTCCCACGGCTGAGAGGGAAAACATGTTTGGTGTGACGGGGATTCGAACCCGCGATCCTCGGATTACGAGCCGAACGTCTTAACCATACCGGGACCACCAGACACTGGTAACATCAATCTCAGACGAGGGTAGCGGTAAGGGGTGCTTGGTGAGGCTGTATTCCCCAAATGTGTCTTAGCTTTCCCTTGTATTCATAAAAATATTTATATAACACTATCTTGCAGTTTTCTATTGTAACTTTTCCTAACTGCTGGAGTGAAAAATAAACTATTCGAACACTGCTGCACTAACTAGCGAAAGAAATAATAATCAAATACCATACTCTCAAATCAGTCAAAGGATCCACTCAGGGTTCAAGTGTTTAACATATTATAGCAATTTTGAAAATCCTTGAAATCTTTTTGATTGCTGGAGTTTTTGAGCTTCAAGTTTGATAGTCTTTCACAAATCATTTTTTAAATTTCATTGGATAATTTCAGTTGATGAATATATTGTTTCAAGCAACCAAGAGTCTATTGAGCTATCTAAGCTTATTTTGAAAAAAAAAAAATATCGGTTTTATAAAAGCCAATGTAACAATTCAAGCTCACGAAATAACAATTTTATACATTATATTTTTGACAAAACCGCCGAATATTACGCTTAACAAAATTGAAAAATATGTTTGTTGTCATTACAAGTTTTACTGTTTTGATATATTTTTACAATATATATTTTACAATATATTTTTACTTCAAGTGTTTCTTGTCGTTATGAGTTGTTATGCTATTTGTAAACGCTAGTGCGAGAACTGTACGCGTGTTTTCTTTAAAATGCATATTTGATATTATTTTTTTGGTGGTTTGATTGTTACTCAAAATCCACACCATCATTTTGATATATTATCGTTAAATATTATTATGTATTGAGATCTCGATTGAACTACTGAATTTATATATCGAATACAAGTCTTATAAGATATAAATTGGTTAATTTTGTCTGTCATAAGTTTTTAAGTGCATATTTGATTTGGGGAATGTACTGTGGGTAGGTTGATGATTGGAAGTTTCATTTTACGTTAAATAAGGTGAGTGGTATATAAGTTGGTGCATGGTTCTATAGATTTGAAGTTTATGCATAATTTGTTATAAGTAGTTATACTCAGAAATGCTATCTTTTTCGACGAAATTGTTTTAACAAATAACAAAACAGTAATACTATTAAAGTGATAGTATTGTTACTGTATTAGGCCCAGTATGGTATTTTTTAACTAATAATAATGTAACACTAACAATGTAACAACGTAATAAAGTCTAAACGTTATACTAATGGTAAGTTATAACATTTGCACGTAGTGGTATTCTAATCAGATCATATTTAAATACTGCTGTGCTTAAATTTATTACAGTTATTTAAGTGTTTGAGAACATTATTACTAATATTCTGATTATTCTTGACATTGACATCTCACAAGTTACATATGACTATGAGAAGAAAACTGCTCAAGTTCTCTTTAATATATTTTTGGAAGAAGGTATTATATCTTGTTTCAACTTGTGCAACTTTCAAACTAAAACTTTCAACACCAAATTATTGCACATTTTTCTTAATGCATTTAACTGTTCAAAATGACAACTTGCACATTCTTCGTATTATGCATAAAAACAGACAACTTTCAAATTCTTCGCATAATGCACAAAAACACGTGTGATTTATGTAACATCTATATTCACAGTTTTATAACTTTTCAGTTAAATGCTTTTCATGATGGAAATTAATACATGATTTTCTAAAGAAATATGTAATTATGTCATATCTGATTGATAACTGGTACAGTCTATATATTCGTGGTATAAACAAAAGTTACATGTAATGACCTGTAGTATAGATTCAATAGGCAGAAAATGTTTTTAATTTCAGACAAAAGGATCAGTACAATAAAACTTTCACATTTTTTATTTTCAACTTTACAACTTCAAAACTGAAGACGTTCTATCTACTCTTTTTGTGTTGGTGGGTTGTCAAAAATACACTTGTGGTGGCTTTACAGTCACCTATATTGGCAAAACAAAAAGCAATTAAAATGTGTATGAACACACAGGAGTTTCAAACAGGGAAAGGTCAACTATTCCAAATTCAATATGGTTACACTATTCAAACACAATGTCAAATTAGTAAACACCCTTTATCTGTTGATAACTTAAATTCTAACATTGGAATATTCAAAGTATTAGCTTCTGGTTAAAGAAAGTACATATCTCAAATGAACAACCAAGTCAAAATAATATTGTAAGTTTCTCTAAACTCTTCTTGTTTTGATAATATTAATTTTATTCTTAATTCTTGTAAAATTTGTATGTTTTTCCTTTCTGAGTATTTTGTATACATTATTTTCTCTCCATGTTAAAACTTTTACAGTTTCTTATGTTATATATGTTTTACTGTGGTG
Source organism: Tachypleus tridentatus (assembly GCF_004210375.1). Taxonomy (NCBI): domain Eukaryota; kingdom Metazoa; phylum Arthropoda; class Merostomata; order Xiphosura; family Limulidae; genus Tachypleus; species Tachypleus tridentatus. The sequence continues at coordinate 60,887,453 of NC_134828.1, forward strand.
CAATAATGACCTATGTTTTGCAATATGTAGCTTGGAACTAACGACTTTCCCAACATCAAACTGACATATAATTTTTTAAAACATATGTAACTATATAATATTCACTCAACGAGTCTCTACAGTGAGGTGCATCTCCACTTGCAACAATGGAGTTACACTGCTGACAAATATCCTTGTTTTGACATTTACATCACCACGTGCACCTGCCACCATCAAGGCAGGTTATCTAAATTGCAGGGTATGGCCATACATTCCAAACCCTCTCAAATATTTCCAACATCAGAGGTTCGGCCACTCAAAGACCTCATGTCGTGGTTCCCTGACGTGCTCATTGTGGTGGCAAGGACCACGATGCCTATGAGTGTGAAACTGCAGTGTCAACTGCAACGGTTCTCACCCTTCCTATTTTTGTTCTTGCCCTAAATGGTTGGAGGAAAAAGAGGTGCAGCTTTTGAAAACGACTCATAACATTAGTTATCCTGAGGCTCGGAAATTGCTGTCCACCACTTCATCTCAGACATATGCTGCTGCACTTCATTCCATAACTACAGTAGGAGTGCAGACAGATCTCTCTGTGCCTCCAAAAGAATTGTTCTCAAAACAAATGAAAAGCCTTTTGACCTCCATGGATGAAAAAGTTGATGAATCAACTTCTACACCCATCTCTGTTCCTCCCATACATTCCAACAAATCCCAAGATTTACATCCTTTGTTCCAGGTACAGGGATTTCTTCAGATATATCTTTTTCTCTCACCCCAAGATGCAAAACAATCATTTGTTCACGTCCTCAGTCACTGGAATCCTCTTCGAACAACAAAGACCTGCCCAATTGACCCAGGGCAGGATCCATGGATGTCGATAGATCTCACCCGAATAAGGACAGTGAAGATAAAAGACGTGGTTGTAAACAGAATGGTTCTACAGCCACTTTGCCTGCAATGGCCACCTACCCAGTAGAAGCTGGATCAGGCAGACTGGTCCACTTTTACTGCTCTCGCAGAACTTGATCCTGTTATTGTCTGTCAGCCATCAATAGATGATTGTGTGGCAGCAGTAACTGACTATATTATACAAGCAGCTGCTCAATGTATTCCTAAAACCTTGACACGTTTTCCACTATATCCTCGTCCGTGGTGGAATCCTGCCTGCCACATGGCACGAAAGGCTCAAAAATGGGCTTGGGATACTTTCCGTAGATATCCCACACTTTCAAACTGCATTGCTTTCCAGCTGGCCCGTGCACATTCTTGGTGGGTAAGATGTCAAAGCCAAAAGGAATCTTGGATTAAGTTCACAACTAGCATATCTTCTGCAACCAGTTCCAAGATCATATGGGACAGGGTTCAAAAGATTAGTGGGCACTACAATTCTGTCTCCCTCTCAATCTTACTCTCTGATGGCCAAGAGGTAGCTGATATCCGGAGCATTGCCAATATTCTAGGTGAAAGCTTTTGCCGGGTATTTAGCACTTCTGCTTGTTCCTCCACCTTCTTGGCCATCAAGACTCGGGTTGGGTGTTCACCTCTTTCCTTTTGAACTGACTGTCTCTTTGACTATAATCGTCCCTTTACTCTGATGGAATTGAAAATGGCCCTTCATCGGTCTGTTGGACCAGATGATGTACACTATGACATTTGCGCCATCTATCTCCTGCTTCTCTTGATATTGTTCTAATTGTTTTTAACTGGATCTGGCAGGAGAATGTTTTCCTAATGCCTGGTGCCAGGCTATTATCTTACTTTTCTCTAAGCCTGGGAAAGATCCCAAGATTCCTTCAAACTACTGTCCAGTTGCTTTGATGAGCTGTCTTTGTAAGACCTTAGAGAGAATGGTTAATGCTCGTCTTGTTTGGTTCCTCAAATCAAACAACCGCCCACCCAGTGTGGATTCTGACAACAGCACTCCACCATGGAACACCTAATTCAACTTGAAACATCAATCAGAGAAGCCTTTCTGAAACGACAACTTCTTGTATCAATATTCTTTGACACTGAGAAGTGTTATGACACAACATGGAGGTATGGCATTTTGTGAGACCTCCATATATATGGATTATGTGGCCATTTATCAATGTTTATTAAAAAATTTTTAATGGACAGAAGATTCCAAGTTTGTGTGGGTTTGACACTTTCCCGTTCTTTTCTACAGGAACTTGGGGTCCCTCAGGGCTGTGTTTTGAGTGTCACACTTTTCAGTATAAAGATTAATGCCATTACTGAACAACTTTCTTTCACTGTTGCAAATGGGCTCGATGTCGACGACTTTCACATCTCATGTCAGTCGTCGAACATGAGATATATTGAGCGGCAACTACAAACTGCCCTAGATCGTGTACTGAAGTGGACCACTGGGAATGGCATTAATTTCTATCTCTCTAAAACCGTTTGCATGCACTTTTGCTGCCAATGAAGTATTTATTCATCATGATCTTGAACTCCGTATCAGTGAAGTTTCACTGCCAGTGGTCCCTGAGACCAAGTTCTTAGGGGCTTATCTTTGACCGTAAGCTGACCTTTATACCACACTTAAAGCAGCTATGAGTCAAATGCACAAGGGCACTGAACATCCTTCGTGTCCTCTCTACCACCAGTTGGGGAGCGGATCAGTGTTCTATGTTAAAGATATATTATGCTCTTATTCGATCAAAACTCAACTATGGATCAATGGTCTATGGCTCTGCCAGACCCTCAGCCTTAAAGATGCTGGACTCCATACATCATCAAGGACTTCGACTCTACACTGGGGCTTTCCACACCTCCCCAGTTCAGAGCTCACACATAGAATCTCACGAACCTTCTCTACACCTTCGCCGTATGCAACTGTCTTTGCTATATTCTTCAAAACTACATTCTTTACCACAGCATCCCACCTGGGGATGTGTTTTCCTTCCTCAATGGGACATACTTTTTCAGAACAGACGATCTACCATTGCTCCTTGGCCTTCATGTCCAGGTGCAATTGAATGAATTGGGTCTGTCCTTGGATAACATTGCAGAATCCACTGGTCAGCCCATCCCACCATGGCTTATTACGGTTCCCAAATGTGACCTTTCTTTAAGTCATCTGAGAAAAGCAGATACTCCCTATTGGAATTACCGTCTTTTATTTACTGAACAATATTTTCATTCCAATTTCTACAGATGGTTCCAAATCAGGTGGTTGTGCGCAGAATCCCCTCTACATCTTCTGTGTTCACTGCTGAACTGTATGCCATATCTCTTGCTCTGGATCATATTGAAACTAAGCAGCATTCCAGCTGCACTATTTATACTGACTCGCATAGTTCTCTTCTGGCCCTGGAATCACTTCATGTTGGTTCACACCCTGTTCTCTCTGATATTCAAAATCGACTGGCCCATTTCTCATTAACATCTACTTCTATTCAGTTTTTCTGGATACCAGGCCACGTTGGTATTCACGGGAATGAGCTTGCAGACACGGCAGCTGAATCTGTCTGCCCTGGCACTATCACCACTGTGTCTATTCTATACATGGACCATGGACCTGTATTCAAGGCTCGGCTCTGTGCCAGCTGGCAGTCGACTTGGAGTGAGCAACACGAAAACAAGCTTTTCCAAATAAAACCCTATATTGGAATTTGTCCATCTTGCTTCTGTAAGGATCGGAAGGAGGAAGTTTTTCTGACTAGATTACGCATTGGTAATAGTTTTTTAACTCATTATTTTCCTTTATCTGGAACTGATGCACCAATGTTTAGTTTGTGTAACACTTAGATCACTATAAGCCACATTTTACTTTCTTGCCATCGTTACAACTCTAAACGACTGCACTATTTTAACCATGTTCTATACCGAGGTTGTTCATAACAGACAGTGTTATTGGTGATGGTGACACTATCCACCTTGATAAAGTTTTGTTTTTAATGGCTATTAATCTTTTTAAAGTCATTAAGTGTTTTATATTTATTCATTACACCATTTTAATTGTGGTTCTCTTTTAAGAGTCATAATCTCTCTTGTTTGATTTGAAATTATAAAATGGTCGTACATTAAATAACTCAACACCAGCACTGGAAAGGCCAACTTCAGGTGACTAACGCTGCTGTTTGAACTACACGTTAGTCGTCCTGGTTCCGGGTTATGTGTCATTAGAGCCATTATCAAAAAGTAAAGAAATAAAAGTGTTAAAAGACATGCAGGAAAATTGTAAAAATCACTCACAAAGAAGACTAACTGTGGTTCTTGTACTTACCTGTTAGTCTTCCTGGTGGGTTATGATAATTACCATTATGCTACAGAAAGTCCTTTATAACTTCTCTTTCTGTAGTTTCTCCATTAACGTTGTAGACTGGATGTCAAGATTGGTTTTCTGCCATTTATGTTTATAATTGCTATTTTGTTTTACCATCATTTCCTTTTATGAATTTTACTACATTTACTTTACTTTCACCTTTTTACCAGATGCTTGGCAAGTTATTATTACAATTTTGTTACATATCTTTTAAAACTTTTATTACTTTACATTTTGATAATGGCCATAATGACACATAACCTGGAACCAGAACTGGAAAGACCAACTTCAAGTGACTGACGGTGGTTCTTGTACTTACCTGTTAGTCTTCCTGGCAGGTTATGATAATTACCATTATGCCACAGAAAGTCTTTTATAACTTAGTGATGTCGAGAAAACCCACTTGTAGAGAAATATATATGCAAAAACGACTCGCTTGGGTTGAGAAAATATTTTACGTAGAAGAGCGAGCAACGTTTCGACCTTCTTCGGTCATTTGTCTGCTGATGTCGGGAATATATGATATGCAGCAGTATATGGTTTCATGATTTTTTTGATTCATGAGATGTATTTACTTTTATTGGTTTATTTTGCTTTCTGTGTGCGTATAATGTTTTCTGCGGTTTGTGGAGGAAACTTAATGATGTTGATGAAGATTTGTTTTATTTTGTCTAATTCATTGTTAATTGTATCTGGTGAGCATAGTTTTATGGTTGTGTTTATTTGGTTTCTTAGTATATTGAGTTTTTTGTTTTGTTTCATGTGCTGAGCCCAAGGAATGTATTGTCCAGTATGGGTTATTTTTCAGTGGATTTCTGTTTTAAATTGTGTGTTGGTTGTTGTAACTTTGAGGTTAAGAAATGATGTTTGATTGCTTTCTTTCTGTTCACATGTGAAGTGAATGTTGGGATGTATAGAGTTAATCTGATTGAAAAAATTAAGAGTGTGTTATGTAGATCTGAATCCCGCAACCGTGTCATCTACATATCTCTACCAGTATAGTGGTGGATGTAATGCTGTGTTAATTGCTTGTGTTTCAACTTGTGTCATAAAAATATTGGCTAGGACTGGTGACACTGGATTGCCCATGCTTAGGCCATTTGTTTGTATATAGTTGTGGTTGTTGAACATGAAGTTTGTCTTTACCGTGGTGAATTCTATGAGGGTTGCTAATTTGTTGCTGGGAATGTCTATAGTTGGGTTAGGGTCTCGGATATAGAGTTCTAAGGCTATCTTGCAGGCTTCAGTGGTTGGAACTTCTGTAAAGAGGGATATAACATCGAAACTGGCTATTAAAGCTTTATGATTAAGTTGATTTAGATTAGACTTGAAATTAAGAGTCTTTGATGAATGAGCTGGCTGATGTTACATATTTAGAGAATGCCCATGCTATGTATTTACCAAAATTGTAATTAAACGATTCATATGTGGACATTATTGGTCGTAATGGACAATCTGTTTTATGAAGTTTGGGGATGCCGTATATTTGTGGTGTGCACACCACATTTAGAATTTTTATGTTTTTGTCTTGTTTTAGATTTTTAATGGAATTAATGTCTCTTTTTGTAAGATTGTTTTTTACCTTTGTGTTTTGTGAAATTATGTTGATGGTTTTGTGGAAAATGCTTTGAAATAATTGTTTAAGATGTTGTTTTTAGGTGTTTCTGGAAAATATAAATTTTTAATTTTAACTGGGAAGTTTGGCTGTTGGATGTCAATAAAATTATCCAAGTTGTCTTCTTTTTGTTGGTTGTTTTTGGTTGTTTCCTTGTTTTTGTTTTCTGTAGAAAGTATCGCAAGTCTCTTGGCTAGATCTTCTAATAATGTTTTGATTTCTATGGTTGGAATGTACCTCACGAATGTACATCTCACTAATCAAAAAATCACGAAACCATATACTGCTGCATACCATATATTTCCAACATCAGCAGACAAATAACCAACATTTGGAAAAAACTCAGTTACAAAATATGACATTCCAGTTAATACCAAATTTATTCAAAAACCAGGCACAAAACTGAGGTCTATACTATGTAAAAACTACACTGACAAACACCAGACCAACATTATTTATAAAATACAATGTGATAACTGCAACGACTTCTATATTGGAGAAACAAGTAGAAAAATGAAAACCAGATTCAAAGAACACAAAAAGTCAACTTCACACGTTTTCGAACACTGCAAGTCAAATAAACACAACATAACCATAGAAAAGAAAAACACTCAAATACTAAATAAAGAAACAAACATAAACAAATGCAAAATTAAAGAAGCCTTACTTATACAACAACTTTAACCCAAAATAAACCAATATAAAGGAACGCTTTTATACCTATATTAAATATAAAAAAATAAATAATATAAACTTATATATTCAAACATCTAACACTGCCCTCTACATTCCGACACTCAGTTACACAACCCCTTCCAAACGTGTGGTCAGCTTCTGGTCAGTTACCTCTTTTCTTTCTTTGTGAACCTGACGATGACCAAAGAAGGTTGAAACGTTGTTCGCTCTTCTACGTAAAATATGTTCTCAACCCAAGTGAGCTGTTTTTGTATATATATTTTTTTTACTGTGGTTTCTCTCTTAACATTGTAGACTAGATGTCAACATTGGTTTTATGCTATTTATGTTTTTCATGCTGTTCTGTTTCACCTTCATTTCCTTTTATGAATTTTACTACATTTACTTTATTTTTACCTTTTTACCGGACGTTTGGTGCAGATGGCCTAGCTGCTTTGTGCCATAAAGCACTAAATCAACCAACCAAATTTATCACTTCTAATGTTGGGACTAAATACTTTTCCAATTCAAAGTTCTAGCATAGTTTTTTAAGGTTAAAAAGTAACTATTATTCAGTTCATCTGTTGTTCTCACATTAACATGAATTGTTCTTGGGTTTTTATAAATATGAGGACATAGCTTATATTTACTAATTTTGGTTTTTTTTTTTTTGATTCACTGTTTCAGACAGTTTATGTTTGAACGTACATGTGACATGGCACAATATTTTAGAAAGGGAAGAATATGCCCTTGCTATTATTGATTACATAGGAAATGAGTTTGACATTTTCAGTAGTTGTGAAGACGAGCATTCATATCTTTCGAGACATCTATTAACTCTGTATGACAATAACATTGTGCAGATTTTTTTAAAAAAAATTGACCCAAATATTATTATTAGTATTCAGTCTGCAGACTGTTGTTGGTATAAAATGTACTGGACAGAGTTACAAATAATTTTTTGGAAAGTTGGATTAGAATTGTGGACGTAAGTCTTGAAAATCTCCAGAAACCTGGGTATTGTATCATCATATTACACAGCACTGTTACTCATTGCTTAAAAATCATGTCACTGGAAACTGATTTCAAAGCAGAACTATCTAGCAGGAGAACAAATACTCAAAACAAAAATGTGGAATGTGCTACCAACATTGGCCCTTAAATAAAGACATGATCTATATGTAGTAATTATGTGTAATTATAACATGCAATTTTTTGCTGAAGTATGTCCACTTGTTGTAAGATGCAGTGCAAAGCTAGAAATTCTAAAGAACTTTTATAGAAGACAAGTTTCAAATGATTGGTGCATCATTTATATACCTCACAAAAATCATAATGTTGATGCTATGAGATTTGATTTTCAGGGTTTAAATATTTGGTTGTTTCACTAAAATATATTTTATATCACAGTTTATGTTTATAAATAGCATTTCTCTTAGTAGTTGATGGATGAAAACAAAAGTCAAATACACTATTAAGAGCTGCTGTAAATATACTGGCAGCATGTTTTCAAAGATTGTTTATTTTACAGTCATATTTTAAAGTTATAACACACTAGATAATTATTAATTCAGCTAGTGTTTCACTATAATTTACAAATACATCTTTATCAGAAAGTAGGATTAATTGTATCTTCTGAAAAAGTTACTAGTTCTCAGTAACCTGTATTAAATTTTAACTTGTTGTGGTGTTCCAAAAATGTTAATACAAATTATGTATTATTAATTGCTGTCTTCATCAATTTTTCTTTCTTTACTTGTTGGAAATTTGATCAGGATATAAATAAAAAAGCTGAAATAAAAATAATGAAATTACTAACTAAATATGTTAATAAAGGCTAATGAAGTAATATATTTTTTGATAAGAACTGTAATTGTAAATTCAGAGATATCCAATTAATATTGTAATGCAAGCAATAGTGTGGTGCTTTAAAAGTAAATTAAAAGTTCAAAAATATTGAAGCCTTTACATACCTGTGTATTAAAGTAATAGTTTTAATGACCAGTTTAAAAAGAGATTTTAAAATGTTTAGAAAACATTCTGTCTCTGAAATTTAAATAATAAAACATCTGTAAAATTATAGATGAACATAATTAACACAGTGTTACAAAATCTGCCCCTGGTGGCTTAGCAGTAAATGAGAGAGCTGACAGTGCTAAAAGTCAGGTTTTGATACTCATGCTGGGTGCAGTACAGATAGCCCATTGTGTGGATTTGTGTTTAATAAAAACTAGAATATTAAAATGATAATTAGTAAGAGAAATGACCAAAATACATTAACAGCTGGTATGGCTATGGTGTGTCATTGAAGTATATAAAAAATGAAATTTATTGATGCTAAATTCATGTCAGTGTGATCAATGGTGAAATTATATTTTGGAGAAAAATTGTCTCTGGTGTACTTGTTGCATAAGTAAATACAATCATTGTTGAAAGTCATTGTAACATACTTGAACATTAACTAAAGAGAATTTCATGTAGCTTATACTTAAAAATATTTACTATTCTGAGTATCATTTTTGGAAAACAGAACTCTTGTGTTTATAAAAGTTAAATAAAAGATTCAGTTTCATAAACATTTGCTGTAATGTTAACTCTATAGTTTTCAATGTTCAAGTGAAATTTTAATGAAAAAATGTGAAACAAAGCTTCATTGCTTGTAATTTTTAAAATAAAAGTTATGGAGAAGTTTGAATAAAGAATCAAGAAATTTGTGTGAATGTCAGTAATGCTGGAATGTGCTATTGTGAATATGATTTAAAAGGATTATTTTGGATTATTTAAGAAATGTTTCATTTATATGTCTTTGGATTCTTGTTAGTCTTGTGACAAAGTTATATATCTGTTGAAGTTACTGAGTTTAGCCATGAAAAAGTGTTTCATTCAGAAGTTTCATGCATTGGAATATTGGTCATTGTGATTGTTTGATTTTTTTCAAGGATAATTTGATGACTGTACCAGTTATTAATCATGTGACAAAGTTATATAAATTGAAATTTTAAAATTCAAGGAACTTGCCTATGTATTTAAAATGTTCAAAAGTCCACCAACAAATATTTTGTAATACACAAATAAAATATTTGTTTAAACAGATTGACAGTTCTGGAAGTCACTCTTCCTGTTTCAACACGGTTTCATGTCTTCTTCAGGAGTGTGAAAAAAGTTACTGTGTGCTATACAAATACAAAAGCTGTGGTCATGTAAAAGCTAACTTACAGTTCAAAGAGAAGATCATGCCATCTAGTTACTTCATATGAGTGATAGAAATATTAAAATAAAACATTTAAATAATAAAACATAGCAAAAACAACTTGATCTGCAATAAGGATGAAAGGTTGTAAAATCGGAAAGTATATTCTCATACTCCTGAAGAAGTGAAACCATATATAAATATGTACAGTAGCTTTTACAATTGTTGATTGGTATAAAGAAAGATTTTAATTGTATATTATAAGATGTTGTTTATTGGTGGAATTTAATATTTTAGTTAATTGTGTCTTATGAAGATTATATGTGAGTTTTGTGTTTAAAAAATATTTGTTTCCAAAGTAAGAAGTGTTGACACATAAGTCATTATTATATATGATATATGTTCAGTTGTTTTTATGGAGATTGTACCAGTTACAAGCTGTGTGATATAGTAATGTCTTTAAAAAATGTGAGAGTCTGGTTAATGAAAAGTATTTCATTCAATAGTTTTAAGCTTTGTAACATTTAACATTATTGACTGCAATACATCTAGACATACTGTTTTTTGTGTGGAGAAGTTGGAGATTCTACCAGTTAGTCATTTTTTGTATAAACATCTTAAAACAAGTGTGTGTTTGATCTTGGTAAAGTATTTCATTCAAAAATTTTAATCTTTGAAACATAAGGATTTTTGCCTTCATACAGAAATGAGAAGACAATTTTGCCAAGTATCTCTCTGCCCTTAGCATTTTATTTTCTACTATATTTTGAACCTTATAAATATTAATCCATTTCTGGTAAAGAGAATGACTGAGAAATTAAATGTAATGTCAGTTTTAAAACAACAGGTCCGAAAAAGGTTTTTCCTAAAATTTTAAAGTTTTGAGATCATGTACAGGGCTCATGCTGTATGGACCTATGAGCTTTTTAAGAGGTCAACCCCATAGCTTGTTGTAAAATGTACCCTATAATGGAGGTTATCAGAAAATCCACTGAATTAAATAGTGGATGTTATGTAAATTGGATGAAAGTTAAAGATAACATATCTCCATTTAATTTATTATAAACTTGTATTTCATGAAAAAAAAAAGTAAGTCAAACCAATCTATTTAAGACCACTTAACCACTTTGCAACACGTCATGGGTCAAAGGCCATGTCATCATGTTTGTTGACTTGCATTCAAAATTTTATTGAACAACTATTTTATGAATTTATGTCAATAAGTTTAAAATCAAATTGTAGATTGTAATTTATATTTTAATATTATACGAGGGCTGTTCAAAAAATACGCGAACTGTTTGAATTGCGTGGCTCCAGTTGGTTCCAAGGAAATCCGCTTGGTGTCGTTAGGTTTGCATAGATCAGCTGATTATGACGTCATTTCCCGATTGCAGATATCTTCATTTGTGTATTAGCTACGCGGTTTTAAGTGAAGTGCGATTTTTTCGTTTGGCAGATTTCAGAATGAATGACATGAAGGAGCAACGACTTGCTGTGAAATTTTGTGTTAAACTTGGAAAATCTGAGACTGAAACTTTTGCTATGCTTAACACGGCTTACGGTGATGTTGCTATGAAGTGTACGGCATGTTTAAAGTGGCATGAATGTTTTAAGGATGGTCGACAGTCCATTGAAGATGATGAGCGTCCTGAATGTCCTTCCACGTCAACTGACGACTCACACGTCAACAAAATCAACACCCTGGTGCTGGCAAATCGACGTCTGACTGTCAGGCAGTTTGCTGAAGAGTGTCGGATATCAGTTGGATCTTGTTACGAGATTTTGACCGAAAAATTGAAGATGCACCTTGTTGCTTTGAAATTCAGCCCTCAGAACTCGTGAGTTTTTGGCCAAACACTCGATCACTGTTCTTCCCCCCCCTACTCACCTGACCTTTCTCCTTGCGATTTTTTCTTGTTCCCCAAACTCAAAATACCCTTGAAAGGAAGAAGATTTGAGACGATTCCCGAGATTAAGGCAAATGCGACGAAGGAGCTGGAGGACATTACAAAAGAAGTGTACCAGGACTGTTTCAACAAGTGGAAACACCGTTGGGATAAGTTTGTGCGTTGGGGAGGAGAGTACTTTGAAGGGGTCCCAGAACTGTAACTTCTAAATAAAGTACATTTTGTTTTATGACGTCAGTCCTCGTATTTTTTTTAACAGACTTCGTATACGAGTTAATTTATTAATTTTAAAGTAAATATTAAAAGAATCCACCTAAGTATTGATTTTAGTGAATAATATGGTATGTTGAATGCAGAACTGTATAAAATTAGATGTTTGTATGTCAACATGCTCAGTCTATAGTTTCATACAAATTAGGAACTTAAATTACCAATATTGACAAGTTAGAATATAAAATAAGAACCTCATATATTTTTATTTTGCTGAGATGTGACTTATGTAATGAATTAAACACAGTGGTCCCATTCACCTCTTTCCATTTTTGGAAACCTTTTATATTCACTTCAATATATGATGTGAATAACCCATTGACAGCTTAGAATGTCACACTAGTGGTTTCCTCAGCCATTTTAATGTGTGAAAACGTTACCATGTGCTTTTGATCCAAGATTTCAAGGAGGTAGATTGCATCTTTAGTCTGCTCGAAGTTTCATATTTTTTAAACCTAAATACAGCTTATTTACAAAGCTTAATAAATTTATAATGACTGTGGTATCAGTATAGTTATTTATGATTTTTTTATTATTCAACTGTATATATAAGACCAAAAAACAATTTTGTTTGATATCCTCCATGTGCAAAATTTTTAAAGGCTTAACAACTTATGTTCAGTAGCAACCAAGTTCAGAGGTTGTAACTAGGAGAGATAATCGTTTGCTTCTTTATTTATTGTTCTATATTTGAAGAAAAATAAGTTTAATAACTTGTTTCCATATAGTAATAATCTATACACATATGTATAATAATTTAAATGTGGCTGAGTATTACAAAACACTAGTGAACTAAAACAGCTAAGACAGGGAAGACTAAAGGGTAGTTTTATATTATTGGATAGGGTAATGTGTGTACATGCACAGCATTAATTCAAGTTGTGTAATGTTAAGTAGGCTCCACTGCTAGGTCAATATAATAAAAAATTATAAATATATGTACATAGACGAAACATTTGTATTTTCATGTTATAATATATATAGTAATTCTAGCATGGAAAAAGCATAACTTATATTTATTTCCTTATTTTTTTTATGGTGATTATGAGATTGGTTAAGTAACAGATCCCACATAGTTAGAGTATAGAAAATAACATAAACTATAAAATTTTACTGAAAACAAACATTTGAAATGTATTTAGGTGTTTAGAGATCACATAAATAATATTAGATTTTTGGGAGAAGAGATGTTTTTGTTGTTTTTAACCAAGTCTTAACCAGGAATTCAAAGATTGTTCTAAATATTTACAGGTTCATTGGGAAGCACTCAAGCAGTGCCAATTTTTTATTGCTTTTGATAACAGAAGCTGTTTGACAATATTTAAGTTGGTATCATACATTAAATGTAACTCTTTTGGATATTTGATCTTTTGATTTGTATAACTTGATTAAAAGTTGTATAAAGAAAAAATATATGCTGCCAAAGTGTTATATTTAGCTATTTATTGTGTACATTGGAGCAGACATTTTTGGTGAAGCACATGGTAGGTTAAATTGTTGCATTGCTTTAATAAAGTATGCTAAATACCTCGTACAAAACGTGTTATGTCAAACATTGGATGGTTTTTACAACTGAGCTGTTTCTACCAGGCATATAACTAATTATTTAGCTTTAATGAACTACTCATGCCTGTTTTTAGTTTGATGACTGATGCCTTCATGTTGAAGTCAAAGTTGTTAATTGTGTAGTGTCTTTTTGTTGATTAGAATGATGTTGTTTTTTATGTAAGTTGACATACTTGTATTTTTCTTGGAGGCTGAAATATAGCTAGTAGGATAATAATTGATTTTAACAATTTGATCCTCAGTGCAGAATTTTTTACTTTGTCAAATTTATAATGATTCTTCATTTGACAGTGAATGGTTGGACTTGTATGAGTGTACAAGGATAATTTTATATTCTGTAGTAGAGAGGTGATAGTTTCATCTCCAAATGATGATTTCTAGAAATAGCAAAGTTCTGTTTAAGTGGTAGATTGTGTATTAAAGTTGAGAGAAATTAGTTGTTGAAAAAAATATTAAGTTTTTTTGTCAGTATGATCTAATTTTGAAGGTGTTGTCTAAATAATGCTTCCATACTTTGAATATAAGGTTAATATTCATCTATAGGGTTTAAGTTCGAGACATTTCTATGTAAGTGTCACTGAGGGCTGGTGAGAGTAGCAGTCCCATTGGTAGGGTGATTGTTAAAAGAATACTGAAAATAGGTGGATTTGGTGTAAGAGATGAGAAGTTTATATTATTTGTGTTGATGCGTGGATGTAGGAAGTACTAGGTTCACAGGAACTCTTGGGGGGACATTTTGATGACATCATAGTGAAGAGAAGTTTGGATTTATAAATTTTGAAAATTCAAGTTAATATTTTGATTGATTGTGCATTTTTGTATTCTGTTCCAATATTAACAGTCAGTGAGTTGAACATTTGAACTAGGAATCATGCTGTGAAGTGGAAAGGTGAGACTGTGGGAGGTATATGTCTGAGTGGAATGCTGGTCACATGTTTTTTTGAGTAATCTTTGTAATTGTGACAGTATTTTTAACTAATGCATGTTAGTTGTTGGCTTTCAGTCTCAATTATTTTATTTCTTGTTCTTTTCTGTTTTGTTTGCATAGTCATTTTGTAGTTTCTAATAAGGTTCTTTGTGAATTTTGTAGTTTTTCTCTTCATATTATGTCTTGTTTATTATTACTATGCATTTTCCTTTGCTTTCTGGTAAAATAAAATTGTCTTTCTTCAGTTATTTATTCATTTTACCTACAAGTTTTAATTATATCGAATTTCTAGTTTGGGTATGACCTGTTATTCCATTTATTCACAATATTCTCAGTGAATTACTAAACTAGGTCACAGTGCATTGTTATGATTAAATGCTCAACTGTGATTACTTTTTGTTTTGTTTTTCATTACCACTGAATGTTTGTTTAATATTATTAGTTACTATAGTTTCCTGATCTTTAATATTCTGTGAAAAGTGTGTGAAAGATGTCTATTAGATATATATCAGATTGTCACCATTATTCTGTGAAAGGCTAGCACTTGTCATTCCTGTATTGCTGCTAACACTTATAAAATCCAGTCATTCCAGCCTGTCTTATATAAGTAATGTAACATAGCTAAGCCAGATTATATAAAAAGTCATGAGATGAAACAAGATTTTGCATGACTATTTGATCCTTAAAGGTTGATATGTTCAAAGATAACATTAGATTAACTAAAAGTTATCATTTACATCCATTTATATAACTAGTAAAATGTATATCAAATGAAAAATCAAAACATTTGATACACAGTCCATCACTAGTTCAGGTAAATTATATTTTATGAACTAACAACTCTGAGAAGTTTTTCTTAATATATTTGACAATAATGTCAGTTTAGAATCTAGGGTTTTAATATTTAAGTTATTTAGGATCCTAACAGTTTTAAAAACATTAATAATATATATATAAAACCTTTTGCTATGTTTCAGGAAAAATAACTGCAGATTTTTTACTGTCTTTATATTGGTAAAGTGTTCAGTCAATGTTTAATTTGACAGCCTATCCGTAATAATGAGGTAAAAAGCAAAACAATTACCAATATTAAAGAAACTGACAGTATTCATGATGAATAAACTGGAGTGGGCAGCAACTGCCTCTTGTAAAACACAGGTAGATAGGACGTACTTTCAAAAGTCTTCCATCTTTCATCATCTGAAAATTAAAAATGTTGTCTTTTACGCTTGTGTTCTTACATCACGTAATTGTTATCCATTCCAGTTTACTCAAACTGATAATAATCTGTATACTGAAAATATACAGGTGGTAGAACCTGCTTAACCTTGATCACAAGTAACAGATACTAAAGAACTTCTTAATGTTATTGCTTATCTAACAATCTTCTGTCCACAACAAAATATTATTTGAAGTATAAAACTTTTCATTAAAGTAGAAGAATCATGATAAACTGTTATTAATGAGGTTATAAGTCATCAAACACTTTCTTGCTTTGTGATTTATAACCATTTCACAAGCTTGTTTTTATATGTATAAAAACATGCTGACATTTTTACAAATGTATTATACACTGTAGTTATATAATTTTATTTTACTTGTGTGTGGAAGATGTTGTATTGTTTCTGGTTATGAAACTAAATACATGCCTTAAATTAAAAAATTTTGATTTTCAGTTGACTAGTTATGTCTGACAGTGAAGGAAGTAATTTCTCAGACAATGAAAGTGAACGGAGTTTCCAGGAAAGTGAAGCTGAGGTATGTATTTTTACCAGTGGTAAAATTATACAAACACTTTCTGTCATACAAATTTACATTATGGCTTGAAAACCATGGTTCATAAATACAGTCTTTGGGGGAGTGAATAAAATATTGATTTGAACTGATAATGATTCTTGGAAAAAATTTGTAACAGGAGTTGTATTTGTAGCTAGAAGCACTGGCTAAGTTATATTAATTTAAATTATTTCAAAAAGCAATTTTACAAGAAGCTCATTATGAAGCATTGCACAAAATCTTCCGTGAATTGATTTTTTGGAAGGCCATGAAATACATTCACAGTTATTAGGGAATTTTAACCATATGATCTCAGCTTAGTCGAAATGTGTGTATCATGACCTAGCATTAAAGTGTTGTTTATAATTTAATGTATTATGTTACCTAAGTTTTAATTTTAAAATAAAATATTTGAATAAAATTATAGCCTTCACTTTTTATTGGCATGCTACATATACTCATTTTAATTCTTCCTTTTAGGTTTTCTCCATTACCTTTTATGAGTTTCTAAGAGCCTAACTAGTTAAAAACACAAGCTATAAATATTGACAGACCAGGATATAAAATTAAACCTTCCAACCAGCTAGATTCTCTGAGATAGTGAATTTATCCCACCTACCACAGAAATCCTCTCCAATCTCTTCATTATTTTAAAACTGCTTGTTTCCTTATGCATACTTGTCTTGTGTACATGTTGAAAATCAGTAGAAAGAGCATGTTCTGAACTATATATATCTCATGACTATTTGTATTGGTCAATATCATTAGTGTAAAAAGCAAATTTTAATGTGTGTAGACTGAAGTCAGTACTCTGAGAAGTAATTGAGATTATTATCCTATTTATAGCTTAGTTAGAAAGCCAGGTAAATTGAAGTAGTTTTTGAACATTATATTGTAGTGCCCAATGTATGTTTTGTATTCTGAAATACATATTTGAAAACTATGTGAAATTTTATTTGAAGAATTAAATTACTGAAAGAAAGTGAGCTACTATTTGCATCATAAAGATCACATATTACACCCATAGTATTTGTAATAGCTGCCAATTGCTTTGATTTATTGGCTGTTTGACTAGAGGATTTCTGCTGACATGGGTAGAAACTACAACAATAAAGCCATGAAGTTAAAGGTGAAAACAGTTGTGGAAAAGTTAACAGTTCAAACTTATAAGATAAAAACACCATTAATCCAGTGAAGTGATCCATGCAATGAAATGTGCTATTCTCTATTTTTTCATATTTACCAACTTCTCATTTTACTATGCATTGATGATTTTGCTAGTTACTTTCAGTGTAGATAAAATATACTTTTACCTATAAAATTTTTGTATTTACTTCAGAAGTGCTAGCAGTTGTGTAAATGAAATATGAAAGCTGTAAGGACAAAAAATGTTTTTTATTATTAATGCAACAATCACCTTGCACTCTGACTTTAGAGACTTTGGAAATTCACAGGCAAGTCTTTATTTCAAATGCCTTATTGAAAACCTAATTTATTTGTGTACAACAGACTTAAAATATTTATTAAAAACCTGCAAAATTTCATTAAGGTACATTTAGTAAATTCAGAATTACACTAAACATTATTTTTTATAGCTTTACAGACACTGGGTCAGTTCAGTGAACCAGAACTAATGACTTAGGGTTAAGGGTTAAATTTAAATATTTTTTTGAATTGAAATTTTTGATATTAAAAGTTATAAAACCATTAGAACTTCAAGTACTGTATTAATTATGATTTACATAAGTATTTAAAAAAAGCTACACAACTTTTAACAACAGGATTAAAATTTTTGTGCCCATAGAAATTTGATACATACTTTTAGAGATACTCTACGTCTAAGGATACAGAAATTCTATATCGTATAGAAGGGTTACAATGAAAACATACCACTGTAGGCTTCATAATAATATTTGAATTAATAAGCATATGTGATCAAAATAGAAGTACAGTTATCAGTAGAGCTGACTGAGTGGTGGCATTTGCTAATCTTTTTTTTTTGGACTCAGTAATCAATTAAACAAATCCACTAAACATTCAACTGTTCAGTTAATCTCTGAAATGGGCAGTGCTTCTGCATAATGATTGAGTTATTACTTCTAGTATTTGGCTTCAGTGTCTTAGGCCTATATTTTTACACCAACTCCTTGAAAACTGTTAAAGACACACATGAAATGCACAATATCAAATTGATTTCTAATGTGTAAATCAGCAAGTCTTCTTATAGCCACAGCTGATACAAATTCTTGGTGAAACAATGTTTTTGAACTACATGTTGACGCCATAGAAAGAGGCCTGCAATAAGCCATGGTAATCAAAATGTGGCATCTTGTAACAGATGAGGATCCACAAATGAAAAGGTCAGTGGTAAAAGCTGTGAAAATGTCCCATACAACAGTATGCAATATAATTAAAAAGGATCTCCATTTGAAAATATGGCTACCAAGGTGTGGGTTCATTAAGTTAAGACTTCCAGGCATACCTCCTATCATCTATCACATCATGGATTTTTGTGTAATCGTACTGATGAAATGAATACTTGAAAACTGTCATCCTTATACACTAGATGGATTATGGAAGACTTTTAAGAATGAATTGGTGTGCTTTGCATATGACAGTCTTACAACTATGTTGCAAAGTTATTACCAAAATGCCTGGTTGTCAGATCAAACATGACTAAAAATGGCAACATGGACTGTAATAATGTGTTGATCTAATATTGTTTTAAGCCCAAGTCTCCTGTTTCAATGTTTTTTGTCATTCAACTTTTCGTTGTGATTTTGCATTTCTTAAATTATTATTTTTTCAATATTAATTTGTGGGCTCACTTGTTGATTCCTTTTATATTTTTGTGTTGAGGTCAGTCTGAAAATGTCTTTGTCACTAATCATGATATATGGAAACACAGATAAGTGTTTGGCTTAAAAACTATAGGTTGTCCTTATGTGTTTCATCTTCAAACTAAAACTAGAAACTATGATTGAACCAAGCACTAGTGTTGACAGTAGTCCTTGGCCTGGTTAGGCCTCATGTACAAATAACTTGTCTGTTGTGTTGAACTCTGCAGTTCTTAGTAGTCTTCCTCATATTGATGTGTAAGATGGATCCACAGTCTTCTGTTGGCACTCGTGTTAATATCTTTTTGTGAATGCAGCTACATCAGTTTTTTTTTTTGGTTTTCTGTGAATGTTTTACCTTGTTCAGGCTTACCATTTTTAAATTTAGATAAAAGTTCTGATTTTTTATGCATGCATACATGTCTAAGAAATGATTTATTGAAGAAGTAATTCAGGATACAACAGAACTCTGTTTTGTGTGACTTGAAAATGACATAAAATAGAATTGTGTTTTGAGTCATTTTCATAGTCTCATTTAGTAGCCTGTGAGAATGATTTAAAATTGCATGTAAAGTCTTCATTTGAGACTCAGCCTGTAATATAATGTACTAATTTTCTCTGTAACATTTGTTTTAGCTGTGAAAGGTGTGATTCTAGCCATGTGTAAGTTTGAAACTTTGTACTTGCATGAAGAAAGAATGTTTTCATTAAATTTTCTTAATTTTACTAGTTGCAGGTTCAAATATGTCTTTTTGTTTTGACATTGTATTTAAAACAAAAATTACCAAGAGTTGTTTTTCTTTATTAACTTTAGAAGTGAAAGAGTTAAATGTATTAGGTCTTTACCATGTTTTGGTAATACGTTATTTATTGCATTGCAATTCCTAAATTTTTAACTTTTCAGCTTTTTCTAGTAGAGTATCCTGTTTTAACCTTTGCTTTAACAAATACATTTTTTGCATTACTTATGACAGATTTTCTACTATTATTTTCTTCAATCTTAATTACAAAATTGCACTGTTGTATTACCAATCAGAAATTCTCAATTCATTTCATTATCTGAAATGTGTCAAAAGCTGTTTCTATTTTAAAGATATACTATTTGATTTGTGCATATCTACTTAATTATTAACATCCATAAAAAAAACAAATTCTTTTCAAATCAGGCTGAACAGGATGATGCCAAAAGTGATGCAGGTAGTGAAATTGGAAGTGATGCAGGGAGTGATGCTGGAAGTCAAGGTGATAAGGACGATGAAGCTGAAGAGGTAGGAGAAGCAGAAGCAGAGGCTGAAGCAGAGAATGATGGTGATGAAGAGCCAGAAGGTGAAAATTTGGATGAGGAGGATGAAGAAGAAGAGGAGGAGGAGGAGGTCTGTTGAGAATGTGTTTGTTTTTTTATGTAAATAATAATTGTTTGATATTAGAGCTGAGCAAGTTGTGGAATTTGCTAATTTATTGTTAGGATTGTTGATCTATTACATTTCATTACCCCTTGGTGTGGATTCCTGTATGTGGTGAGTGGACCTCCCACAGAAGGTTCTGTTCTGTCTGGATACCTTCTCTGGGATCTAAACATCCACCCATGTGTTTGCTGTGCGTGGCGACCCGTGAAGGGAAGGAGAGGATCCTGGTGGTTGAGGGGTCCAACCCTAACACACCACTTTGGCCTTGCATTCCTGTAGATGGGAGGCTTTGGGGTGGTGGCCCCCTTTGATCAATCAGCTGGTCCACTTGGGCTAGGGTCAACCAAGTACCAGTGTTGGATGTTCCCAACAGGTGTTGTGGACATTGTATCTGATGCTGGTGTTTGAGTATAGTGCTCACAAAACCTTGGCATTGCTGCAGTGTCCTTGTTTGACATTGTAGTGCATTCCCTCATATGGCTCCATGGTGGGTGGTGTCAATGGGCACTGAAATTTCCTTTTTTTATTATGGATCCTCCAAATAAAAACTTAAATAGTGAAAAAACAGTCTATTGGTAAACGACCACTTCTTGAAGATTCTGAGCAGCAATCTGTAACACCTGTTTTACCTCATTTTCTTATACAACATTCTTTTTCAGACAAACCTTTAAGGCAGATGTCTCCCCTTTTTCTTTCAGAAGGGACTAGAGGGACTTGCTGGTTCTCCAAAGTCAGTAAAGAAGCTTCAATCTAGTGAAATATTGGTGGAAACATCTGCATCTTGCATTCAAAGGCAATTGGGGATATACCTATTGAGTGCGTCATGCTACTTTGAATTCATCATGAGGAGTTATTGTTGAGAGGAATTTGAAAAACATCCCCAAGTCAGGGATTCTCGCTGGTTTCTTCACTCAAGGAGTTTTTGCAGTGAGGCGTATATCCACTTGCAACGATGGAATTATGGTGCCGACCAATGTCCTCATTCTCACGTTTAAGTCACCAGGTCCACCTGTCACTATTAAGGCAGGTTATCTTAATTGCAGAATATGGCCATACATTCCAAACCTTCTCTGATGTTTTCAGTGACAACTGTTTGGTCACTTGAAGACGTCATGTTGTGGTTCCTTGATGTGTCCTACTTTCGTTCTTGTCCTATACAGTAGGAAGGAAAAGAGGTGCAGCGTTTGAAAACAATTCATAACATTACTTATCCTGAGGCTTGAAAGTTGCTGTCCACCAACTGGACGTATGCTGCTGCACTTTGTTTCACTATTGCAGTGGGAGTGTAGACAGATCTTCCTGTGTCCCCAAAAGAATCGTTCTCAAAACAAATAAAAATTCTTTTGACCTCCATGGTTAAAAAAGTTGATGAATCAACTTCAACACTCATCTATGTTCCTTACATGCAAGATCCACTTCCTGTGGTTCCGGATACAGGCATTTCCTCAGATACATTTTCTTTTCTCACCCCAAGATGCAAAACGATCATTTGTTCACATCCTATGTGGCCATTTACCCATTTTTAATAATTTTTTATCAGACAGGAAATTCCAAGTTTGTGTCGGTTCGGTACTTTTCTTCAGGAACTTGGAGTCCCTCAGGGCTGTGTTCTGAGTATCACACTTCTCAGTGTGAAGATTATTGCCATCACTGAATAACTCCCTGTTACTGTTTCAAACAGGCTCTATGTTGATGACTTTCACATCTCATATCAGTGATCAAACATGAGATACATTGAGCAGCAGCTACAAACTGCCCTCAATCATTCACTGAAGTGGACTACAGCAAACAACTTTAACTTCTCTCTCTCAAAACCATTTGCATGCACTTTTACCACCAATGGGGTATTCACCCTGATCCTGAACTCCGTATCGGTGACGTTTCGCTGCCTGTGGTCCCTGAGATGAAGTTCTTGTGGCTTATCTTTGACCATAAGCTGACCTTTATAAGACACATCAAGCAGCTGTGGGTCAAATGCACAAGAGCACTAAACATCCTCCATGTCCTCTCTACCGCCAGTTGGGGAGCAGATCGATGTTCTATGTTAAAGATATATCATGCTCTAATTCGTTCGAAACTCTACTATGGATCAGTGGTCTATGGCTCTGCCAGACCCTCGGCCTTAAAGATGCTGGACCTCATTTATCATCAAGGACTTCATCTCTGCACTGGGGCTTTCCGTATCTACTCAGTTCAGAGCTTATATGTAGAATCTCATGAACTTTTTCTGCACCTTCGCCGTTTGCAACTGTCTTTACTATATTCTTCGAAACTTTGTTCCTTACCAAAGCATCCCACCTGGGATGTGTTTTTATTCCTCGGTGGGCCATACCTTTTCAGAAAAGACGATCTTCCATTGCTTCTTTTGGCTTTTGCTTCCAGGTGCAATTGGATGGATTGGGTCTGTCCTTGGATAACATTGCAGAATTTACTGGTCAGCCCATCCCACCATGGCTTATGACAGTCCCCAAATGTGACCTTTCTTTAAGATATCTGAGAAAGGCACATACTCCCAACTGGAAGTACCATCTTTTATTTACTGAACATCTTTCAAACAATCTTTCCATTCCAATTTATACGGATGGTTCCAAATCAGGTGACTCTGTGGGCTCTGCCATGGTTTGTTGCGCACAAAATCCCCTCTACAGCTTCTGTGTTCACTGCTGAACTGTACGCCATTTCTCTTGCCCTGGATCATATTGAAGCTGAGCAGTACTCCAACTGCACTATTTCTACTGACTCGCATAGTTCTCTACTGGCCCTGGAATCACTTCACGTTGGTTCACACCCTGTTCTCACTGATATTTAAAATCGACTGGGCCATTTCTCATTAACATCTACTTATATCCAGTTTTTCTGGGTACCAGGCCACGTTGGTATTCGCGGGAATGAGCTTGCAGATGCGGCAGCTAAATCTATCTGCTCTGGTACTATCACCACTGTGTCTATTCCATACATGGACAATGGTCCTGTATTGAAGGCTCAGTTCTTTGCCAGCTGGCAGTCAACTTGGAGTGAGCAACGTGAAAACAAGCTTTTTTAAATAAAACCCTATATTGGACTTTGGCCATCTTGCTTTTGTAAGGATCGGAAGGAGGAAGTTTTTCTGACTAGACTACGCATTAGTAATAGTTTTTTTAACTCATCATTTTCTTTTATCTGGAACTGATGCACCAATGTGTAGTTTGTGTAACACTCAGATCACTATAAGCCACATTTTACTTTCTTGCCATCGTTATGACTCTAATCTACTGCACTATTTTAACCATGTTCTGTATCAATGTTTGTTTATAACATTATACAGTGTTATTGGTGACGGTGACGCTATCTACCTTGATAAAGTTTTGTTTTTTAATGGCTATTAATCTTTTTAATGTCATTTAAGTGTTTTATATTTATTCATTACACCATTTTAATTGTGGATCCCTTTTAAGAGTCACAATCTCTCTTGTTTGATTTGAAATTAGAAAATGGTCGTAACATTTAATAACTCGACACCAGGACTGGAAAGGCCAACTTTAGGTGACTAACGCTGCTGTTTGAACTACCTGTTAGTCATCCTGGCGAGTTATTATTACAGGTTTGCTACATGTCTTTTAACACTTTTATTACTTTACTTTTTGATACTGGCCATAATGACACATAACTAAGATCCAGGACTGGAAAGGCCAACTTCAGGTGACTAATGGTGGTTCTTGTAATTACCTGTTAGTCTCCCTGGCGGGTTATGATCATTACCATTCTGCTACGGAAAGTTATTTACAACTTCTATTACTGTAGTTTCTCTCTTAACATTGTAGACTGGATGTCAATATTGGTTTTATGCCATTTATGTTTTTAATTGCTGTCTTGTTTTACCTTCATTTCCTTTTATGAATTTTACTACATTTACTTTATTTTTACCTCTTACCGGATGTTTCGCACAGATAGCCTAGCTGCTTTGTGCCATAAAACACTAAATCAACCAACCAACCTTCCACTCCTATTTATACAGATGGTTTGAAATCAGGTGACTGTGTGGGCTGTGCTATGGTTTGTTGTGGTTTGGTGGTTGCGTGCAGAATCCCCTTTACAGTTTCTGTGTTCACTGCTGAACTGTATGCCATTTCTCTTGCCCTGGATCACATAGAAGCTAAGCAGTACTCAAACTGCACTATTTATGCTGACTTGCTTAGTTCTCTACTGGCCCTGGAATCGCTTCAATTTGGTTCACACCGTATTCTTGAAGATATTCATAACCGACTGGCCCATTTCTCTTTAACTTCTACATCTATCCAATTTTTTTTTATACCAGGCCATGTTGGTATTCACAGGAACAAGCTTGTCGACACTGCAGCTAAATGTATGTGCTCTGGCACTGTCATTGCTGTGCCTGGTTCTGTATTCATGGCTCAGCTCCGTGCCAGCTGGCAGTCAACTTGGAGTGAGCAACATGAAAACAAGCTTTTCAAAATAAAACCCTATATTGGTCACAGTTTTTTAACTCATTATTTTCTTTTATCTGGAACTGATGCACCAATGTGTAGTGTTTGTTACATTAAGGTTACAATAAGCCACATTTTACAACTCTCAGTGATGGCACTATTTTAAACATGTTCTGTCCTAAGGTTAGACAATGTTATTGGCGATGGTGACACTGTCTGCCTTAGAGATGTTTTTAGTTTTTTAAAGGCCATTAATCTTTTTAATGCTGTTTAAGTTTTTTTAATTTTTACATTAGACCCTGTTTAAGAATCAAAGTAAATATAGTTTTATTTGAAATTAGAAAATGGCCGTAACATCAAATAACTCGAAACCAGGACTGGAAAGGCCAATTTCAGGTGACTGATGCTGCTGTTTGAACTACCTGTTAAGTCATCCTGGCAAGTTATTATTAAAATTTTGCTACAAGTCTTTTAAAACTTTTATTACTTTACTTTTGAAAATGGCCATAATGTCAAATAACTCAGATCCAACCAACCATCCAATGTTTCATTAATTAGTTATTCTCACATTAAATGGCAAAAGAAAAACATATAAAAGTCATGTTTGTTTACTGATATTGGGCAGTACACAGATAGCCCTTTGTGCAGCTTTGTGCTTAATAAGAAACAGTGACAAACTATAAGTGAACAAAAAAGATGTGAAATTATGCACAAGACAAAATGACTTCTAGTGAATTTCTGTGAAGTGTTTAAAGGCATGTACATATTTTCATTTTCTAATTTTAACCTTGTAATTGTACTGTATGGTGATGGTAATAGCCAGATTTAGTAGTGACATAGTAAAGAAAATGGAAAATAAAATATAAACATTTACCTTCAAAGCTTTTGATATTCATTTATGAGGTTCTAGTGATTATGCAAATGAATGTGAAAACTGAAAAGTAAAAAATAATATTTTTGTACTTCATATAAAAGTTACGTTGTAGTTAAACTATTCACGAGTCCAAGTGCACTCAGTTGAACTAAGTAATGACATTTTTTATTTGGAAAAGTAGAAAAATTCAGTTAAATATTTTATTTTCTGTGCAAATAACTACATTAGATAAGGAATTTATATTGGAAATAGTAAAAAAATAGAACTTAAATATTTTTATAAAACTACATGCTTCTAGGAGGGTTATTACCAAAATTTCAAAAAATTGCATCTCTTAGTTTTATTTTTGGAATGAAATATAATGATAGTGATGTTAAGTGATATGTGCCATAGCACGGTTTCAGAAAGGTTAATAGCCAAAGCACCTAGTTTGGAGTGCTTTTGTTCTTCCTTCTTTACTTGCTTTTGATGTCCATGGTATTAAGTTTGCAGGGTGTTTACATGCAGGAGTTAGCATATCATGCACTTCATGTACTGCAGAAGCTCATGCACTTCTTTATCATTGTGCTGCAAATCTATTTTTGATAGTCAAAATTTGGATTTCTTTGGGTTTAGGTCCCAATATGTCAGTGTGTTTTTCACAGGCTCATTTTGTGAGATGACATTTATCCCTTATAACATTCCTTTGGCATTTGTCCTCTAGTCAACTAATGTCTGAGGTTTTTTATCATTCACCTGAGCATTTTTTGGTGGAATCAAACACTCTCCTCCTCATGAAATTGTCCATATTGTCTTCATCTGTCCTGTCCATTCACATGTGGCTTTTATGCTACTGGGTCTTATGCATTATTAATATGTGCATCTTCTCTCCACTTATTTGAGGGATTTCTGGGCAGCCTTTTTTTTTTCAGTCTGCAGTGTTTGGTGGGCTGCCAGATTAAACATTTCCTTATCTTTTCCATTTCCCATTTGATATGTTCCTCCTTTCTCTCCTTTACCTTTTCTTTCTTCCTAAACCACATCTGTATGTCATGCCATTGTTTTCCAGTGTCTTGCCAGGTGTCAGTTATACTGATGACTACTCTATTAGATTCAGGTCTGATGAGGCCAGACTAGGTCCTCTCTAAGGGGTGTGGGAGAACTTTACCATTGATCCTTAGGTTCTTTGAGTTTTGCCAGCAGGATTCTCCCTTCTTTTTCTTTCACCTCCTCCTTTATCTCCTATATTGGTTCCTTCTTTACCCTCAAAATGCTGTCTCCTGCCAATGTTTCTTAGAAGCAATCCAACCATTTCTCATCAAGGGTGTGAAAGGACCATTTCCTATATGCATATACTTCTCTTTGTCATGTTTCATTTCTGTCGTCCAATCCACTCCATGTCAGGTTCTTGTGTGGCCTCTCATTGTCTGCTATAAGCATGGTTGCTTTCTCCTCTTCAGGAATAATTTCCAATAACTCTTTCTCTTTTCTGATCCCTCCTTCTAAACCTTCATTCACGAGTACTTAATCCATTTGTTCCCATTCTCTAACTTTATTTTTTTTTGTCATGTTCCTTGTGAGGGGCTTTGGACTATCCTGTTTGCTTCTCCCATTCCTCTTCTATGTCTGTATATCAGTGGAAAATTTTCTGTTGGATTCACCCCTTCCTCAGTTATCAGAATTTTTTAAATGATTGTTTGATAAGGGTCTGTACATTTAACCATTGCAGGATATTGAATGACCTTGTCATTTAACTTCCATATTACCCGTTTTTGCTGTGTGTTTTTTTCTATTATTTTCATTTTCTACCAGTAAATACATCATTGTCGTCCTCCACGTACTACTCACTTTCCAGATTTGAATCTAAATGTAGATCTACTTGCCCTTTCCCTTCCCTTTGAACCACAAGCATAATGTTTCTTATACCACCTTTCCTTGAAGATGTATTTCCTTCTGCTGTTGGCTTGTAGCTGTTACAGCTCAGATTTGTTTGCCATCACTGTCTATCCCATTTTGTACCGTAAAACTTGTGTTCTTTTGTATTCAGACTATTCCCTCCTCCACACAACATCAGCTGCCCATGAAGGTAATCTTGGCATCACTCCTATTTACCTTCCATATCCCACATTTACTCCTGCTTGGATCTGGATAATCTTTTGTATTTGGTTCATGCTTTCATATTTTATCTGTTGTGCACAACTTCCTTCTGTTAAACCATTAGAATCCCATCATTTCCCATGATGTTTCTCTTATCACCCTTACCAATTGTATACCTTAGGTTATTTGTATTGAATATTCATCCATTTCTTCTGAATCTTCTGAATTGTTTTGTGTCTCATCCCATCAGCTTTGTCACCTCTAAAGGTTTCTGGCTGCTCATTTTTGTCCTCCTCGGGAAGAGATTATTCAGGCCAGCATGTGGACCATTCCCCACACTTTTGTGTCTTATTACCTACATTATCTTGCAGTTTCCTGCTTAGATGGATATTGCTTTCCTTTTGTGGCCATCCTACATTTACTTTTATTTAATGGAACAGTTTCTTTCAGGGGCTTTGTATTATAATCCTGCTCTGTAGCAAGTGGTGCCTGTCCAGATATGATGTTTTTAAAATTATGCACCACATGATCTGTAAGATCTAATTATGTTAATACATTGTACACTCATGAAGTAAAGCAGACAGAGATTACTTCTCATCTCTGTTGTTCCTTTGATAATTGGAATTGGGAAATGTCTGCTTTTCAAAACAAGGTGCAATCACACATTGCATTTTCTCTGGTGATACATTCCCATGGAATCTCCAATACATTTCTTCTCCTTCCAGTGAAGTGTGGGAGTCCTTACCACTTACCAGCCCTTAGTCACTGAGATGGTGGATCATGACAGAATCCTCCTGTGTGCACAGTTCCATCTATTTGAAAATAGGGCAGTGGTGTTCTGCCTGTGTAGAATGTATCTGTACTTCTGATATTTTATATCAGATACTGCAGGTATGGACTGAATCTTCCTATCTATGTTGCATTTCACCCTTCCAGATGGGAATCCTCTTTCCTACCACCATATGGAAGTAATTTCTTGCAAGACTAGTACTGGTTAAAGCTGTACTAACCAACGTAAGTCCTCACATGTGAATGGGTTGGAAATTTCAACCTACTAAGGACTGAATGTTACATTCCCAATGTCAGTTGATTCTGAACTGGGACTAACCCTCCATATTGCATTTCTTGCATCCTGACATTGTCTGGATGTATATTCCCAATATTTTTTGTTCTATGTTCCTCTTCTCTTCTAGTTCCTACACCTAAGATGAATAGTTGAGGACTCTCTTTTTACCAGGGGCTGGTTGAGTTCCTCCCATTGCCATTGGTCTGGACTGAGGTTAATCTTTTGTTTATGATCCAATGCACCCTAACAACTCTACACACTTTCTTTTTTCCTTTTGGATTTGAAATGGAGAATTTGTTCCACTACTTGTTTGCAACACAACACTTGTTTGTTGGCTTCACTTGGGTGAATAGTACACCTGGTTCAGATGTGAGCTTCATGTTTTCTAAGTGATTTACAAATTTTTGTGTGGGATTATTAGTTAGACGTTGTTCAAAGGGCAGTAAAACAATGACAATTATAAATTAATGTATTCTATTACAAGTTTAAAGCTAATTAGGATAAACATGTGTAGTTTTATGTTGAAGTTTGAAGTCACTCTAGAAAGAAAAGGGTAATTTAGATTTTTGGCTGCAAACTCAGTCCAGTTGATTAATTATGTATAAACTTATTAGGGTAGAGAAAATAACAAGTAAAATATAAAATTTTATTCAAAAAAGTTTGACATTTATTTAGGAGACTTTAGAGATTTTGAAAATGAGATTTGAAGATAAAGAAAATTATTTTTAATTTCAGTATAACAATCACTTTACATTTGGAGCAGTCAACAGTTTGACTGTATATATTCATGGAGAAGTTTTTAGTGAAAATACTTCATTAGAAATTCATGTTTTTTCTACAGATTGTTTTAATGATTGCTGAAAGTGTGCAAAATTTTATGAAGATACATAAAACATCAGAATTTATAATATGGAAAAGAGAGATATACAAGATTAAATTGGTATCACAGAATTCTCCATTTTTCCATTCATTATTTATAAATTTCAGGTTTTTACATTCTTGGCTCTACATTCTCATTCTGCACACTGTATTGATATACACATAAAATATTGTACATGTATAGCATGTTCTGTGTCATTTAGTAATCTGTCTGTTGCTCAGAATGTCTATCTTTAGCATTTAAATACATTCCATGCCAAGATATAACTGATCTGCAAGCAGAAACAGCCATTACATGAGACTTGTTTGTTTTGTGTTACCAGTATATGGACAAGCCACATTTGCTTTGATTGTTTGTCATGGCAGAGCCTCCTTCAAGTGAAGTTTTATTGATGCCAGACTTCAGACACTTTTTTTTTTGTATTTGTACATCAGCTGATCCACTTTTGTTATATGTTCAACTTTGTACCTAAGTGATCCACAACCTTTTCCTTTCATTGTTAAGAACCATCTTGTCAGTCACTTTATCAGGAAAACCAACAGGAAAAAGTATTGTATAATAAGTTATACTAGGTGATTTAGGATTCTTTACATATTAAGTCTAATCAGTGGAACTTGATTGAATAGGATGATTATGAAGATGAAGAAGAGGAAGAAGAAGTTTCAGGAAGAAAAAGAAAAAAAATGAAATCTCGACTTGGTGGATTTATTTTGGATGAAGCTGAAGTTGATGATGAAGTAGAGGAAGATGAAGAATGGGAAGAAGGTGCTGAAGATATGATTGATCGTACGAGACCTAATCGAGGAAGATACTTCGCGTGATCTAGAGAGTCATCGGCGTCTTCAAATGATGTGGACGTTAGTAACCTAGTTTGCTATAACAGAGTAATAATTTTGTGTTTAGTATTTATTTTTTTGAGATTTAATCTGAGTTAATTGATAAATATTTGTTGTGTGTATTGTTTTCATCGGTACTAACTCATACAATAAACTTACTGAACATTTCAGGAAACACTGAATGTTAATTCAGAACTATATGTCATTAGTTTTGAAATTTTTTGTTCATGGACCACCTGAATTGTGTAATTAAATTTATATTAAATAAAGGATTTGTGGTTACTTGGTCAGTCATATCACAAAGTTAAATAAGTGAATGGGTTTGTGGTTAATATGTACTATAGAATAAAAACTAATATAAAGGGCTTCTCTGTGCCTTTTATATCTCAGCTGGCTTGATGAACCTTGATGTTGGGTGAAAGGTCATGTTGGCACTGGATATAGCAGTTGTTGTGTGGTTTACATGCTGTTACATATTCTTTGCACTCTTCAGTTCTTAGAATTATAATAAAATTAACATATGATTTGTAATCATTTTGAAAACAGGGTATATATTTATTTTGAATGGAAGGTTTATAAAATAAAGTAGAACTTATTTAATTCACTATACCAAAATAAGAAATCCTCGTT
This sequence comes from Tachypleus tridentatus, assembly GCF_004210375.1. Classification (NCBI taxonomy): domain Eukaryota; kingdom Metazoa; phylum Arthropoda; class Merostomata; order Xiphosura; family Limulidae; genus Tachypleus; species Tachypleus tridentatus. The sequence goes on from NC_134828.1 coordinate 60,918,661, forward strand.
GCACCAAACATACTCACCCTTTCGGCCATGGGGGCATTGTAATGTGATGGTCAAGCCCATTATTCATTGGTAAAAGAGTAGCCCAAGAGTTGGCAGTGGGTGGTAATGACTAGCTGCCTTCCCTCTGGTCTTACACTGCTAAATTATGGACAGCTAGCACAGATAGCCCTCATGGAGCTTTGTGTGAATTTCAGAAAGAATGATCATTAAAAGAAACTTAAACTTTCAGGTCAGGATTTATATTACCTGGTAAACTTCTTTCTAAATATTAATAATAATAAACATGAATATTTTTTTTACTAAACTATTAACTTTCATTTTTTAATTATTTTAGGTCTCAAAAGGAAGATGAAATTGAAGATTACTATCGTAGGAAATATGCTGAAACTTCAGCAGCTGAACGTGGATACAGGGAAGGAGATACTGAGCTTTCTGATGAAATCACCCAACAAACTCTTTTACCTGGTGTTAAGTAAGTGTGTGTTTCTGGTTAATCACATGCTTTCGGCATTCATGTAGTTTCCATAGGTTATTGAAGATATTTATTTATCTCTTTAACTTAGCATAGCTGTTGCAGTGTTTTTGACACTGTTTTATCAACTTTTCATCTACTGCACTTGTAGATATATTTCTTGAATTCCTGTATTTAAGGTACTACTTTAAATGTTCAGTCTATTCAGCTATTGTTTTTTCTTCAGAAATAATAATTATTTACTAAATACCAATTACAGAGAGAACTAAAACATTGTGTTGTCAAAAATAATTGTTGTTTTTGAATTTAGAGACCCAAACCTGTGGATGGTAAAATGTAGAATTGGAGAAGAAAAGGCAACAGTTTTAACTCTGATGAGAAAGTTTATTGCTTATCAGCACACTGAAGAGGTAATGTGGCCAGTGTTTTTAATATCTTGTAGGTGTATAACAGATAATTGTTTGAAAAAGTATGACCCCTGTTCAGTTAAAAATACTAAGATATTAAGAGTTTCTTTATTTCTCAAATGTTTCAAATATATTGTTTTAATGTCATAGTTATTTGATGTGAAAAGGCTTTAAATTTCTGAAAAACAAACTGGATGTTTTATCTTATTCTTTGAATTGTTTTATTTCAAACCTCTTTGACATAGAGATTTGATCCCTAAATCAGTTTTATTTTTACTGCATTTTAGATTTAGTCCAAAGATATTTGGTATTTTGTAATTCAACATTATAATAATGTTTTCAGTGAAACTTGCTGTATTTACGATGTCCATGTTCAGTGTTTGTTAGTATTTGTATTACTGTTGAACACTAATGTTATTAACAAAATCACCATATTGTTACTTTTTTTTCAGTGTTAAAAAGTAACTAATGTTTTTCATATTGACAGCCTCTTCAAATTAAAAGTGTGGTTGCTCCAGAAGGAGTTAAGGGATACTTGTATATTGAAGCTTATAAACAGACTCATGTTAAACAAGCCATTGCAGGAATAGGAAATCTAAGAATGGGTCAGTGGCAGCAAACTGTGAGTATTACACAAAATGCTGTATCATTTTTATTATTTTGAATCAAAACTGTTGTTCATTTGTATAAGTCATGAAAACAAACTTTATATCTACATTTAAAATAACTACATCAAATATAAAGTGCCTGAATGATTTATTTACTGAATGGTAGAGAATCGGGTAATGATGTTACAGTATAAATGAATTTAATCCTTGTTATTGCCATTGAGCATGGATGGTAGCATTTAACGTTTTATTGAATTAAGTATTGTTTATAATCAGTAATGATGCTTGAAAGAAAAAAATACAGAAAACAAAGCATTTCAAGAAATTGCATCTATGTTTTCATAACAATAAACTAAAATTGTAAGACACTAAAAAAAGTTACAAAAGAAACTTAAGAATTGATGTAGAATGCTTCTCTAAAGCTTAAATTTCCATGTACCACATATGTCAAGGGTGGCCAAACTTGCTTAATGTAAGAGCCACATATGATAAACTTCAGGTGTTTCAGAGCCACAAGATACAAATAAATATTACACGTTTTTATTGTTACACACACATTTTGTTACGTAAATTTTATTTAAATATTAATAAATATATTATAATATTTATTCATGTATGTAGTTTTTAAACAGTTAATTTGTATTACTTTCAATTATCACAAAGTACACATGTATATACCAAATGTTTTCAAAATCTTCGCTGATTTTTGTTTTAACTATGTTGAGCATATTTAATACGGTAATGAACAATGGAAACGTCTGAGAAAAATATGCAAATTTGCATTTCATTAATGTTAAATGAGACTGCCAAAAATAAAAATAAAATGTTTAAAAACAGATATTTTTAATGATATATATTTCTCTTAGTAAATATATGGTCAAAATGTAGAACAATAAAATTAGAGATATTTTAATCAGATACAACCTTAGAAAATTTTAGTCTTAATCATAATATTTTTCTGACACAAACAGACATTGATACAATAATCAGACTGTTTACTGCTAGTAGAGGTCTTGTGAGTTTCCATCTTGGTTGTGAGTCATTGAAATTCCAGCTGATATGTTGTCAAGGCTGTATGAATTAGCTTCATCAGGTGTTGATTTGTAAGGATTGCATGATACTTCGACTTTAAAAACTTCGTTACAGAGTACAGTGATTCACAGCAGTATGTTACACTGAAAAATTGAGATGAGTCACACACTGGTTTTCTTCAGTTCAGGATATTTTATTTCTGGAACTCAGCTGTAGAACTGACGAGTTTATCCAATGGAATGTCAGCACTGTGATGTGCATTTTTAATGTCAACATCACAAATTGTTTCTTTTAGTGCCACTGAATCCAGCATCTCTTCTTTCATAGTTACATCAGTGGAAACATAATGAACAAATACTGCCAGTTGTGGGTTGTCTTGTATGTCTGTAGATTCGTCAAGGGCTAAGCTGAATGCAAGAGAGTTCTTTAAATCATTTGGAATTTTGCCTGCAACATCAGCTGGTTATTGTGTTGTTAGTAACTGAAGTTTTATGTTATTTGGATCTAATCCTGCAACAACTTCAGCTATATTCTTCTTAACAAATTCACAATCAGAATATGGGCATTTAGCATGAGCAGTATTCCATGATATAACAAAACTAGCTTCAGTCGTTGTATTAACTTCCTTACTGAACGTTGTCAACAGTGTCTGCTGGCTATTTAGTGGTGATTGTAACAGAGTTAAATCTGATTTAGGTGGATAATCAGACAAAAAGATTTTTGTGATTTGTTTCAAAGTGGCATTTCAAGTTACTGGCTTTGTAATGACTGAGCAACACATTGCAGATAAGACACAAAGGTTTATCTCCTTTAATGGTAAATGCAAAATTTTCCTCACACTCTGGCTTAAAATTTCTGTTTTCATCTTCATATTTTTGCTTCTTACAGTATGATGATGCCAACTTCCTTCACAAAATTTTCACAGACACTTCTAAAAAATTAAAGTAAAAAGAAACAGTAAGCTCCAACATGTGCAATGCAACCAAATTCTACAGCGCCCAGTATCATGCTAACACTGCACTAATTTCACTGTCCACAACACAGCCACACATGCCACAATCACGCAATTGCAAGCTTTGCCCACTAAAACTAACATTATGAGCACCAGCTTGTATGATTATTGATTCTCCAGCACAATTCCTCTGTAATCCTTGCTAATCTGAAATTTCTTTAATCCCTGACTTAAATCTAGCATTAAAATTAGGATTTAAATTATGAAATATATTTACTCACCAAGAACATTAAATTTACGTTTTAATTAAGTGGACTTCAGCTTATACCCGGTAAATAATTATAAAGTTTTAGATATTTTTATTTACTTTTTATGTTAATTGTGATGCAAAAAGGAGCTCAACCAACATACTTCCATGAGCTGCATATTATGTCAAAGAGCCACATGTGACTCATGAGTCGTATTTTGGCCACCCCGACATGTGTGTTCAAGGTATCTTGTACAGTTATGAGTAAGAGAATGTAATGTACAGTAATGAGTAACTATGACTCTCTTAAGGTAGCCAAATGCCTCGGCATCTAATTTGTGACGCGTATGAAGGGATTAACGAGATTCCCACTGTCCCTATCTACTATCTAGCGAAACCAGGAAAATCTAGGAAAATGTAAAAGTCTAATAATGTATATTATAATCATGTTTAATTACAAAATTAAGGAATAATTTCTTTGTTGTAACTCTTTCTATGTTTCACGTGTACTTCATATTTTTATTTCTTTATGTATGATTGATGTAAAATTGCAGTTTATAGTAACTCATCCTCCTTGAAGATAATTAGAAAAAAGTATGGAATTTTAAAATGTTTCTACCATGTTAGTCTTAGCACTCGTGATGCTTGAATAACATACTCTTCATGTGGTACTTACCTCAGAAACAAGATCCTTATATATTAATAGTTTATTAGTGTTTTTATAATGAAATAATTGACTTAGATACATGTTAATTAAATAGGTTCTGAACATATGAATATGAGCAAAAAATATTGAAGCTATTTTTTTTCTATTTACTTTGCACATTGTTTGTGAAGGGTTATTATTAGTTGGTGTTTTAAAAGGAATAATTATTATTAATTTCATTGTGGGATGTATATTTAGTTTTTATTTATTTTTTGGGTTGACTGGGCTAACTTGTATGGTTGTGATTATAGATGGTACCTATCAAAGAGATGACTGAGGTACTAAGGGTAACTAAAGAACAAGCTCATCTGAAACCAAAGCAGTGGGTTAGATTAAAGCGAGGAATTTTTAAAGATGATCTTGCTCAGGTAAGGTAATTGTAATTATTTTTCATTAACCCTATAACCACAGTTTTTTTTCTCTGTGCATGACACATGGTTTTAATGCCTTACATTCAACTTTTATTAAACTCATTTTTTTATGTTATAGCAATTACTATAGCATAAAGTCTTGGTTAATAATCTATATTTTAATAGTATACAAGTTTTAAGTTCTTAATTCTACAAAGCAATATTAAAAAAATTCTAAATTTCTTCTAGTGTGACACATTTTCTCTAGGCATCTTCGCTTTATGTTACCCAATGCCCCTCCAAAAAAGTATAATATCAAATGTAATTTACTCACTATAAAATTTTCATTGAGAAGACAAACTGTAATTTTTATAGCCTTCATTTTTGTTTGGTTACAGAGGTACCAAATAGAAAGTCCAGACACATTGTGTCACACCTACCTGTTACATCATTTCTTTCATGATTTTTTAATTTTTCTCTCTTATGTTTAATTATGTGTTATCTACAACCAGTAGGAAGTTAAATTTTTCATAAAACCAAGTGATATATTATATAACATTGTGTTCTGAACAGATAATCGTCAAGCTCCATTCCTATGGGAAAACTAACAACTATCTTGGATGAATTTGTAACACCTCTTGTCACATAATTAGAAAGCCAGAAAAATTTTGAGAATTAGGGGAAATTGGCTATTTTTTGCTTGTCATTAGTCTGCATTCTGTCATACATTATTTAATTGAATAAAAACTTTAGTACATTACTACAATTAAGTGTAAAAGAAAGTGGGACAAAATGGTATTAACAGTCAGTGGGCAGCAAGAAAAATTAGATTGGATAAAATAAGTATATTATTACATGCTTTTCATCTTTGTTCTTTATTTATTATTGTAAAAGTAATTAAAATGTAAAAATAGGATATTTTAGGTTAGGAAAAATTAGATTGGATAAAATAAGTATATTATTACATGCTTTTCATCTTTGTTCTTTATTTATTATTGTAAAAGTAATTAAAATGTAAAAATAGGATATTTTTAGGTTAGGAAAAATTAGATTGGATAAAATAAGTATATTATTACATGCTTTTCATCTTTGTTCTTTATTTATTATTGTAAAAGTAATTAAAATGTAAAAATAGGATATTTTTAGGTTAGGAAAAATTAGATTGGATAAAATAAGTATATTATTATATGCTTTTCATCTTTGTTCTTTATTTATTATTGTAAAAGTAATTAAAATGTAAAAATAGGATATTTTTAGGTTAGGAAAAATTAGATTGGATAAAATAAATTATAGCAATATGATAAAAATATTTCACGAGACATATTTGTGAGTTACTAGTGGATAATGTAATTTGATAATGTAACAGTTGTTATTCATGGTTCAAAGGGCAATAAACTTTAAATATTGATATATTGTTACAAGTTTAAAGTTACTTAAGATAAAAAAATGTAGTTTCATGTTACAGTTTGAAGTCACCCTAGAAAAAAAAAAGTAATTTGATATATTTTTTCGGTGGTTACAAGGTTGTTAAAAATTATCAGTCCTATATAGAGATAGGGTAGATAAAATAACAAAATACAAAGTGTTACTGAAAACAAATGTTTGAAATGTATTTAGTAGGTTTTAGGGATTTCACAAAGGAAATTTGAGATTTTTGAAATGGAAAAAAGTATTTTTAACCTTAACATGAAAGTCACTTTTCACTTGGACTATTCAAAACAACTAATCAGTGTATTCATGGACAAATCTTTATTTTAATTTATTAAAAATACTTCACTTAAAGAAATGATTTTTTTTATGTGAAAAACGTATAATGATAACTGAAAGATTGCGAAATTTTGGAAAGATACACATACTTTATTGAAAGTTAGAAGTATAAAAATTTTAAATGAATACAGAGGTCTCATGGTTGGTCAAATTGACTGAGCTTGTTTTGAGAGAGCTAGTTTAATACACAGTACAAATTAATTTAGCAAATCATTAATCTGCTGTTTTTTACAGTAACATTGGTATGTTGAAGTAATTGTAATTTCACTATTAAAAGCTAATTTAAAATATAATATTACTTGTTTTTTTGTGAGAATTTGCTGTTATTGTAATATATAACATACAGTTGGGTTCTTTTGTGATTCCTTTGCATTCATCTTGTTATTTTCTAAGATGGTTTTATGGTTATTTGAAATCATTCTAAGTTATTTTGCCCTAAGTTAATTGTGTGCATCAGTGTTTCCTAACCTTTGTTTGCTGCAGCAACCCCTTCAGTAGACAATGAACACTCATTTCCCCTTCTAATAAATTTTCAATATAAGTACTAAATAAGGACAATTATGCTCCATGAATGGACAGAAAGCATTTGATTGTACCAAAAACACACCCAAGAAATTTTTTGCTCAAACATGTTGAAAGAAAAACCCTTATTTATAATGGTTTCATTTTAACAAATGTCACTTTGAAACCTTAAAAACATTTTTGTCTGTGACCCTGCTACCCTCTCATGAAGTATACCAAACCTCTGAATTTTAAAAATGCTTACTAGGGGAAAATACTGCCCAGACTGGTAAATATTGGTACACATGATGTACCAAACCTTTTGGTGTTTTTTCCATATTGTTTTTATTATCAGTTTTTTAAAAAGAGCATGCACTGGTTCATTATGGTACTGTGTTAGTCACTGACTGAAAAAAAGCATATGATTATTTAAGTAATAATATTTGGCGATTATTTACATACTTTTAAATTGTTACAAACTAAACAGAGCATTGAGTATCTTACATTGTATAAATTGATCATTTGTTTCTATGTGCTGTTTAAAAATTTAAATATAAATAATGTTGGATGTAATTGCAGGTGGATTATGTTGACACAGCCCAGAATCAAGTTCATGTGAAATTAATACCACGTATTGACTATACGAGACTTAGGGGTGCTCTTCGAGTTCAACAGAATGTAAGTATGCCTACAGCTAATTATAGTACACATGATACCTAAAGTCTGAACTTGTGTGTATATACATATATGAGTGATCAGTAATCTTCCTGGCTTGATTGTTATTGGGTGTTATTCATAAGTTTAATAACATGCATGGTCTTATTTTTGAAAGATCTGTTGTTAGTTTCACATATTTTATAAATAGAAGTAGTTGAAAGAAAATAGCAAAGATGAGGCCTTGCAGAGATTTTAAAATTCCTAGGATTCATAGAAGATGATGTGTATCACATGGAAGGTCCATGAAAATTTGTTAAAAATATGAGTTAAGTTGGTGTATGTGTGAGCTGGGAAGGAGGTTTTAACATGCTTTTTTGCCACCCTTTAATCTCGTTGTATGGGGGCAAAATTTGAAGAGAAAAATTACATACATTCAAGAACTTGTGATCAAGGTTGTGCCATGATGGTCCATGATGTGAGGTACATAGTTTACCCTACCAGGCATTTTGTTTGGGTTATGTGCAAGTTTTTTGTCCCATTTTGTATTTTATATTTTATATTTCTGGTTTTGGTGAGAAACTTAAAGAATTTGCAATAGCAAAATTTGAAAGGAAATTTCAGATTTGTGTTAGCTAGTTTCCCCCTTTCCCTGAAAACTCATTGATATCATATGATAGAGCCTTTATGAGGTTCTTAAATAACATTAGAATAATTATAAAATTGAGATTAAAATCATAGTGTTAGATAAAAATTATACTTCAATTCTTCATAGCAAGTACAACAACTGAATTTGAGAATCTTTTCTTGCTTGTAGTTAAATACATTTTTATGTAATTATAAAATAAAGATTTTTATTCCCAATAGAACTAGAAGTAGTAGTCGATTTTTAACAAGTGATTATCTTGACATTTATTAATTCATTCATCTAATAAAGCTACATTTGATTATTTCTGTTGAAACAAAAAATAATATTTTTGTTTTTGTATTAATCTTGTTTGAGTTTTTTTTATATTTAGTCAATATTTTTCTTTCAGGAACCAGAGAAGAGAAAGAGAAACAAGCGACCACCAACTAAGTTGTTTGATTACAGTGCTATCAAGTTAGTGTTGTGCATAAAAGTATTTAAATAATTATGTGTTAGTGGATTTAACTTTATCTGATATTCAGATAATAAGCTCATGGTAATAAAAAATGAACAGTATAAATTGAAGACATCATTAATTTATTTTGTTACTCTTACTTATTTATTTAAATGAAACTAACTATGAATTTGCAATTTTTGTGGTAGAATTTAAGGACTTCTAACTAGCTTGGTTATGTTTCGTGGGAAATATTTGTACATCAAAGGAATCTTTTCATATTCAAAACAGTTAATGAATGGATTTAATCCCAACCCTCAAAGATATGAGCTTCTGTAGGCAGAAGCACTTGTCAGAAGGCTTTGATAAATGAAATAGACTGAGGTTTAAAAGCAAACTTTAATTTTTACATTTTGTTTTTGACTTAGCAAGTTGTGAAAATGATGATTAGTATGTTAAGAGAAAAGTAAAAACAATTTTTTAAAAAAAGTAACACACTAAAAATATCATAATTTATTTCCAGAATTACGTAATTGAAATGACTGTATTCACTGTATGGTGGGCCTGGCATGGCCAGGTTGGTTAAGGCGTTCGACTCGTAACCTGAGGGTTGTGGGTTTGAATCCCGTCGCGCCAAACATGCTGGTCCTTTCATCTGTGGGGGTGTTATATGTGATGGTAAATCCCACTATTCATTGGTAAAAGAGTAACCCAAGAGTTGGCAGTGGGTAGTGATGAATAGCTGCCTTCCCTCTTGTCTTACACTGCTAAATTAGGAATAGCTATCTCAGATAGCCCTCGTGTAGCTTTGCGCGAAATTCAAAACAAAACAAACCTCTGTATGGTAGTTATTAAACTATATTTAAAGCTGTGTTTTTGTATTACCATCAACTCGATATTCTCACATATGTTGCATACAATAACCTACTGGTTTTGTTTATGAAAAATAATTGCCAATGTTGGTTTGAAAAACACCTGAATGGCCTTGACTGAATAATTAAATATTCTTCTATTAAAAACATATTTTTCTTATTTTAGAGCTATTGGTGGTGAGGTGACAAAAGATGGAGATTTTGTCATATTTGAAGGAAATCGTTACAGTAGCAAAGGATTTCTTTACAAAGCTTTTGCAACATCTGCAATTGTAAGTAAACAAATTTAAAAGTTAGTATATTACTTTTCAGCACTTGTCATTTTTATATATGATGAGCAAATTAATACATTTTGATGAAAGAGTAATGCACTCTTATTTTATTTAAATGTAATACAATAGTTATTGGCTTCACTTTGTTGTTGGTTGTTTTTGCATATCTTAAACACTGATTTGCAGTCAACACCGAGATGACCCTGTTTAATTCCTATAGAATATCTCAGACAATCATACAAGTTATTAATATTTTCATTTTATTAATTATGCTTATAAAATAAGAAAAAAACACTTTGATATACCTTAATATAGGTGTTGTAAAGGCTGCATCATGATTGTTTTTGACCTCTAGTGTTTATTCACCATGATTGTTGTTTGAGGTAGTTTCCTACATGATTGTATTATTTTCTTCAAAGGTATCCACAGGTGAAATTCATTCCATGTATTGTGGAACATATAACATGAATAACAGCAAAATGGACATTAAATTGTCCAAATTCATCTCTCATATATTTAAACACAACTGGTATGGGTAGAGAAAGCACTAATAGAAGAGAGAACAGTGTTTCGACCTTCTTCGGTCATCGTCAGGTTCACAAAGAAAGGGTTACTGACCGGTAGCTGACCACATGTTTGAAGGGAGTTGTGTAATTGACTGTAGGAACGTAGAGGGTGTGTTTAGATGTTGGATATATTTATTAATATAGGAATAATGGTGTTCCTTTGTATTGGTTTATGTTGGGCTTGAGTTGTTGTACAATGAGGCTTCTTTAATTTTGCATTTCTTTGTTTGATTCTTTATTATTTCTATGGTTATGTTGTGTTTATTTGATTTGCAGTGTTCAAAAACGTGTGAAGGTGACTTTTTGTGTTTTTTGAATCTGGTTTCCATTTTTCTATTTGTTTCTCCAATATAGAAGTCATGGCAGTCATCACATTGTATTTTATAAATAATGTTGGTATGGTGTTTGTCAGTGTAGTTTTTACATAGTATAGACCTTAGTTTTGTGCCTGTGTTTTGGATAAATTTGGTATTAACTGGGATATCATATTTTGTTGCTAGTTTTTGCCAAATGTTGGTTATTTTTCTGCTTATGTCGGGAATATATTGTATGCAGCCGTATATGGTTTCATGATTTTTAAATCATGGGGTGTGTTTACTTTTTGATTTTGATTTTTGTCTAGCTGTGTACATATAATGTTTTCTACGGTTTGTGGAGGAAACTTGTTGATAAATTATTGATTTATTTTGTCTAATTTGTCATTAATTTTATCTGATGAGCATAGTTTTATGGCTGTGTTTATTTGGTTTCTTGGTATGTTGAGTTTTTGTTTTCTTTCATGTGCTGAGTTCCAAGGAATGTATAGTTCAGTATGGGTGATTTTTGGTGGATTTCTGTTTTAAGTTGTGTATCGATTCTTGTAAATTTGAGGTTAAGAAATAATGTTTGATTGCTTTCTTTCTGTTCACATGTGAAGTTAATGTTGGGATGTATAGAGTTAATGTGATTGAAAAAATTAACTGTTCATTCTGTTGATGTGAATTCCATAATCATGTCATCCACATATCTGTACCAGTATAGTGGTGGATGTAATGCTGTGTTAATTGCTTGTGTTTCAACTTGTGTCATAAAAATATTGTTTAGAACTGGTAATACTGGTTTGCCCATGCTTAGACCATTTGTTTGTATATAGTTGTGGTTGTTGAACGTGAAGTTTGTCTTCATCGTAGTGAATTCTATGAGGTTTACTAATTGGTTGCTGGGAATATCTATTGATAGGCTAGGGTCTCAGATATAGAGGCTTCAGTGGTTGGGACTTCTGTAAAGAGGGATATGACATCGAAACTGGCCATTAAGGCTTTACGATTAAGTTGATTAAGGTTAGATTTGAAATTAAAGGAGTCTTTAATGAATGAGCTGGCTGATGTTACATATTTGGAGAATGCCTATGCTATGTATTTACCAAAATTGTAATTAAATGATTCATATGTGGACATTATTGGTTGTAGTGGACAATCTGGTTTATGAGGTTTGGGGATACCATATATTTGTGATGTGTGCGATTCTATTTTGCGTAAGTAGGAATAAAGTGTTTTTGAAATTGTGTTGGCTTTTTTCATTATTAGTAATATTTTGTTTAGTTGCATTTCGTGTGTTTTGTGTGTGAAGTCCTCTTCTTTTTTTTCTGACAAGGTCAAAATATTCAAACAGAATCGTAATTTTCATGAATTTTAAATAATAAATATGTCTGTGTATGAAAACAAACTTGTGTTTGTTCGCAACAGCACCCACTATGGGCCAAATGTAAGCATTTACTCTTACTGTTGACTCCATAAATTGAGAGTGAGAAAAATTACAGTTTTGTATTTTTCAATACTAACTCTGATATTCACTTTTTGTCACTAATTTTTGTCAATTTTACTTTATTTGGTGATGTGGTTTTAGTATTTATTAAGATGTAAAGTTAAAAGGTTTTGAAAGTGCATACATTATCTTTTCAACATTTTTTTACTTCTAGATTGCTGATGGGGTCAAACCAACACTATCTGAACTGGAAAAGTTTGAAGAACAGCCAGAAGGATTGGAACTTGAGTGTATTGTTTTATTTAATAAGTGAACTTAGTTTATATTTGTGCCATTTAACTAACTCTTATCACACCAAGTGTAATATAATTTCTGTTATATTGGATATTAAGTTGTAAACATTTAAATATTACTTGAAACATAAAATTTTTTATCCTTTGAGTTTTAAAATTATAAACACATACCAGACTTTCTACTGTGAATTATTTTCAGTTGGATCACAGTGTATGTTAAATTTTTATTAGTCATTTAGAAAGCAAGCCTTATGTTCTATTAGATAAGTTGGGAATATACTGATGAGATATGACTACTGAATTGTTTTCATGGCTGCAGCAGAGCTTATACTATGATTTTTACTCAACTCCTTTTGCTTTAGTGGCTGAGAGTAAAAAAGAAGATCGTGGTCACAACTTTTCTCCTGGGGATAATGTGGAAGTGGCAGAAGGAGAACTGATTCACTTGCAAGGTAAAATTGTCAGCGTAGATGGCAACAAGATAACTATGCTACCTCGCCATGAGGATTTAAAGGTATGTGTATCACACATTGAGGTTTTTATATTTTAGGTTTTGTTTATAATACACTATTAGTCCATAAGATAATTTGCATTCTGTTGAAAATATGCTGTGTAACAGAATCAGTAAGCTCTAACAGTAAGTGGATAATGTGTTTTTGCAATTATTTCAAACCTAAGTTATTATTAATGAAGTTTTTGTTTCACTGCCAAAAGTATATATTTAAATTCTAAAATACATAAAATTCATGTTATGTGGCCTGATTTTAAGCATGTATTATGTAAGATACATATAGATATTTCATAGAAATTTTTGAAATGAAAATAATATTTTTCATTGTTTTTATAGATGATGAATCTAAGCATGTACTGTGTAAGGGAGATTTTATTTCAGTGTCACTTTTATAACAGAAGTTTTTAAGTACTGTATAAATACAAGTGTAACTTGAATATGTTTTAAAAATACTATGTTAAGTCTTCATTATATTGATCAAGAAAAAAGCTGATTTGTAAAACATTACACTGGCTAATTTTCACAATTTTAAAAAATGTGTGCACCTAAGTTCCATTTTACACTGTATAATGTAACTTGAGAAAACATAACCTTGACTGTTAAGTTAGTTATATTTCAAAATACAATTTTTTGTGTGTGTGAAATCCTAAGCCATATTTAATGTGTTTTTGACAATATTTTTTGGATATGAGTATGTATGAAAATTTTATAAAGTATCAAGACATCACCATAAGTTATTGTACAGTTTTAAAATTAAACGTGAACAAACTGTAGCAGTCATCATCAGTTGAAGATTAATTATTTTTGTTTTTATATTACTTTTGTGAAGGATCCATTAGAGTTTCAAGCACATGAATTAAGAAAATACTTTAAAATGGGAGACCACGTGAAAGTTATAGCTGGACGTTATGAAGGAGACACAGGCCTGATTGTTAGAGTTGAAGAAAACCTTGTTGTTCTCTTCTCAGACCTCACTATGCATGAGGTAGGTTTCTGGTCAGATGTTTTAATTTATTAACTTTTATAATGTATGTATTGTGTATAATACTTGGTAAAAACAAATGGAGTTGCTAGAGAGGGAATAAACTGCAATTATGTTTTTGATACATTCTGGAAACATTGATATAGGGTGCTTTAAAAAAATGTTTACACTTATGTGGGACTATCGAGAGTGGATCACAGTTGAAAACTTTCTGTATTTGTCGCAAAACACAGTGGATGACTGAACAACGTCCATTCATGCAACAACCTTTCATCTTTGCTCCAAAGTCAGTCTCGTTGCCATTTCAGTCAACTGCAAGGGAAAGAAAACATTCTCAGAAGTGTTAACATTTTTTTGAACCACTCTCTATTATCACATCATTGTAATGATAAATTGAGCTAAGTTCTTCCTTATTGATATTGTATGATTTGGTTCAAAGCTATTACAGTATATAAAAGGATTTTTCACCATTGAAAATTAAGAATCATAATTTGATACATTGCAATAGTCCAGCCTTGCCAAGAGACCCTTGGTTACATATGTATTTGTGAGTTTCTCAAAACATTTATATGTAATTTAAATGCAAACTTTGTTCTAATGGGTCTGCTAAAATGTTGTAAAACTATGATTTTTTGGTTTTTAACACCCCTTCTCCATTTGTGAATTGATATAGTAAACTTGCTGCAAAGAACAGAATTAAATTTAAGGGTGTATTAAGAAACGTTTTTCTCCTTATTTAACATAGCTAGTACCAAACTATAAAATATTAAGTTTGATAGGAAAAAAAGAAGAAGAGAGATTTGAAAAAGTTATTTTTTTGTAAATCATTTTGTAAGTAACCTACGTAATCCAACAATTCACTTACTAGTATTACAGTACAACTTGTTTTAAAATACTTTAATGTTACACAAAGGTTTCATACTTACTAAAGCCATTAAATAATGTGAATTTGTATTCATGCCAATTCTTATTTAGCTGAAAGTTCTTCCTCGGGATCTCCAGTTGTGTACAGATATGGCCACTGGGGTAGACTCTCTTGGTCAGTTTCAATGGGGCGACCTTGTTCAACTAGAGTAAGTTATCTTCTTGTAGTTACAGTATGAGTAGGATGTTGTGTTGGAGGAGTTGAGCCTTAAACTGTAACATAACTCCACAAAATGACTTAAATGCATTCTAAGTTAATGTTAATGAAACTACAATTTGTTTTAACCTATCATAAAAATAAAATTTTTGGATTAAATATTCACTGTAGTTACATGTAATATGAAAAAATATAAAACTTGTATTTCCGTTGTAATAATAGTGGTGTTTCAAATCTACAGGTTAAACTGTGATCACACTCATAATTATCTGTGTGTGATCTCTATTAGGATTGATGTCTTATTTGTAGAAATTTTACCAAGTCTTCTGAAAAAAGTGTATTATCTTTGAAAAGAGAAATTGTAGCATTAATGTGGTATAGAAATCCCAAATGGTGCTAAGTTGTGATAAATATTTCTTTTTTTTCATATATAACAAATCTGTTGTTTTTTATTAGGTTTTATTAATAACAATTTTAATTAACAAGTCATTTTCTTTCAGAAATATTTTTGCATTTGTTGGTAGATTTTTTACAGTAGTTATGTGTATAGAAAATTTTCTACAGAAGTTTAGTATTTTTGATTATGACAACATCTGTTGTACAAAGTGAAATAATGTATACAGTGTTTGAACTGTCTTTTTCTTGTTAGGTCAAGTTATTAACATGTGCCAACTTCAATAAAAGATAGGATTTTATATTTTAATCCATAATATGTATTTTTGCAGTGTGCTTTTGACATATTACGTAGTAAAGCCTATTTTTTGAAAGAAAATTATTGTTGAAATAATTAACTGCTACCTGTAGTAAATAAAAGTTTTATCAAGGTTACATTGTGAAATAGCAAACGGATAGGATAAAATTAAAAATATAGGCATCATCCTTTGTCCCTAATCATTTTATCTAGTTCTGAGTTTTAATTTTTTTTAACCTTAACATGACTGACAGAATATGTGAAGTTACTGATTTCTGTTGTGAAACCATATTAAGATTATGTTCTTTAATATGTTAGTTTTCTAAAGCATTTTAGTTCTGTTTTAATATTTTTGTCTGTAGTGCTCAAACAGTTGGGGTGATAGTCAGACTGGAGAAAGAAAACTTTCAAGTTCTGAACATGCATGGAAAGGTATTATGAATGTTTGTTTTTTAAGTGTAAAGTAATAGACCAGAAAGTGTTATATACATTATAAAAATGCAGACCAAGAAAGTACCTTGATAAGTTATATGTGTACATTAAGACAGATCATGCTGCCATATAGTAAAATAGAGTATTTCTGTGTCTGAAATTGTTACTAAACATAAGATATATAATCTGGTTACATTTAAAATCTTGAACTTGAAATATTAACACTTAAATTATGTTACCTGTAGTGAATTAGTTGTATATGCAGAGATAGTGAGATGCTTGATACATAAAAGGAAATAGTTGCATTACTGTGGCATAGAAATCCTTAAAAGTGCTAATTTATGACAAGTATTTTTTTTCATATATAACAAATCTGTTGTTTTTTATTAGAATGTTTTATTAATAAAAATTTTAATTAACAAGTCATGTAATGACTACAAATACTTAATTACACTATAATCTCAATATAATAGTTATATTACTGTGTAATTCATAGGCTCATTATTGTCTTGTATCTTCCATGTTTTTGTAGCTTGTACATGTGAAACATCAGTCAGTCACCAAAAAGAAAGACACTAGAAGAGCAGTAGCTCTTGATTCAGAGCAGAACCAAATACAAGTTAGAGATATTGTCAAAGTTGTGGATGGGCCACATTCAGTAAGAATATTTAATAATAATATAGTTTTTATGTATTCTAAACAAGTATATATTATAGTGCCTTTTTGTACATTTATGAAATTTGGAAATATTTGTAACATTAAAATTTAAAATGTTGATAAGTAGATTAGATATAAAGAACATGGTGAACATTAATGAAAATCAAAAGATGCTACATTTTTCTTAAGTAATAGTTGAACCAGAGAGAAATAGTTATTGGGATTGACTTTCCACAGGTTACAGAGAATTTATTTGTAAATCCAGGAAAACAATTGTATGTAGTTGAGTGAGCACACAGGTCACCAAGTTGAGGAAATCTACATGTGGAACACAGAAAATGACTCAAGAGACAACTAATACAGCAACATATGAGACTATTCACAAAAGTTTTAATATTTTCACATTCAATAACATGAAGATTTGTACAGAATATCAGTATTCTTGTTAATTTTGCATTTAAAAAATAAATATCAAACCAATACGTATTTATTTGTTGCATTTTAATAATTAGAGTAATATTTGTGTAGATTTAGTGAAACTGTACAATATTTCAAGAAGGGATGATGTGATTTACAGTAAACTTGGTACATACTTTAAACATTTTTGTTTCTGTCATATAAAAAATTATATAATCATTGTTTTTGAAAAATTCAAGTGTTTGTAAAGTAGATTTTTACTTCACTCTGAAGGTATATATACATATATCCCCATTTTAACTTTCAAATTTTGGCATGCATCTGAAACAACTTCCGAATGTGTAGATCTAGTATACCTAGTTATCACTTTCAAAGATAAACTACTGAAGACAAACATATAGAACCATGCAGATTTACAAATTTTCTTACATATAATTAGATCACCTTGAAAATTACAAATATTTTTGTCTTAAGATAAACATGTTTTATTACTTATAATTTAAAACTTAGACATTTTGTTCAGTAGTGAACTATCTGATTCTCATTGTTTTTGAGAATGACCTTCAGCATTACAGTAAAGAAAATAGCAGTAATAAATGATACAGTTTTGTGATGAACTGATTTATTTAAGAAAGTACTTTTAAGTGCTTTGGGTTTTGTGCAGCTTATGCTTACACTTCATAGGATATAAATTTGTTTTACTTTAAATATTTTACAGCTGTTATTATGATTCAGAGATACTTAAAATGACTTTTTAGTGAGAATATCATTTGTTGAGAAACATATATGAAACATTAAGTAAACTTCAAAAATTACAAATAATACTTAAACTTTTCTTAGGGATTTCAAGGGGAAATAAAACATCTATATAGAAGCTTTGCTTTTCTGCACTCACGCATGTTGCTGGAAAATGGGGGAATTTTTGTTTCCAAGACAAGAAGTCTTTCACTTGCTGGAAGCTCCAGAGTAGGTAGCACTTGATTTATGAAGTTTCTAAACTTGAAATATCAAGATTTTAACACATGAAGTTTCAAATTCAGTAGCATTTTAAATTTTGTGATGTACAATATTTGATGTTTCAAGATAACTAACATTCAGAGCATCAAGCTCAATAACACTAAAATATAAGCTTTTATTATTAGCACTTGTAGGACGACTTTTAATAGTTGTTGAAGTTTCAAGGTTTATTAAAATTTCATCATATGTAGGTCATACATCTGTGGGGATTATTACTTGAATTTCCAGGTAAATTAAAGTGCACGTTCTTGGATAAGTAATAATTGAACTTTTAAAGTAGTTAACTTAGTATGGGTAATGTTATGGTTGAAATATTATTTACAAATCCAAAGTATAAGTTATATAAAGCTGATGATGATGTGAAAGTTCCAGGGATTTTTCATGGTAGGCTGTAGTGAAGGTAGAAAGTTCTGTTTAGTGAAACATCAATGAAAATGTTTAGTTCTAGAGTTTGATAATGTTTGAAGTTATTTGGTTGATGTTAAGAGTTTGAGGGTGAATCATATTTTTTAGTTAGACTAATATGTACCTGTGTAATTATTACGTTCTTCACATAAGTTGGTTTTATAACTGAAAACATTTTTTTCTAATTGATTAGTAAAAAAGGCTTAGTTAATTAACTTGAAATACTGTAATAGGGCATGATTTTGAATGAACAGGATTTTAAATAGTGAAAAATGACCAGCTAATTTGATTTTATGAAATCTAAGTTGATGTTAAAAGGGCTGTTGTTTGTTTATTGTGAAAACACTGATTTTATTTAGTGTGTGTATGTGAGAAATCTAAAGAAAGAAAAATTAGTTACTAAGTGTTATGGGTTAGTTGATAAGAAGGTTTGTTAACTAAATAGAAAGTTGAGCTTAAGTGACTCTTTGGAATATTTTAGTTTTTAAACTTGAATGGAGTGTACTAAGTCTATTCCCAAAATGTGTGTTTAATAGGGATTTTATAACTTTATTTAGATAAATATATAAAAAAAATTGTAAGTGAAATATCAGTTGAACATAAGTGACTTGTAATTTTTTCCACTTCTTAGCCTACTCCAGCCCCAGCAATGGGTGGATATAGTCCTCTTTCTCCCCGAATTACCAGCCCCATGCATCCCTCTGGGGGGGGACGAAGTCCAGGTCCTGGAGCTGGTGGTGGTGGAGGAGGAGGAGGAGGTATGGGCAGAGGACGAGGCCGTCGTGATAATGAGTTAATTGGGCAAACAATCAAAATTACCCAGGGGCCATACAAAGGTTTGTCGTTAGCTACATTTTGAGTGTTCATATAAGTAAATTTGAAGTAGTCAGTGTTAGTAGTCAGGGAAAATTAAAATTTGTTAGTAAACTAGTTCCTTAATATTTTTAATTATGTATTAAGTACATCTCATTATAATCAAAGTATTGGTATTATAAAGATTATTTGTTTAAAGTACTGCTAACCTACAATGTATTGTTTCCAGGTCATATTGGTATTGTGAAAGATGCAACAGAATCTACAGCTCGTGTGGAGTTGCATTCCAAGTGTCAGACCATCTCTGTTGACAGAACTAGGCTGGCTACTGTTGGGTAAGTTTTTGTTATTGTTACTGATTATTATTCTTTAATTAAGTATTATACACAATATTCTTCACTATTATTGTGCGAGTCAACTGAGCACAAACTATATAGTAATTGTATTTGTTGTTATTCTAAAGTATCAGCTAAACGTGAGGTTTTATAGTTCTTGTCATTCGTGTTCATTGTTATGCCATTAATTGTTTTAGGTATATTCATCACTTCTAATGGTACAACATGAGAATAGTGCACATTTCATGCCAGTTACTCTAGATTTTTCAAGATAAAGAACTATTGTAATTATATATATTTAACAAAATGAGTATATTCTAAATATGTTGGTTATAACTAAAAGATTTCATATTCTGTCTGATAAGATTCATTTAAGAAATTTCATATTTTTAATTAAAGTTAATTAATTCCTGTTACTCTATGAAATGGATGAATCTTAAGAGTCATAGAGTATTGGTATTTATTTAAATGTTAAAACAAATGCAGCAAAAAAATGAAATATGTTTAAGCTTGTTGAAAGCAACACTTCAAACTATGTATTGCTTATAATTATTCTGTTCTTTTGTAAGCTCTGCCTGAAAGGAAAGAAAGTAAAACGTAGTATGCATGAAGAGAAAATCATTTACTCTGTGAGATTTAATGTAGAAGAAAAAGAAATTTTCTTTTTTCAAAAAGTTTGAATAATCTTAAAAAGATTTTAAAACATTAGTGTCTAAAAAGTAAAATAGTAACTTTCAGTAGAAAGACTTTTAGGTTTGAAATGTTCATGAATAATGTTCATTTGAGTTCATTCACAGTGCTCCTGGAAAAGGTGGCAGTGTGTCTTCTTATAGTCGGACGCCAATGTATGGAAGTACAACCCCAATGTATGGTGCTGGCTCCAGGACACCAATGTATGGTTCTCAGACTCCACTGCATGATGGTAAATATGTTCATATTTTCATAGTGTAAATCAAGTGTAAATTAGAGAACATGCAGGAGATTAAATAACTCAATGCAATAGGGTATTATTATAATGAGGCAAACTTTGCTTGAAGGAGAAAGTAAAGCAGAAATACAAATATATAAAGTTAATTCAAACGATCTAGAATAAGTACAATAAGGTAAGGATTCGGTATACTTTGACTGAAAATTTTTTATAGTACTATCCAAATGTTGCATTAGTATAACAAACAAACCACGTAGCTTCTGTTGTAATAGTGCTTTTTCAGTCCAGTTGTTTTCCTGATTAGTACTAAAGTCATTATTCAGACAATATAACATTTGCTTGATGATTTATTTAAAAGTCAACATCTTCCATCATAAACTGCATGTACCAGATATTTGAAATTAATTTTATAAGAAGGTAATACCTTGTCCAAAAAGGTGTTACTTTCTTGTTAAGACTTTTAAAGTTTAAATGTAATCATGTAATTCTTGTAGTAACCGAAAGTACAATTTAAGAAACGTACTAATGCAGGGTTTTTTAAAAGTGTTCTGTTTCAAGGGTAAATAAAACCAAATTTAAAAGCAACAAATATTTTTATTTTTTGCTTTTATGGTTCATGTGTCACACTGTATTCTAGCCTACTTGACTGGCAAACAACACACTATTGTATGGTGGTGTGAGTGGTTAAAACAGGTGATGTCTCCAGGCAGGGGAAATTAAATGCTAGAAAGATAAACTGGATTATGTAGTGGTTTTGGAAGTAATCATCTGTGTAATTTTAAATGTTTCTTTACTTATCAATGAAGTGAACACTGCTTATTAAGCAGTGTGTGTGTGTGTGTGTTTTCCTATAGCAAAGCCACATTGGGCTATCTGTTGTGTCCACCAAGGGGAATTGAACACCTGATTTGAGCATTGTAAATCCATAGACTTACTGTTGTCCCAGTGGGGGCTATTAAGCAGTGTTATGTTCGTGTAGAACATCTGACTTATCAACAGATACAGATGTAATCCTTCCAATTTTAAATAGCTTTTAATAACTACTTATTTAGTATTCTTGTGTGATGTGATGAAGAATATATGAATTGGAGATAGTACTAAAACAAAACGTTTTGACATCAACATTTCTGAAATTATATGAAGCCAATAATAAAATTAAATTAAATGTATGGACAAGCATCATAAACCAGAATTATTTACTGATACATACATTTTTTTGTTTTAGGTAGTAGAACTCCACATTATGGGAACCAGACACCTTTGCATGAAGGTAGCAGAACGCCGAGCCATGGAGCGTGGGACCCCACAGTCACTAATACTCCAGCCAGGTATAGTTATGTGTGGTTAAAACTTGCTAAATATTGTGATTTAACTACTCAGAAGAGACTTTTTTTCATTTATGCCAAAACATCAGCTATTTATAATATGTCTACTTCAAGGGAAAAATGTAGTAGTACTGTAATTGTTTGCTGTACTAATTATAGAAAATTCAATCTTTAAAAAAGCAGAAATGAAACTCAAAAAGCATATTAATGTTTGAAAATAATACAGGTTAGATAAACACCACTGTAAATGTAAAGGGTTTATTAAAGAACATTCTCTGAAAAAATGCTTATTATAAAATTGGTTTAATCCCTTTTGCTATGGGTAGGTTAGTGTGCATGTCATGACCCATTACAGAGTTACACTCAGAATTTAATTAAGGTACTTTATTATCAATGTACTTGGATAAAATTAGCATCAACATGTGGGTAATAAATGAAATTTTAGTATTATACAAGTTTTAATTTTATAAAGAAATGTCTAAGTAAATCCTCATTTTCTTCTAATATGAGAATTGTAACATCTGTTCTCTAAATCTTTCCCTTCTCTAATTTATCTGTCTCCTCTGAAGTAGAGAATGTAATGTAATTACTCAATTTAATATAGATATTATTATGGTAATGTGTAATTTTTATAGCCTCCAGTCTTTGTTTATAGTCATAAACTAGAAAATTAGATTCATATAATGCTACACTGTTTTCAGCACAAAATATTGTTGAAAATGTCTTCAATTTGAAGGTTTATCTTGTGGTTTTCAGACTGAGTAACTGAGGGAACTATTTTAAGATTTTTTTGTTTAGGTAAATTATAATGGTTATAGGACATTGTTTTCTTTGTGTGTGTTGCTGTGCTGTGTTCTTGTATGTATAATTTAAGCAATAAAAATTATTTGGTGTACTAGTACTATCATTATAAAAAAGTAAGTTTAAATTTCATTAGTAACCAAACCTGTTAACCTGAAGATGACTTTTGAAGGTTGAAATGTTCTCTGCATATCAATAAAAGTGTTTATACCCATACCAGTTGTTCTGAGATACATTTTTATTTTAAGTGGTTTTTTTCATCATCAAGAAGATCAAATGAAAATACTGTATTTCTGTTTTTTATTTACTATTACAAAAGAACTAAAACACAAAAACTGGAAATTTATTAGGCTAGATAACATTAATTCTTAATGAGGTATACATGCAGGCAGCTTATGCGTTGCCTAATTCAGTACAATAATAAGAGCTACACATTTGCTGAGCGATTTACAATTTTTATGGTGAAGTAATTAGTTAGACATTGTTAAACAGGGCAATGAAACAATAAAATTAATTAAAAACAGGTTTAGATTGTTATAAGCTGTTGTAGATAAACAATTATGACTTTCTGTTATAATTTTCAGTCATTCCAGAAAAAAACATTTAGATTTATAGATTTATTTTGTATATCTTTATGGTGGTTTTATATCAGTCAAATATAGAGTTACGGTAGAGAAAATAACAGATAAAACAAGGATTTACTGAAAAAAAACATTAGTTGCCCACTTAGGATGTTTAGAGGCTATTTTTCAAACTTCATTTGCATAATGATAAATAAGAGTGTTTTTAATCTTCACATAAAAATCACTGGATGCAGCAGTCAATGCTCTGTGACTTTATATTCATTAATAGAAATACTTAATTAAAAAAAAGTGATTTTTTGTAAAAGAGACACGTAATGTTTACTGAAAGTTTGTTACATTTCTTAAAGATAGATACCATATTAAAAGTCAAAATATGGAAACTGATGTTTGTTCTCACATTGTCAGGCACATTGACCAACTTTACATGGAAAAATATTAGGAACATTTTTCATATTACTGTGATGCTGTTGAAGAGCCAGTCGCAAAGAAAATGTAGTTGAAATTATGAATTTACATTTGTCATTGGAAAATTAAATAATACCAATTATAAACAATAGGTTGGAAATATGCAGTGATATTTCATCGTGTTTCCATAGTAGATGTAATACTGAACATTATTAGTATGGGCTATATGTACTTATAGTACAGATAAGTAGATTTTGTGTGTTCTTTCAGTTTGTTTTTATTTGTTAAGATGGAATAATATTAACTCTGCATAAAATATCTAACAGTGCATTATATCACTAGTGAGACTCTAAAGACATTTATTTTCATACTAGTTTTGGATAAATGTACCTGAAATAAAAGTTTATTAAAGTATATTAAATACAATTGTATATGTATTTTCAGACACAATGATTTTGAAGACTACCATTTTAGTGAACCTTCACCATCCCCTGGCTACAATCCTGCCACCCCAGGTTATCAACCAGAAACTCCCCAGGGACCATATACTCCACAGACTCCAGGGATGTTTAGTTCTGATCATAATTATTCACCATACCAACCTTCACCATCACCTGTCGGCTACCAAGGTAAAGTACTGAAATTAAATGTGTCTCAAGAACCAGTAGTGAGAAATGCATTTAAAACAACATCCAAAGCTATCTTTCATAATTAATTTTATTGAGTTCCAAGATAACTGTCTCACTTTGGGCTTGGACTAATCTCATAACTATTTTGTGCTTGTTATAGTTTACATGCTATAATTTAATACACAAGTGTATCTTTTCAATTTTACAGATTATCAGCAAACATTACAAGGCTTTTATACCTTAAATATCAGATATTTTTTAGTTAAGTTTTAAGATTTTTAAGTAATATTTTTATCATGCATTTTTCTATAGTAATGTTGATTATCAAACATGTAAAGTAATTTTGATTTTATTATTAAAGATACTTTTATGCATCAAACACTTCAAATGTCCCATGCAACATCTTTATAACCTCCAAGTAATTATCATCAAACACTTTTTCAAATTTTCCCTGCAAAATCTTTATAACCTCCAGGTAATTATCATCAAACACCTTTCAGATTCTTCAAGCTAAACCTTCATAACTTCTAGGTAATTATTACTAAACACTTTTCAAATTTCCCATGCAAAATCTTTATAACCTCCAGGTAATTATTACCAAGCTCTTTTCAAATTTTTCATACTAAACCTTTATAACTTCCAGGTAATTATTATTAAAACTTTTCAAATTTCCCATGCAAAACATTTATAACCTCCAGGTAATTACTGTCAAACACTTTTGTTTTGTAAAAAGTTTATACTTTATTTGTTACTGTCCCTACTATATATCTTTACATGCTTGGTTGACTTCACCAACCTTGTGACTACTCTAAAAAATTAGGAAATAGATGTAAGTTATGCTTTTCTTCATTGTAGAATGACTAAAATTATAACATGAAAACACATAACAAACAGTATAACTATATATATTGACCTTTCAGTCATGTCTGGCTAACATGACATAAAAGTAAAAAATGCAGTCACATCACAGTTATTTTTTGTAGAATGTAGAATATTATTTCTTGTAGTTATGAACTTTGTACTTGTTTGTTTCTAGCTGGAAGTTGTTACATTTTATCAAATTTCACATGTGGAGGAAGTAAAGCAAAATTATTTTTAGGTTTTATGTATGCATTTTGAAATTTAAAAAAATCATAAATTGCTATATTAACACCACAAAAGTCCACTATAATTTATCAAGCTTGATAATTAAGCTGTATTTAGGTCTAAAAAATATGAAATTTTTGAGCTTGCTAATGTCTTACCTTATCATTTGGAATTTAGCATAAAGAGAAAAATTTTCCAGCACAAATACTATGCAGAATCTGAGAAAACCACTAGGGTGACTTTCTGAGCTTTCAGTTGGCTATACATGTCATTGAGTGAAGTAAATGTATATAAGCTAGTATTTTTAAAAATGGAAGAGGTGGGAAGACCCACCTTTGTTGATTCAATAAATATATTAATATTTCAGAAAATTGAAAGGATCGGAAGTTCTTGTTTTATATTCTAGCTTCTTAGTATCAGTAATTTGAGTATCTGATTTGTTAAAAACTATAGAATTAGTATTTTGACATCAGAAACATCTAATTTGAAACAGCACTGCATTCAACATACCATGTGACACACCAATTTGATACCAAACTTTTCATAAAGTAGTTTAATAAAACTTTTGTAATAGTAGATTACCTAAGAGCAATGCATCAGTGTCTAATTAAGTAATCTTTTAATCAAAATTACAATTAATGTCATGAAAATTATCATCTAATTGAAATTAGTTGTACTGATTATTACTATTTTCAGTTATTTTGTCAGTTGATTAACTGAAACTATGATTAAATTGATTATCATGAAGATAATCAAATAAATAAAGTTAAGATTTCCAACTGTTTACTCATTCTGATTATTTTAACTTATTAAAATATTCAAAATATTGCTATTATTTTTGTTTGTTTGTTGCTAAGTGCATATGTTTAGACTCTAGAAATTTGATTTTATCAAAGTTATTGTTTTAAACACACATTTCTTATAACAGATGTATTGAAGATTTGAGTTTTCATTCTTTAGAAGTTAAAATTCTGATGAGAAAAACTCTTTTTAATATTGTTGATGTTGAAGTGAAAATGCAAGTTGTCCTAATTAGAGGATTTGAGTACTGTTCCAATTGCCACTAAAATTTCTCATACTTTTGTTTATTACAATACTACTAAAATTACACTATGTAACACAAATTTTGTTCCTGGATAGTATGTGTTATTTCTTAATTACTATGTTGTAAAAGTACAGAAAATGTCCATTATTTCCTTCAAACTTTGCTCTTGTGACCTGCATAATGAAACTTGGAAATTAATCTATTTTCTATGTAAAAACGAGCAAATTTGCACATTGTCATGTACATAAGGTCTGAATGAAACAACATATGAATCAAGATGTACATGTATTTATACTAAAGTTATACAAAAATGAACAAAAATGTTTAGAAGTGACTAGTTGTTCAAGATTTGAGACTGTAATGTAAATCACTTTTATGTATCAGCCCCCAATTATAATCACAGCAATAGACTTTGTTAGACCAAGGTCTCTGGTCAAGTCATTGAGGTCTCTTTGGCTGGGGTAGTATGGGTTTCTCTCATCAGCTGCACCTCTGAACTTACAATCTGGATCTTCAACGTCTACCTCCTCTTCTGAGGGTGGCTGCTTTCTCTCTGGTAGGGTGGGTACAGGGAGCTCAGGGCAGTGTGGGCACTGATAGAAGGTCTGGATACATTATAGCAGATGCATTCCTTGCCAACCCGACATTTGAAAGGGTCCACCATACAAAAGTAGCAATTGCTTTGAGTGGTCAAGTGGGTTCATGCCAAATTCTTGGAATAGCTAACTTCATGACTCTCTTTTCCCCTCTATACCATCCTGCAAAAGAGCAAAATAAAATTATTATGAAGAATAAATTTATTTCATCCATAACTAATGTGTGAGAGGTTCATGCAAAATATTTTGTGATATTTTTTCTATACTATTGGAAATTAAAAAAAATAAGATATTTAAATTTTAGAGTTTTTTTTGCAGTGCTTGCAGGTAAAATGAGGTGCCAAGGGTTTGTCTTGATCCTTGAGAGACATGCCGAAATATGCGTTGTAGGCTTCAAACATTTTAGCAGATACTGTCACAGAGTAGTTTTTTGCTCTTGTCATGATAAATTGGCCACATATATAGCAGAATGCATCTGGAGAATGCTTGCAGCTTCTTGATGCCATCTCTGATAAAATCAGATAGATCTATCTGTTCACTTAGGCAGCCAGAACTAAACTGAAGTGGTGAATGGTGAGCCCCTGTATATAAATATTACTTTGGAAAGTTCTTTAAAATTCTCGTAAGTTCTACAACATTCTAGAAAATTCTTGTATGTTTGAGAAAATTCTCTATCAGCTACTCAGCACTGAATCTACCTAAAATGTTGAAATTTCATTACCCAGGTCACAAAAGCAAAGTTTGAAGAGAAAAATAGGTCTTTCCCATTTACTTTAGGTGTAATCAATTGGGAAATAACAGTTTCTGCTCAGGAACAAGAAAAAGTAAAAATTTTGAACTGCTCACTAGAGAGAAGCACTTGTCACCAGTTGTTTGGCTGTGTAAATGCTAAATAAAAATTGACTTAATTTTAAATTGTTTTATATTTCTAATTGGATAACTGTATTGTTAAAGCTGTAAAAGTATGTGCAGAGGGGAAGAGTCCAGAGAGTCTGAATCTCAACCCTATCCATTCTGTCAAAGAAGTTAATTACTGTATTCTTTCATGTTGTTTAATTAAGCATGGATCTCTACTAGTCCAGCTAATTACTGTATTCATTTTTTCCCCCAGAAATTATTAGCTATTATTTAATGTTGTGTAAGCAGGAATGAATCTCGGGAAAGGATGGTCTGTGGCCCTCTCTGTAATGATGAGAAACCCACTTGAAATAAAAATGTATCTGAAGATAGTTGGTATGGGTATTAAAACGTTTTATTAAAATAAAGCAGAGAACAACATTTCAACCTCCTTTGGTCATCTCTTTTGTTAACCTGAAGATGACCTATGAAAGTTAAATCATTGATCTCTGCTCTATTAGTAAAAAGTCTCTGGGTTTGGAACCCAATGTTTTTCAGAAATTAATAACCATGTTTATTTTTAACATTGAGTAAGCAATTATGGATTCAGGGGAGAGTTTAGTAATGCAAAACCACCTCTACTAATATTTTTTAGAAATTCATAACTGTATTATGTAATGTTGTATAAGTAGATGCATACCTAGGGAGTGAATTCACCACCCCAAATATTAACGTTTACTAATTATATGAAGTTTTTCTTAATATTGTTATAAATAATTATAATTAAAAGATTTAAATGTTTTTTCTAACTTATTTTTTATTAATCACATTATTAGAAATAAAGAAATAAGCTTTGAGCATTACAGTGAATAAATTATAACTTGTTATGGTGGGAATGCCTTTACCAAGCTGGTGAAGCATATTTGTAGTTAATTATATTTGTCATATGACATGAGTATAAAACAATTATGGTTTAATTATTTTAATTTTGCTTAACTTTAAAACTGTATAGTCATTATTGATTAATCTAAAATATCATATTGTTGAAGTGGAACTTTCTTATTTATAATATAAAATATTGAAAAGTAACAACACAGCTGACCTTTAAAAGAATAAGTATTATACTGTCATTGTAAAAATTAAACATTGCTACAGGTAATGTGGAGAAGTTAAACATCATTATTACTCATTAACATAATATTATGAAATTATCTGAATAGATTTTCTAGTTATATTCTTATACTTTCGCTAAGGGTTTTCATGCTCTGTAAGATAACCTATAGTGAAAGTTTTATTTTACAAAATAAATTGATGTGATTCCTAGTTTTATGTTTGATGTTAGATCTATGTTAGTCAATAAATACTGAGTTTTTACTTAGGGTAAGCACTTGTTTACCTAATAAATAAAACAAGTTACCATTATTTACTTCTCATGGTTTATTACAAAGCACTAGAGTAATTGTGATGATATATGTACTAATTCTAAGACCTCATCATTATTCTAAAAACACCTATATAAACATGTAAAACTATAATTAATTGTTTGGAATAAGTGTAGAAAAGTGTAAACAGTATTGTTCCTATAGGTGATTGAAAATAAAATAAATACTTTATTGTTCCTAAATATTAAGTAATACAGTGTTGCCTGTATGATATATTTTCATACACAAAGTTTAGAATCAAAATGTAACTTAAATATAAGTTATAATGTTTGAAGAGCAAAGGCAAGATTTCCTTTTATTTTTTTATTTCTTTGCTGTTTGATAAAAGTTTTTGAAATTTAAGTTTTAAGATTTTAAAGTCAGTATTACATGTTAATTCTAATTAAATTTCAAAGTTTTAACTCAAAAATATTTTAGAACCTATATTTTGTCATTTCATGAAATTTATTTGATATAATTCATGAAATTCATATTTCAGTTTTTATGCAGGTAAACAAAGTAACTTCTGCCTGTAAGCAAAACAACCCACTTATTAATGTTTTTTTTCCTTTTTAATTTTATCAAATTAAAGGTCTGACCATGGTCTACAAATTATTTTTATTAGTAGGTGTTTATTACAAATGAAAATAGAAGTAATAAAACTAACTATAATATTTTGACAGTTGTATAGCTAATTCAGACTGTCAATACCTGAAATACATTCAAAGTCTACATATGATACTGTAACTGAGAAAATTCTTATGTTGAACAACCTTTACAATGACCTGATAATACCCTTTCTTTCATTACAGGTGGTACATTAAAGTTTGGCTGTTATAAAGCTATAAAAGTACTTGCAATTGGAGTTTTTGTCAGTTAGTTGCAAAATCTTCTGGTTGTAACACAAATTAGTTTCAAAAGTAAAATGTAATGTAAGGTTTTTCAAAAATTGTGCAAACACACTGCAGTGTATGTTTTTAAGTACTATGCACTTCTGAATTTAAGAAATAGTTAGAAACTGATGGTTTCAAAATTATTTACTTCTCTTTTGGTGTTTGTTTTCATATTTTTCATAATTGCATTGATTTCAACACAATATTCATACACATAATGGTAACTAAAATATAAAAGTATCATATACCCAGAAAACTTCAGAATTTAAAAAAAAACCACATCATTTCAAGTAACAAATATTGCATGTTCATTTTATCAAAATATGTAATTTCAGAGGGGGTATCACAAAATACAAGTGTTTGAAACAAAATGCTGTGCAGAGAAAGCTTCCACCTGTATGCGATATATATATCAAACTTGGTGTACCAAGTAATTTTTAATCATGAAATGATAACTCATGAAAATTTATTAAATTTACATGTTTTTGGTCTTGTTTTAGCTTCACCAAGTCCTACTGGATATATAGGAACAACCAGTCCTGCAGGGCTTCAAGCTACTCCATCTCCTACAGGCTATGGCTATAGTCCAATGACACCTGGTGCTTCATCACCATTTAACCCACAAACACCAGGCACAGGTGAATTACTTTCATTATAAGAGGAATAGGTTCTGATAGATTTTCTTAAGAATTTTGTGTATTATATATTTCTACTACTATGCAGTTGTGAGCTCAGTTTCAGTAGCTATTGTGTTATTGTTAATTTTTTTTTGTTATTTCTGCTCCCCAGGTATGGAACATATATCAGTAGAGTGGCAGACAACAGATATTGAAGTAAGAATACGAGAAACTCATGATGATGATGGCCTTATTGGTCAAACAGGCATTATACGAGGAATTTCAGTAAGTAGATCTGTATATTTATGAACAATGAAGTCTTCATATTTTTACACAGTTTTATGTATTTCTGTTGACAGAAAACATGATTAGCAGTTTTGTCTGTTTTCTTAATTTTGAACCACTTTTTTGGACTAAAATCAGCAAGAGCAGCACTTTTAATTAATAATCAAAGGTTGTTCTGAACAGAAGGGTTTTATTGGAATCCTGTTTAAAGGATTAGGTATGATTGGTTTGAAATATAGTTTTATTGGTGTGCAATCAACTTTTAAATATTTAAAAAATGGTCACTCTTCCAGTTAGCATTTTGTTCTTTTGTATTCTGAAAAGGGTATGACTGTTATAGGTATATATATATATATATATAATTCAAAACTTGAAGAAACATATTTTATCATAAAAGGAAAAATCTAGGGAGATTTAATTTATGCACAAGTTTTCCTGTGTTTGATGAATTGAGTTAATTTGCTACTGTGTATTTGAACCTTGTAAGAGATTATCATCCATAGGCTATTTAGATGTTTTATGTTACATCCAAAACATCTGCTAATGTTGTGTTAACCTTTCAGGGAGGAATGTGTTCTGTATTCTTGTTGAGGGAAGACAGGGTTGTGAACATTCTCAGTGAACATTTAGAACCTGTAACACCATCAGCAGGAAACAGGGTAAGAAACTGGTTGTAGGATGTACATGTGGAATAAAGAAGTAATTCAGTGTGTGTTGTAGATATATATGTGGATGTGTGTTACATTTCTAGTATTTTGTTTCAACTAATATTTTAGTAAAAGGAGAAATGTGTGAATATATATAGTAATTTGTAATCTGTAAATTTTAAGAATTATTGTGTGTGTGTAGTTTTTGAGGACATATATTGTTTGTCTAATTTTCCAGATAAATATCACAGAAACATTGGTACTAAAAATGTGGCCTGTCTTGTCATTAATTAGTGGATAAAATTTTCAATATTTGAAGTCAGGTGTTGAATAATTTCAGTCACTGAAAATATGAAAACTTGAAAATATTTAATTCTTTATGATGGTGTTTTTAGAAAAGTGTTCAACAATCTGTTTATGTCATTGTGAACATTTAGTATGAGGCTCTAAACTTTGTAAGATATATTGGATGAAAGAAAACTTGAAGAAATTTTTGGAAATGCATGTTCAATAATTTTCATGTAAAATTTTAGAGTTTATGTATTTCCAGAAATTAAATATAATATTCAGCTATTAGTTATTTCACATTCTTAATTATGATTTAAAGTTTTGATAAGAATTTAGATAAAGACTTTGAAAATCATTTACATTTTTATAATTAGAGAGGCCAGTGAATCTCTGTGTGTAAACTGATTTTGTGAACTTCATTATTTAACAAAACAAAAAGATATATTCAAGTTTTACTTTTCAATTTCAAGGTAAAGGTAATCATGGGTGAGGATCGAGAAGCTACTGGCGAACTTCTCACCATTGACAACAACGAAGGAGTTGTGAAAGTTGATCATGGTGGCATCAAGATGTTGCAACTTCGGTTCTTATGTAAAATGAAAGCGGATTAAACTTTCCTATTGTTGGAAGACACATCATGAAAACTGTACTGTATTTTTGTTGTCAGAATACTTTTCTATATTAAACTTGATTAATGTGTTTAACTTAAACTTTTACTCGTTATTGTGGAATATTTATTGAACTCATTAAACATCAACATTCTGTAGGTTGATTTTTTTAAAAATGTAGTTTTTCTAGTAAATAATTTGATAAAATTCTGTAAAATACAACATAACTTACAGTATCAGCATCAAAAATATAAGAAAAACAACAATAAGAGAACACTCTTAGTAGTCATTGTGAATAATGGTGATTAAATGTCACAGGATAATAAACAGAACATTGCCATTAGTAGGTGTGAATAATGCTACTTAAATATCGCAGGATAATAAAAGGAACATTGCCATGAGTATGTGTAAATAATGCTACTTAAATATCGCAGGATAATAAAAGGAACATTGCCATCAGTAGGTGTGAATAATACTGATTAAATATCACAGGATAATAAAAAGAACATTGCCATCAGTAGGTGTGAATAATGCTGATTATGTATCACAGAATAATAAAAAGAATGTGTGAAAAATGCTGGTTAAATATCCCAGGATAATAAAAAGAACATATCTAGTTATCAGTATGAATAATGCTAATTAAATGTTACAGGACAATAAAAGAACATCTCCATTAGTAGATGTGATTGAATGTCACAGGATAATAACAATAATAAAGAAAGCATTGAGTTTCAAATATAGATAATGCTGATCATATCTCTTTAGGCCTGGCACATTTTGATTAACTTTACAGTTTAAGTAGAATTAGTATATCAATATTTAAAGTTTTCATCTATCACACAGTGTAGAAAGCTTCTATAGAAAAATTAATAGTGCTCATATAATATTGGGATAGTGACAGAATGTCTCTATAAAATTAATACTCACTCCTGGTTGGTGTAATGTTTTGTTTCCTGTTTAAATATTGTAGGTTTTAAGTAATCCACTTGTAACTGTTGATTCAGTTCAGATGAAATAATTGCATTTCATTTTTGAAATTTCATTTGAACCTTTAATATATTCCACATGATTTCAGTTAAACTGCCTCTAACTTGGCTGTAAGACACATTATTTTAAGAACTGAATTATAGAATATAACTGACAAAATGTGATTTATGAATTATTAATTGACACCAGAGGCTTCACTAGGCAATGGCAAACTAGGCCTGTGCACCATTTCTATTTGACAGTTCCCCTGTAGCCACCATTATTATCTTGAAAAATCAGGATTTATGTCATACTGAACTCCAAAATTGAATTTCAATTTAGTGAAGGTAATAAACAGATGTATTTCTTTCCAAGTTTAATATTATTAGCAAATGATTTCAAACACTTTTTAAATACTTTTCTTCCAAAATGCTATAGTAGAGTTTGATTTACATCCAGTATATGTTCTTAAAGTTTTAAATTTCATGAAGTGTTTCTTTACATCCATATCATTAATACGTTTTTCTTATCAGTGGCTTGTACAGGCTGTACATGCCATCAATCTCTTGTTGTGTTTTAAATCTTTCAAAATTTGTGGATACTATTACCACAAAAGTGGTATACAAAGTTACACAATAGCTACTTGAATTAACCATTTCTGATTTTGACAGATCAAAGTGAAATTAGTTAAAAATCACCCAATGACAACTCTGTGGTTAATATAATCAAATAGTGTGGTATTTGGCACCCCCAAAGTGAGGGGCACAATTTTACGGAAACAGGACAATAACTATAAACCCTCGGGTTCACGGACCAGTATACAAGTGCTTTCTTTTATAGATACTACAGTTATGTGAATACTAGTAATACTGTAGATTAGCCTAGATTTAGAGTTGTCAAAATCACTTGTAAATAATACTATAACCACTTAGTGCTACTTAATTTCTGTTTAGGGAAAGACTTTTCAAGAATAAAAAATCTTAAAAACGAAAATCACAAAATGAAAAACTTGATTCTTATTAAATTAGTGCTAATAAGAATAACTAACACTTCTAATTAGTGTCATTTATTTTCAATAGGACATTTGATAACTATTTAGGAACGTGTTACTTCTTTTATGTTTTACTTGGTATTAAGGAAACAGATGTACAAGCTTTACTAGCTAGTGAAATAATATTAAGGAAATCAGAAGTGAGTCTATGATAAAACGTCAGTGTTTCTACTTTTGTTTTTTGCTGTTAATTAAAGTGAAACATACAAAACGAACAACTCGTTTCATCTTTCCATGTAGCACCAGTGATGGTTAGTTCTTTTGTTTTGACTTTTGCAGTTATGTGCTAACACATCGAATACAAGCGATTTCTCGTTGTTGCCTCTTAAATACAAAGTTACACGATGGATTATTTGTGCCGTGACTAACACAGGTATCAAAACCCGATTTTAACGTCATAAGCCTTTGGACTTGCCACTGAGCCACTGGTTGATATTATAATGCTTGAAGGTAATTATTAAACTTTGCTAATAAGCCATGTGACAAGTTAGTTAAAACTGTAGAAAATTTTAAGGAAAAACGTATTTTTCTTTCCTTTTCTAAGTACAAGACTGGATATTTACAAATGGATTCAATTTTGACTTTTTTAACTTTGGAGTGATTGAGTTTTATTTACATCATGTGAAGGTAGCTCTAGAAGATAAGCAGTAAGAGTACGAACTTGCATCGCGAACATTTGGGGTTCGATTCCAAGCATAGGATAGAAAGTAGGTAGTCCACTGTGTAACCTTGCACTAAAGAAAAAAAAAGTTATTTCTGTTAATACTAAGCCCGTGTCATAAGAATATAAGGTATGAACATTTTTTCTCCTCCATACAGACCACAGTATAAAACATTACACAAAATGTAGCCATAAGTGGTTTAATTTTCTTAACCCCCCACTTGCATAAATTTTTGTGATACTTCCTTTGCTTTATAAATATATTTTTAATCATTGGTAACGCATTACACAGGTTGATTACGTTATATTAAACCAATTTTAGAGTTTTATCACGTCGTTACAGTATATTTCTCCATGTCCTGTCATATCATATCAGATGACCGTAATCTTGACAATAGTCCTGTTGTGTAGTCAGTTGCAAAATGCTCTGTCGTAAGGTTGCCATGTTAAAACCACGTCTCTCCCTGAATTTTTCCATTATTAAATAAATGTAGAAATATCACACTTTCCCATCGTCCGTTTTAGCAGTCAGATTGCCCAGAAATCCGTAGGTACTGCGTCTGGCGGCTTGGCCGATATATATTTGTATGAAATAGCATGGATACTCCTTTTTTTTTTTTTTTTTTTATCTGGCTGCTTTAATTTTGCGATGGTGAAATTGATAGGCCATGGAAGCAATTTATTTACACGTAACCTGTGTTCTTTCTTAAAGATGCAAATCCGTCTTGATTATGTTGGCATTATTACCTGATATATATATATGAACGGCTCTAGACTTTGTGTTCGTTATATGACGCCACACTTTGCTCACTGTGGGTGGGGCACGACTTGCTCTTGTTATATTTCTATATCGTCGTATTCAACTTGCTTTGTTTTCTATCTTATTGATTATAAAGGATATACCCATATTAGATATTCGAAATTCTTTATGCTCTGTGTGTATGAATATTTGTAAAGCAATCACTTTTCACATTACCTGGGAAATGTCAGTTGATACCAACATAATGCATTCCTTTCTGCCACCACGTTGTATCGGTTGTGATAGTCTCGTGACTTACTGTCGCGTTATTTCAAAATCGTTTGAATGTAACGCATTCAACCATGTATTAGCTTCAGAGTGTCAGTTACAACAACTGAATCAATAAACATACGCTACTAAACCTGACCTAACATGAAGAGTTGGAAATAGGCATAAATAAATAAATTTAAATTTACTGCTATAGGAAGATAACTTGAAATATAAGCTCACGTTAGAAAATTTAAACCCGTGAAGGTAGGTTTAAGTTTAGGTGCAGACTTGTGTTTGGAAACTTTGTGAAAGGTTTAAAGAAGATTGCTGTAGAATTTGATAAGTAAACTTTTTCCAATTTTGAAGGAGGCATTATATTTCGTATCCATTTTAACAGCTGTCAGCAAACATAACATAATGTTTTTTCTTTTTTTCATTTTAAATGAAAGTTGCAAAAGTTTAGTGTGTATTGTATGGACTAGAACAATTAGTTTTCCGAAGCACCTAAATACGAATTGGTTTTAAAGTAAACTAATAATTTCAGATGTGATACTACACTAAATGTTTTACAACAGTATTAACTCTGATCGAGTAAATCCGTGATACAATATAATAGCAGGCAGTGAAGGTATCCAACTGATCACCTAAACCGGTGTGAGACTTTAGTAGTTTACCTGTTAATCGTAGTTAAAACTGTTTATCCTTACAGAATTTTAGCAGTTGTTCTGGTAGTTACTTTATTAGGCCATCCCATAAGTAGTGTCCGAAAATTTTAATACAGGAAGTGCACCTTTGCAAAAGGCTTTAATGACTAAAATATGTAGAAGGACGTGTATACAAATGTTCAGACAAATAAAAGAAATTAACTCAACTCCACTTTTTCAGATCATTAATCAAATAAACCCTTATAAAGATGAATGTGTTTGAGGATCACATTAGGCATATAATACTTTATGAGTTTAAAAAAGGCAATAGTGCAGCAAAAACCTACATGAAACATTCAAGGTGTTTATGGTGCGGAGTCTCTCAATGAAAGAAAATGTTGAAGGTGGTCTCAGAAGTTCAGATCAGGTGACTACAGTTTAAGTGATGCGCCACGTTCAGGTCATCCTGTTGAGTTCAATGATGACTTGCTTCTGGCTGCACTGGATTTAGATTGTGCTGTAACAGTTGGAGAACTAGCACAGATGCTTAATTCAACCCATTCAATAGTTCACAGTCACCTGAAACAGCTTGGAAAGGTGTCAAAACTTGGAAAATGAGTCTCACATGATTTGAGAGAAGCAAACTTTAGAGCAACTCTCGTGAACGTAACTCATCTTTTTTAGACAGGTTAGTGACTGGAGATGAAAAATGGATATTTTATAAATATATTAAGCGCCGCAGACAATGGCTCAGTGGAGGTAATCTGGCTAAAGCACAGCCCAAAACTGACCTTTACCCTAGGAAAGTTGTTAAGCGTTTGGTGGGATATTGTTGGCGTGATCCACTTTGAGTTGTTGCCACTCAATGTAACGATTACATTAGACTTTTATTGTAAACAGTTAGGAGCGCTTGAATGTTGTGCTGGAGGAAAAGAGGCCTGCTTTGATCAGTCGTCAAAGTGTTGTGTTACACCGGGATAATGCACGGCCCTATACGGGAAGGATCACATCTGCAAAGATTGAAAAGCTAGACTGGGAAAAACTTTCACGTCCTCCTTACTCCTCAGACCTTTCACCATCTGATTATCATCTATTCTGAAGTTTGCAGAATTATCTTGATGGAAAAGAGCTTGGATTTTGTTTGTTTGTTTGTTTTGGAATTTCGCACAAAGCTACTCGAGGGCTATCTGTGCTAGCCGTCCCTAATTTAGCAGTGTAAAACTAGAGGGAAGGCAGCTAGTCATCACCACCCACCGCCAACTCTTGGGCTACTCTTTTACCAACGAATAGTGGGATTAACCGTCACATTATAACGCCCCCACGGCTGGGAGGGCGAGCATGTTTGGCGCGACTCGGGCGCGAACCCGCGACCCTCAGATTACGAAGCGCACGCCTTAACGCGCTAGGCCATGCCAGGCCCCAAAGAGCTTGGAACATATGAAGATGTCAAAACTACCCTCTATATTATTTTCCTCCAAACCTTAATAATTTTATATAAGTGGCATTCTGAAGCTTGTGAATCTTTGGCAGCAAGTAATTAATAATAATGGAAAATACATTATTGATTAAATAACGTTAATAGCGTTTAAAATCCTTTCTCTTTTTCTGGACCTAAAGTCGGACATTATTGCGCGAAATTCAAAAACAAACAATCACTTTTACACTGATTTTGCAGAAAATTACGAGATTATGTACATTTGATGATAAAATAAATAAAACAATATATAATATTTTTATCAAGCCACCTTAAAATTCGGACCAGTTTTTTTTCTTCAAACATGGAGAGTTTAAGTTCAAAGCACAGCATAAGGCAACATTTGCTTCTCGCAGGTGTATGTATGTTAATATGTACACGTATTTCTTTAAGGAAAATGTCATGAAAAAGTAGTTGTACACTATTCACATTATATACCAAATTTTGAGAAAAGCAAATAACACTGAGGAAAAGTAAAATATATTCTTTTTTCATATGAGATTGAAGCCAAGATATGATTATGGCTGATTATGAAATAATTTCAAGTAAAGTAGGAATGCATTACAAATAATTAGTTACCCGTTCGTTATTTTCGTCGTGTACGTTACTTTTGATCACATTGTCACAAAAGGCTGTTTTATACATGCCTGTTTGTTTTTCATTTTGTGCTTATAGGATTTATATGGTTTGCTAAAAAATGTACAGGAAAATCAAATATAAATACCTGCCAAACAATTTGTCTGCGTTTTATTTCCAACAGTGAAGTGGTTACATAATTCAGTATTCACACACGACGATGAATTTGACAACAGAACATTTCAACCGTCTTTTATTAACAACTTGGCTGGTTAAACATGTAAGATTCGCAGACTTGTATCTTACAACACAACAGCTCAACCGTGTTTTATTTAACTTTTCTGGTCACACTGTTACGTATTATAATTTATCTCGGTCGAGATCCCAGTTTATTATGTTACGCATTGCAGATTTCAGATAGCTTAAAACTGAGTTAAATTGTTTTTGGGATTTAGAAGTTAAAACTGAACGTCGATATGTATCAAATTTATGGTATCTGCCAACAATATTGATACACAATTTTCTTTCTTAATACAAATATATTTTTATATAGAAATAATAACATCATCTATAGTAACAGTTATTACAAATAATTATTTATAAACGAAAGTTTTACAAACTTACAAACAATATTGAGTCTTCTATTTGGTCTGTAACTGAATATTTTATTGCCGTCAAGATGAGATAATTAATTTTGATTTCCTATTGGTACAGTTCACTTGACGGGTAGCTTTATTTTTCGATTGGTCTCACGCCGTTTACAAGTTGATTTTTCACCGCTGAAGTTATGTAATGTTTTCGTGAAAATGCTAATGTCCGATGTGACTTCGCCGAAGTTGAATATTTTGCAACGTTCGAAATATCTGAACGTT
Source organism: Tachypleus tridentatus (assembly GCF_004210375.1). Classification (NCBI taxonomy): domain Eukaryota; kingdom Metazoa; phylum Arthropoda; class Merostomata; order Xiphosura; family Limulidae; genus Tachypleus; species Tachypleus tridentatus. The sequence continues at coordinate 60,958,774 of NC_134828.1, forward strand.
CCTGATTAAATATCTGTTGTTTCCTTATTAATAAGCGTTTATCACCGTTGTAGCTTCCGAGATTTATAGTTCACTAACTTATAGCAAACCAACAATATAAAACCGTCTCTGGCGCGTCGATTCGATTATGGACGGTTCTCGATATTCCCGTTGGCAACAATACTTGACAATACGTTTGTGCTTTCCTAAAATATATAATGTTGATTGTTACACACAAGATCTTCTACAAATTTAGTGAATAGGCGGAAATTTCACAAAACACTTTTAACAGTATAAGTTGCATGTATTGCTAAATGTATATTTAACCGAAACAATCATCAATATTAAACCCATCACAACACGTATAAAAGAGTAATAGAGTTGTATCTAACTGCACATCTTGTATCCCCCCCCCCAAAAAAAAAATGGCCGATACCACAATCTGTTATTCAAACAACGACAGTCCTCATTTGGATATATTATATATAAATAAATGAATACAAAATCGATATATAAAATAGTAACAGAAATTAGTTTGAGTAAAGGTAGTAAATACAACTTGTACTGTACAAAAAATCATTAAATGTGAATAAAAGTTTTAACACTAAATACAGTTGCTATCACACTATCGAACAGTAAAGTATTAGTTATCGATTCATATTGTTTTGGAACTGTTTACTCTTAATATTCTAATATAATTTGAAATACCGTGGATTATGTGCACTGTAAGAAATTATCAGTAATTAAACGATACTTAAAGTAATATTGGTCGTGTGTGTGTTTTCTTACAGCAAAGCCATATCGGGCTATCTGCTGAGTTCACCGCGGGGAATCAAACCCCTGAATTTAGTGTTGTAAATCCGTAGACTTACCGCTGTACTAGCGGTGGGGGTGATATTGATAATTTTTAGATAGTGTTGAAATTTCCAGTTTTCGCTTATAATGTAAAACAATAAAGTGAAATTTTCAAGTTTGAAAATTCATTACATATGTTCGTAAGAAGTTTTTCGCGAGCGAATAAATATTCTACGACTAGAATTTATCCTGAAATAAGAACAATAAAAACATGCATTATATAGAGGACGCTACTAAACGTACTTTGTTGTTTTTTGGGCACTGGGGAAGGCCATTAACTTCTTAGGTCTTGAAGATATTTCGGTACTAACTATATTGTTTTTCAGTCAGTGTTAAAGGTCTTAATGAATCTGACCTTATTTTCTATTTATGCGCTAAAAGATAAATATAACTAATCTTCTCCTACAGCATACCAAATGAAACATAAACAAATAAAGGACTGTAAAAAGTTTTTGTAACGAAAGTTTTGACCTTATAACTTGTGGAAATAAGGAAGTGACGGCAAAGTTTGAGAGTATTTGAACCATATAAATTTGGATAAATGTGAAAGTGGCTTGAGACTTATGTAAATTAAAAATCTCTCGATTCTGTACAGTCAATGTATGATATTCTTAACATAATGTTATTTCACAAACCACATTTCTTATTTTAGTATTTATTTAATCAAAATAAGTAAAGAAGAATGAAGGGAAAGGTTGATTGTGGGCTTTTATGCATATAGGCGTCGCTAGGCACTGACACACGTTATCCGTGCTCGATCCTATTTGAAAGTGTCCCGAATCGCCAGCTGGAGTCTTGAAAAATCAGAATGAAAAATTGTGAACGATATCATAATAAAACGCCAAAAGTTCCCGCGCCTATGGGTCTTAGCACAAGTTCTTCTCATATATGATTGTTAATTTAATCACTATTGTCTTGGCTTAAATGTTATCTATCAATATCACTACTCTGTTTAGAAAAAGTGTTCTTTTGTTTTTTTCTGACACAGGCATAGGAACAAATTTGAAGGGCCATCGACGATTGGGTTACCTTATTTATTACATTAATCGTGATCATTGAATTTAAAATCGAAACAGAAAGTGTCAAAACAAAGGATATTCAAGAGAGTAACTCAGTCACTCTGTTGAAAATGTTTATCTGCATGTTCTGAAAAGGCGTTACGTCCAATATATTAATGAAATGAAATATCAAAAGTCACTCTCGAACCTTTGGAAGAGTTTCGATGGTTTGTTAAGTTTTGTATATATGTATATAATGTAGAAAAAGTACTTCTGAATATATTGTGCTGTTTATTACTGTTTTGTAGTTAGTCGAAACAAAATATAGTATGATATAGTAAAGCACATTTTAGCAGATAAACCGAATTTATAGGTTTGTAATGCTGATGTAGACCAATAAAAGTAATTCAGCTTTTAGGTTTGGTTTGTTTTGAATTTCACGCAAAGCTACACGAGGGCTATCTGCACTAGCTGTCCCTATTTTTGCAGTGTAAGGCTAGAGGGAAGGCAGCTAGTCATCACCACCCACCGCCAACTCCAGGGCTACTCTTTTACCAACGAATAGTGGGATTGACCGTGATATTATAACGCCCCCAGAGCTAAAAGGACGAACATGTTTGGTGTGACAGGAATTTTAATCTGCGACCCTCAGAGTAGGAGTCGACTGCCTTAACCACCTGACCCTGCCAGGCCTCAACTTTTAGGAAGGTCACATTGTTAAATAAGCAGCGTTTGCTCGATCCAAAGTTTTTACGAAAATTTGTATACATTTTATGTTTGTGCAGGTGTTTAAAAGTAAATATAAAAATTTAACGTTCGCCAATTTACTTTGTAGCTCACTGACAATGTGTCGCGTACTGTGAGTTCAGTAACGCTGTTTTATCCATATCGACAGAACGTTTGTATATGCACCAGTTCTGTTTTTTTTTTTAATGAGAATAAGGTTAATAAACAGTGCATGTTGAGTAAAAGTTCATAATTACTTAAAATACTGAAAACAAGTATAGATTTAGTTACAAGAATGTCACAAGTATTCCACCTTGGCTTTTTAACACTAAATCTATACTTGTTTTCAGTATTTTAAGTAATTATGAACTTTTACTCAACATGCACTGTTTATTAACCTAATTCTCAATGGCCAATTTGAGGTGTTACATGCGTTTAATAAAGAACATACTAACTTTTCACATCGTTCAAACTTCTTCAAACAGACAAACGCTAGAGAAGTTGGAGATGACCGACGACTAGTGATACCTAGTTTTATATGTTGAAACAGTGATTTTCACTGATACTTATACACAAGTCAAACAACTGGGTAAGTTTCTCCAGTCGCGCCACCTTTTCTCCAACATTAAAATTTGTGTGGACTTCATGACAACAAAGCTGCATGATCATGCGTGGTAGTTGCCAAGAGGAGCAATATAAGGTACACATCTCTGAAAATAATCGAATGCTATTATAGGTAAGCTAGCTAGCAGTACTTCTATTTAGCTGTACAACTTCGAACTCAATATCAGCTGCCAACTCCTATACTGAATGCAGAATTGAAAAAAAGAAGTTGATTATGCTGCGAATCTGAAGATGGCAGAAGATGCGCACTTTAGTGTGATGACTGGAGTAACGTGTGAAATTAAATAACTGTGAACTGTATAACTACTACACCAACACGAGTTGTTCATGAAACAGTCAGTAAATCATACAGATGGATTCGGATTATTAATAATGGTTGGAGAAACTTTTGTTGCAAGGTACCTTTCTGCTTAATAAGCAATATCAACAACATGAAGAAAGCCTAGCAGTTACTTCAAAACAAATGTCTTAATCACTGCAGTCACTGGCGTAAGGTCTTTTTCAAAAGTGTATGTCGGGTGGGGTGCAATTTCTTTACCTGAAAACAATAAATGTGTAAAGGTATTCTATAGAAGAAAAAAAAAGGTCCGGTATGGTCAAGTGGTTACGAAACTAAACTTGGCAGGGGTTTAGTTTAGACAGGGGTGGCCAAGAACGTTGTAGTTCCTCTTCCTCCCCGCTCATGGAAGATTATTTAACTTTATGTGGGAGTTTTCCTGTATTTTAATTTTGCTTGTTTAAGGTGGTGAAGTGAGATCGGGCATAATGAAAATGTCTGGTGAGAACGCTGAGTGAGACCAAGGCGGCACAAGGGAAATAGGCCAGGCCGAAGCCCTTGCCCAAAAAAAGCCGAACGGCGGCCGAGACGTAACATCAACTCAAACGGCACGATTCGGGGCGTGGCTGGGATCTAAAGATCCATTGCCTGAGATTTAGGTGTGGGGGGAAAGGAGAGTACCCAGAGAAAACCCACTTTCGCGGTCTGGACGCCGAATTATCTACCCAGACCGTGCCCGTAAGTGTCTGGAAAGAAAATCAAGGTTATTAATACATATTTGAATAGAACACACGTGGCTTAAAGCAAGAATGTGGAAGTAACTGATTGGTTGGTGACTTGAAGAACTACTCAAGTGGTTAGGGTCGCGGGTTTGAATCCCAATCACACCAAACATGATCTCCCTTTCAACCGTGGGGGCGTTATAATACTACGGTAAATTCCACTATTTGTTGGTAAAAGAGCAGCTCAAGGGTTTGCGATGGGTGGTGGTGATCAGCTGCCTTCCCTTTAGTCTTACACTGCTAAATTAGGGACGGCTAGCGCAGATAGATTTGCGAAAACTTTAAAACAAACAAATGAACTAACTTTACAAAAATCCACTGAGTGATATTTTTTCTGCGTCCCTTGTACAAATTATCCTACGATTTCACTGCATTTTTGAATTGGTTCTCTCATATTTTGAATGTTCTTGTTAGTATATATATATATATACAGTTGAAGGGAGGAAGACATACCCATCTTAGACAGAGGACTCGAGGATCGAATTCCAAACGAAAAAGTTACCTATGTGAAATTTGAGAAAATTATCGAGCTTTTGATTACGTAATATTGTTTTTGCTGAAGTTGCAGAAAAAATATATTTACACAAGTTGGCTGTTAAATGTCTCGGCCTCTGTATATCTTTTGTAATGATCGAAAGATACTGAAGTCACTTTTTTTTAGTATTGAGGATGCTTATGACCATTAAAGCACCGTAGAGGCTGATCTATCAGCGGCGATTTTCAGGCAGATTTGAAACCGGTTGTGCCTATAGTCTCTCCAAATAGCCACCTCTAACTTAGTAGTGAAAGACTAGAGGGAAGGGAGATAGTCAACACTACCCACCGATCATTTTGGTTTATCCAATAGTGGGCTGGACCGTCACATTATCACGCTTTCATTGCTGGAAAGGAAAGCATGTTCAACAATGGAAATTTGAGTCGATAGCCCTAACTTTAGCATGAGTTCTAAAAGAAAGGTACAGCATAATCTTTTGAAAGAAGCTTTGCATTCTCATGTGTATAGTACATAGACTGAACTTTTAGGCTAGAGCCAAAAAGTATAAATATGCATTTTAAATTTTAATTGTCTGAATTTAACGTTAGCTTGACTTTTCTGATGATCGTTTGTTTGTTTTTTTTATTTTGCGCAAAGCTACACGAGGGCTATCTGCGCTAGCCGTCCCTAATTTAGCAGTGTAAGACTAGAGGGAAGACAGCTAGTCATCACCACCCACCGCCAACTCTTGGGCTACTCCTTTACCAACGAATAGTGGGATTGACAGTCACAATATAACGCCCCCACAGCTGAAAGGGCGAGCATGATTGGTGCGACGGGGATTCGAACCCCCCGATACTCAGATTACGAGTCGAACGCCTTAACCCAAGTGGTCATGCCGAGCCTTTGTGATGACATTGTCACATTCGTGAAAGAACCTCAGAAGATATGAGTAAAAGTCTGAACAGGTGGTTCATAGTAAGAAGAATAACGAGAGTAGCTGAAAAATAACGTGTCACGAATTAAGAACAATTAAAGTTAAATGTTTGTTTTTGAATTAAACATAAAGCTACACAATGGGCTATCTGTGCTGTGCCCACCACGGGTATCGAAACCCGGTGTTTAGTATGTAAGTCCGCAGACATACGACTGTGTCACTGGGGGACATAAAGTTAAATTTGTATTTAAATAAGGTAAAGGCAAACAAAAAAAACAACAACTTTATTTCTGTTCAAAAGTTATCACCGGTTGTAACTACGGTTGGTGGAAAACTTATTGGGCAACATTCAACACAAAATTTTGTCTCAATAAGATATTCCTAATATTTAGGTTACGTTGAATAAGACGACTCTCTGAATTATCTCAGCATCTTCCTATTGTTTGCTTCATTCTTATACACTTTGCAGCATAATTGTGGCATACATTATTTTACCCTTACACATGAAAATAAGTTTTTGTTCCATTTCCTCAAAATCTTGAGAATATTAGATGTTTTGATTTTTAGTTTAAGAAAGTCTTAAGTTATTTATTACATGTAAATACACAAGATTTTAGTTTGTTTATTTTTAGCATACATACTCCATTACTTTATGTAGCTTTGTGCTTAATTACAAGTAACCATTATAAATAATAACTTCTGTTTAAAACACGGTACTGTCTTTATACGGTCATGACCTAGTGATTAGGACTCTCAATCTGCGGGTCACGAGCTCGAATCCCCGTCACACCAAACATGTTCGCCCTTTTAGCTGTTGGAGCGTGGTAGTGTAAAGGTCAATCCAACAATTCGTTAGTAAAAGAGTAGCCCAAGATCTGGTGGTGATGACTAGCTGCTTTCCCTCTAGTCTTTCATTGCTAAATTAAGGACAACTACTGCAGGTAGACCTCGTATAGATTTGTGCGAAATTTAAATTCTACAATGATAGAAAGTATAAACTATCGGTGTTTAAAATATTACCGTTTTTTAAATTACCGATAGTTCATATTACTAGTTTAAACATTTATATTATTAGTTTTTCGTTACTTAGAATAAGTAATGTTTATTTTCTCTAATATTGTTTTCTCAACTTTGGGTAAGATATGTTTTAAAAGAGCCCTTTAATTTCTCTACGTCTTCAGTATTAATAATGTAAAACTTATTTATTCTCTCTACTTTATAATGAAAATGTTTGTTTTAACAATGTTTTAGTGTTAATGCGATGATCTGTTGTGGAAGTCTTAATTGAGGTGTTTCTTAGTTTAAACAGAATAATTTGCTAAAACATCTTCATAGTACAACTTTCCTTGAATTTTGAGCACTTTGACAAGGTGTCTTTATGAGAGTGCTTCCATGAATACAGTGTTTTCATGAATAAATACAATGTCTTCAAGAGAAGGTTGCCGTGAATGTTGTGTCTTTATGAGAAGGCTTCCATGAATACGTTGTCTTCATGAAAATGTTTCAAAAAGTGTATGAGGTAATTAAGGCATGTCTGTCAATAATGTAGTGAAAGTTACAAGCTGAGACATTGAAGAAAAAAGTAAGAAATAATAATACTTATTTATACTTGAAGATCGAGGACTGATGACATAATTATGTCTAGAAACGTTTTATCCAAATATAGAATAATAGCTATATGATAATAGTTCATTTATGGAACGATCTTATAAAAGATAGAAAGTAAACAAGAAATAAGGTTATTTATTATAAGTTAAAGTTTTTCGGCCGGAAGAAAGGTTCCACCAAGAGATATTTTTGGTAGTGATACTAAACCTATCTAGGACAAAATTTAAAGTGTTGAACCCTGTTCTATTGACTAACCACTTAACATTCAACAAAGTTTTTAGATATAAATCGGAATAATTTAACACAACGGGGAAGCAGTACAGTAACCAGAACTAATATTCTGTTTGTTTTTTGCGCAAAGCTACTCGAGAGATATCTGCGCAAGCGGTCCCTAATTTAGCAGCGTAAGACTAGCAGCTAGTCACTACCACCCACCGCCAACTCTTGGGCTAACTTTTACCAACGAATACCCAACGAATAGTTTACCTTCACATTTTAACGCTCCCACGGCTGAAAGAGGGAGCATGTTTGGTTGACTGGGATTCGAACCCGCGACCCTCGGATTAAGAGTCGAGTGTCTTAACCACCTGGCCATGCCGGGGCCTTGTAGCAAGTTACAGCATGTTAAAAAAAAGAAACAACAACGGAAACAAAATGCTTTACAATGCTTGCAAATCGCTTGATCTTAAGTTATTAATAGACCGTAGAAAACGGAAACAGTGCTTAACAAAAGTCCAATAACCTCCTTTAAAATGAAATTATAAACAGAAAATTTAAAATAGAAACTTAACAACGAAGTTCGGGAAAAATATCAAAATATTGTAGTTATTTTAACAACAATTAATTATGTGACAAAAACTGAGTTATTTCATTTTTGTTGTTTTATGTTTTCTTCTGTGTTTACATATTCGTTACATTGAGGCTTATTAGTTTATGTTTTTTCTTTATATATTTAGGTTACATAAAAATGGTTTTCCTAGGTTAAAGATGAATATAATTAAATGACATCCAAGGAAACGAATACAACAGTTATAAAGTGAACATGTATCGTCTCACCTGTGTGGCTTCGGCCCGACATGGCCAGGAAGTTAAGGCACTCGACTCGTAATCCGCGAGTTCGAATACCTGTCGCACCAAACATGCTCGCCTATTCAGCTGTTGTGGCATTATAATGTTACGATTAATCCCACTATTTGTTAGTAAATGAGTAGTCCAAGAGTGGGTGGTGATGATGACTAGCTGCCTTTCCTTTAGTCTTACACTGCTAAATTAGGGACGGCTAGCGTAGATAGCCCTCGTGTAGCTTTGTGCGAAATTCAAAAAACAAACCAAAGAAAGTTTGACAAAAAATGACAATACACAACAAAAGACATTTATCACAGAAACAATCTGTAATTAAACTATCTCCAGTAAACTTTTGTTTGTTTGTTTTAGAATTTCGCACAAAGCTACTCGAGGGCTATCTGTGTAGCTGTCCTTAATTTAGCAGTGTAAGACTAGAGGAAAGGCAGCTAGTCATCACCACCCACCGCCAACTCTTGGGCTACTCTTTTACCAACGAATAATGGGATTAACCGTCACATTATAACGCCCCCACGGCTGGGAGGGCGAGCATGTTTGGCACGACGCGGGCGCGAACCCGCGACCCTCGGATTACGAGTCGCACGCCTTACGCGCTTGGGATTCCTCAGAATCCATAACAGATTTTGATCAAGTGAACGGAAGTTTACCTTTAACATTTGAAGTTAGATTCTTGAAAGTTTGATGTCATGTGAAAAACGTATAGGTTAATTATCTGTAATGCATACAGATAACAGTAATGGCAGCTTTAGCAGGAAAATAATGGAAAATATTTATTAAAATTAACAAGTGGATCATTCGATATATCTACGATTTGTCTCAATGTAAAACCCTCTATAGTAATATTTTTGTGAGAAAGGATTGTGTAAAAGGAGCAAGTGTTAATATTCATCTCAATGTATTCTTAACATTGTTAAAACCAGTTTAGGTAAATTTCAGTATTATAACAATCAATTAACTTAAAGGTTTCAAATAAAATTTTATTATCTATATGTCACCAAATCTGTGACAGCGGTAAGTCTTCGGATTTACAACGCTAAAATCAGAGGTTCGATTCTCCTCGGTAACACAGCAGATGGCTCGATGTGACTTTACTATTTGAACACACATACCAAATATTACAAATAAAACCTGAATGCACAGATGTGAGAATCTTTCCTTCTGTTAATTATTTTACAACATCTTATATCTGTCTGTCTGTCTGTCTTTAAACTAGGTAAAAAGTATTCTTAGCCAGCTTTTCTAATACATATTTTGATCGTTTTCAAACAGTTTTTTAAGTTAAATTTTCAAAGTTTTAAACGTCAATCATAAAATCATGTTTTGAATAGTATGTTTAGAAACTTCTCACAGCATTATAATGACACTTTACCACTGTTAAAGGATATATCTTAAATCTCTTGTAGAACATAATAAAACCATTTATTCCACTTTTCAGTGATCTTTTATATCACAATAATGTAACCTATTGCACGTTTAATGGATATTCTTTGATTCTCATTTACAACATTAAAGTACATTTTATTTCACTTTCTAAAGATATGTTTCAACTCTCCTGACAAATAAAACAGTGTAATTTACTCCTGTTTTGAAATATGTGTCTCGAATCTCCTGAAGGGCATCATAATGTCATTAATCTCACTTCTGTAAGTTTTCGCTTCAGATCTCTTCTAAAATATTACAACTCAACTTACTTTATCTTAAAACATTTATCTTGAGTCTCCTGAGTAACCCATAGTGTCTTTTACTGTACTTTTGAAGGATAAGCTTTAATCTCTTGATTAATCAACAATATCACAGTACCATTCACTTCAATATAAGAAGTATCCTTTGTACCTCCCCAATAAATTTATAGTGTAATACACTGCACGTTTCATATATACATTTCTAATCTCCTGAATATCATTGTACCATCACTTATACATCACTTCTGTAGGACATGATATAATCTACTATACTTTTCAAGGGTATGCTTCGAATATACTGAGCTGCAACACAGTCTTATTAACTCCATTTTCGAAAGACTGCTTCAAGTCTTCAGAAGAAAGACATGGAGTAAATTACTCCACATTTTAAAGATATGCTTTGAATCTCCTGAAAAGCACCATATTGCCATTTATATCACTTTTGAAGGTTTGCTTCATAGTATATCATCATAATATTATTTATTTCTGAAATAAATACTTTAAATTTTCTAATCACATTTACTCCAGATTTATAGGATATACTACCAAACTCCTCGACAACCAATAAAGTAATTTACTCCACGTTTAAAAGACCTACTTTGAATTTTATAAACAATGTAATAATGACAGGTACCACATTTTGAAAGGTGTTCTTTTAACCTGCTAAACAGTATCATAGTGTTATTCACTTTTGAATAGTATGTAATCTGATTCTTATAATGAAACATACAGTAATAAATACAACTATAATAAACATTCTAACTGACATTTAGTGAAACAAACATTAAAGAATGGATATAAACTGATCATTGGTGGTCATTATTATTTGAAGTCTTACTACACTACATAAAACTCATAGTTTCTTTATTCTTGTCACTAAATAACCTCTATTTGAGTGATGACAAACTACACGATTTTCGTTACTGAGTAGACTAATATATCTTTTACTTGTAGTTTAGCGATACATATACTGTTCAGGTACCTTCAAGAACTTAATGTAAATAACAATACCTTCATGAAAATACATATGTATTGGTTTTTGTTCAGCATAAAACTACACAATGAGCTATCTGCGATGTGCCAAACACAGGTAGTGTCAAAACCAGGTATTTAGCGTTATAACTCTTCAAACTTACTCATGAACCAATGGGTGTCTAAAGTAACTGTCTAAAGATAAAAATCATAGCAAATAGTAGATGCATTTAGTAGTATCTGAAACATCGTTGAATCTAAATCCCCCGGTGTGACAGCGGGTTTACAACGCTAAAATTAGGGGTTCGATTTACCTCAGTGGACAAAGCAACTATCCCGGTGTAACGTTGCCATAATAAAAAAAACCCACACACACACTCGTTAGCCTAAAATATACCTTGGTTCCTGTTCCAAAATCTCTAAGAAGACATAATTTTTGGACCAGTGAGTGTAAATATTTAACAGGAAGGTTTAAAACTGTAAAGTAAATATCATACGTACTAACAAACGAGTCGATGCTTTAAGCTGTTTCTAAATAATATATATCCATATTCTTCGTGAATAGAAAGACAGGTAAAGAGCTATACGAATAGAGAAATAAAAGGAAAACTGGGAAAACAATAGAGTAATCATCACATAGAATAGATAATCTCATGCTAATAAAATCGAATATTTTAAGAACAAGATGTTAAAAGATTTTACTTTGGGGTATGAAACAAAGTAATTGTTTACTGGATAAATATTGTCGATATTTAAAAAAAATTTACGGTCACATTTTCATTATACAAATCTTCTCACTGGTTATTCGGAAAAAACGAACGTAATCAGCTAATTAACTAGTGTTTCTTTAAAAAAAATTAGTATAGAATTTGAAATTACCAAGTTTGTATATAACAGGAAAGACCAGTTTCAATGTACTATTTTTTCACTTCAGTTATTCTATTTGTTAAGTTGAGAACAAGCAAAAGCTGTGTTGTGGGCCAGTACTAACACAAACATTCAAAAAGTCTATAAACGTACTTGTTTTAAGGGTATTTTAGGTTATATAGACATGATAGAAGCAGGCGTATTCTACTAAAAGCCAGTACGCTACTGTAAATGTAGTTATTAAAGTTTTATTTTTAATCTGCGTGTTGTTAAATAAACCTAAGCCAGGTGCAACAACCTCAGTCTCAGCTGTTTCCTATAAATAATCAGGTCATGCGAAGACATGGCGCTGGTGTTTGCGATTCCGCTGGCATCAAAATAAGTTTTTGTAAACTCGTGCAACCAGTTTGGTTCGTGGAGACTTTTAGTTGGTATTAGCCACGAGATAACCTTACAAGCTTAAAGCAAGTACTCTAGTGAAAGAAAATAAATTAATGGCTTTTAATCAATATGTTGTACTCGTTGGTTCATTGTAATACTAATAAACAAAACTATATTATTTGTTATTTTACAACTCCATGTGCGTATAGAATATAAGCTGTAAAAATACCACGAATTAAATATAAATTGTCATATTTGCTCTAGATACATATGCAGAGAATATAGTTGTAAAAACACCACGAAATAATCCTAGTCTACCATACCCCGTGGTTGTTAGTTGTTTCTCTAAAACGTTTAAAATAGCTTTTACACTTGTTCAGAAGACAACTATTCTTTCATTCTATATACTTTATATATAACCTCTCACCACGAACTTAAGGCTGTAACTCTTATAAGAAAAGCGTCAAGCAAATATGCTGTTTAAATGTTTCAAGTCAATAGTGTTAAAATTTATTTTAACTTTTTATTATATGCTTTATTATCTGCTTTAAATTACACATACATGTAAAGGCCGGAAAGACGATGGTCATAATTAAAAATAAATGAAAAGTGTTTCAGACTACAGATAATAAATTGCACGTCATCCTGAAATCATACTTAAATATGTATAACACTTTGTGAGGTCTGTAATCGATGTATGTAACTTTTCTAAGTTCAAAATTTTATTTATTTCTTTTTCCAGAATTATTAGAAAATTTTACATAGCTGTAACAGATTTTTCCTTACAGTTTTAAGGGCTACATTCTAGGCGATTAACGTTTAACACTTCACATCTGAAAAGTATTCACAAAAAGGAAGAATTGTTCACTAACTTGAACGTTGGAATATATTTTGTGCAAACCACATGTAATTGATCATTATCAGTATTACGAAAGGACACTATCGAAATATATTTGTAAATACATTAAACTCAGAAAACTTTTTTGTGTTCGTTTTGAGGGCTAAATATGAAAAGCGCAAATATTGGTTTGAACAAGGAAATATTTATGCAATCACAATAAACTCTTACCTCTTAGATACTCATTCCTTTTGTTGCGTTAAGTTCAGTCTTTCCTGTAAGCCGAAAAATTTTCTTGCTTTTAATTTTCTTAGAACACACGCCGTAGCTATTATTCTATTTATTCAGCCACAAACCAACAAGTAACCTCTGACTCAACTGCGGCAGAAATGCTAGGATTTGGTTACCGTTAAGCATTAAGGTACAAAATGGACTATCAGTACTTTGCTCACCACGGGTATCTAAAGTGGATTTTTAGCGTGGTAAGCCTGTAAACTTATCGCTGAGCCACTGGGTAGCGAAATATTATTTTGAATATTATTTAGCATTTAATCTTTTTTTTTCAATATAAATATACAAGAATGTGCATTATTTTGTGAGAAATGCATAGCTTTACAGAAGTTATTATTGTTTTGTTTTTTTCGGTAGAGTTGGGTGATATTTGTTACCATTATTCATTTAACAGTTCTGCCGTTGTTGTAGTACATTATCTATGAAATACTTAACATTCACAAGTATTTTGTGAAACCTGTGAGGAACTACTGAGACAAGAGCCAGAATCTTCGAGTGTTTATTCTTGTTGAGGTGGAAACGAGGTTGGATTAAAAGATAATCCTCAAATATAAGATAACGAAATGTCCGAGGTGCTACAGGTGCAGAAGGTGTGAATATGATTACAATGGCATATCATTTACTCAAAACTTAGTCGTAAGAGAGGTAATAAAACCTTCGACGCAGGAGGTGCTGTCAAGCGTCCAAAGACAAAAGAGAAGTACGTCTGTATACAAGAGTGATAAAAATATAGATGTATCCAACAACTTATCCACAAGTGGGGGCTAGAGCAGAAAGAGTACAGTGATTTAAGATCAGGTAAGGAATTGAATTTAACGAGAACAGCAGGAAAGAGGAATACTAAAATTGTTTGTTTGTTTGTTTGTTTTGGAATTTCGCGCAAAGCTACACGAAGACTATCTGCGCTAGCCATCCCTAATTTAGTAGTGTAAGACTAGAGGGAAGGCAGTTAGTCATCACCACCTATCGCCAACTATTGGGCTACTCTTTTACCAAGGAATAGTGGGATTGACCGTCACATTATAACGCCCCCATGGCTGAAAGGCCGAGCATAATACTAAAATAATGACTAAATAACATTATAGCAGTATACGCAACGTTCACTTTGAGGGGGGCCTGGCATTGCCAGGTGGTTAAAGCACTCGACTCGTAATGTGAAGGTCGCGGGTTTGAATCCCCTTTACACCAAACATACTCGCACTTTCAGCCGCGAGGACGTAATGATGTTACGGTAAATCCTACTATTTGGTAATAAAAGAGTAGCCCAAGAGTTGGCGATGGGTGGTGATGATTAGCTGCCTTTCTCTCTAGTCTTACATTGCTAAATTGTGGATGGATAGCCTTCGTGTAGCTTTGCGCAAAATTCAAAACAAACCAAACCACTTTGATGAGATAAAAACACATTAAAGATTATCCAGTGGTTCTTAACCTTTTTCATCATCTTACCCCCTGAGGCTCTTCAGGGTATTACCGTGACCCCTAAAATAATTTTTGTAATGGTGAACTTTGCGTAAAGGTAAAATAAAACAAAACTATGTGAAGATCCTAATTTATTGAAAATGTTACAAATAAATAACCTTGAGAAATGCTACAAGTGCTAAACAAATGCAAAATCCATGGAATTACTGAACATCATACAAAACCTACTGATTCACTCAGTGTGAGGGTTGATATAATATATACATATATATAATGAGAAAATATACTAAATACGATGGAAACTTTGATATTTAAATTTTAAGTTCGATGTATTAATATTATATAGTTAAAAGATTTAGGCAATTCAAAACGTTGTAATATATGAAAAGTTTACTCAAAATTAGACAGGTGGTTGCGCAACAAGAATCTCGACGCGGTTCAACTGCCGCACTTCAGCGTGTTTCTCATTGGTGGGCAGTTACAGGCACTTACCACAAAAACTACAAACTGCTCCGCTATTTCCCCAATAATTCCCAAACCTTACGTGACTCCCGAAAAACTTCAAACGACCCCCCAGGTTAAGAACCACTGGACAGCTCGGTACAAAGAAAGTTTCGCAGCAAAATTATTCTTGGATCATAACTCTAAATAGACGTGTATCTCACTCTTAGACTTCCGATTTCTGGATCTAATGTTACTCATTATCAACTACCAAAATAATCATACGTCTATTGAGTCAGAGATTCCTTGATATATTTTGTAGAATAATTTATTCTCTACTACTCAAAAAAACCCCACAAAAACAGTGGCACGGCAGTATAGCTGCGAATTTACACTGCTAAAAACCGGGTTTTGATACCCGTAGTGGGCAGAGCACAAATAACCCACTATGTAGCAATCCAATCCAAACTTCTGAAAAGTCTTTAAGTAGCAGAAATG
Source organism: Tachypleus tridentatus (assembly GCF_004210375.1). Taxonomy (NCBI): domain Eukaryota; kingdom Metazoa; phylum Arthropoda; class Merostomata; order Xiphosura; family Limulidae; genus Tachypleus; species Tachypleus tridentatus. The sequence continues at coordinate 60,974,507 of NC_134828.1, forward strand.
CAATTTTCCATTCAAGTAACAACCTATATTTTAATTAAGGCTGTTTATATGTATATGCGTGTGTGTGCTTAAACAACATATTTTATTATATGATAAATCGGCCCTCCTGTGGCTCAGCGGTAAGTCTTCAGGCTTATGACGTTAATACCAAAGTTTCAATGCCTGCAATAGACATAACGCAGATAACCACTTATATTACTTTGTAACAAAGTTACCCGACTACTCACCTATTTTGAACTGATAGATCAAAGGGAAGGTAGTCTGTCAACGATACCCATTGCCACACTTTGAGCTACCCTGATCAAAAAGTTGGATTTGACACTCATTTTTAGGAGGGTACGAAGTACGAAACACAAATTGTCGATTTTAAAGTTTGTTGCTTGTTTCGATGCTTGTCTCATAAGGACGAAAAAAGAATAAATTTTCAATAAAAAACGGGAAGTAAGGTTTGGCAATAATAGCAGCTATTAATAAATCATCTTATTTTAACGTCCCTAATTTAGTAGTGTAAGATTAGAGGGAAAGCAGCTTGTCATCACCACCCACCGCCAACTCTTGGGCTACTATTTTATCAACGAATAGTGGGATTGACCGTCACATTATAAATGTGAAAGGGCGAGCATGTTTGGTGTGACGGGAATTCAAACCCGTGACCCTTAGATTACGAGTCGAATGCCTTAATCCACCTGGCCATGCCGGGTCCCGTGAAATTTAAAAACCAAAGGTGAAATTATTTGCGAAATCAAATTATAAGCTATTTTTAAGGAAAATAATTCGCCTTAATTAATATGAGACAAATCACAGTTTGCTTTTATATATGTATGTATAATATCTAACTTTTTATATTCTAACCGATTACCCGTGGCACCAGTGCATTAGATCCACGTGTGACGTTTTATGACGTCATATCTCTGCACCCTGAGAATGAAGAAAAATAAAGTTCTCCGTGACAGGAAACGGAGACGAAATGGGAAAATCGGACTTAGTTCCACTAAGTCTGGCCCCGGCATGGCCAAGCGTGTTAAGGCGTGCGACTCGTAATCTGAGGGTTTCGGGTTCGCATTCCCGTCGGGCCAAACATGCTCGTGGGGGCGTTATAATGTGACGGTCAATCCCACTGTTCGTTGGTAAAAGAGTAGCCCAAGAGTTGGCGGTGGGTGGTGATGATTAGCTGCCTTCCCTCTAGTCTTACACTGCTAATTTAGGGACGGCTAGCACAGATAGCCCGCGAGTAGCTTTGTGCGAAATTCAAAACAAACAAATAAACACTAAGTCTGTTTGCTCTAGCCTTCCATAATTTTCAAGTGATAGCTTAGAGGGAAGGCTGTTAGTTAACACCATCTACCGTCAACTCTTGGGCTATTCTCGCCAAGTCGGATAACGGGATTTGACTGTCATTTTTATAACTTATATATGGTCTCTAGTGCAGAACTAAACAAAAGGTTGCCTGAGCCCATTTGTGTGTGTGTGTGTTATAAGGTATCATTTTTATTGCTGAAGAATACTGAGAGGTTTTTCTTTTGGCGATAACAAGCCGCGGACCAAGAATATTCAGATCCGGTACACTGGTCAGTGGGCCGTGTTCGCTCCTCAAATATTATTTATTCACCCAATTAAATCTTCTCTGCGGATAATGTTTTATTCAAACAGCCACAACAGCAAACTCCTTGATTCTGTGTGCAATGTTTATGTGCAGTTCACGTATATTTGTAATTACCCTGTAACAGATGCAAAGAAAACGATAATTAAAATGGTTTGAAGTACATCATTTTCGATCCATTCAGTATTTTTACTGCCTAAATAAAAGTGTTTATTTAACACTTATGTCGAACGCATCAGAAGATGTCCAACAGCACATATATATTCGGTTTTCGGCCCACTAACAAGAATCTTTTCCTCACTTAAAGACGAAAACAACTGAAATTTTTTTTTACTTTTTGTTTATTTTTTCTGGCTAAGTCACTAATCAAGAAGTTGTGTGTATCCTTATTCCTTCATGACCTCTCGTTTCTGTTTGAACTTTTGAGTATTAATACGCTTATTAGTTGAGCTAATGGGAAATGTTTTTCTATTGTTTAAACCCATTGTTTAAGTTTTAGATACCTACTCTGGGAGAGATAAGTCATATTCTATCTCTTAAATTTTAATAATATTATTTTAAAGTTGAAGCTACACAAAAGGTTGTATGTGTTCTGTACATAGAAGACAATCAAACCCTAGATATTGACGTTGTAAATCTTTACATTTATCGCTAATCCACCAGGGAGCTGCAGTATTTAATTCAAAAGCAAAGTTTCTTTTTCAGGTAGCATTATGTTGCCTTATTTATCTTGCATGGTGTTCTTAAAGTTTAAAGCGACCGAACTATTTCAATTTTAGAAACGATAGAGGATTGTTTGTTTTTGAATTTCGCGCAAAGCTACATGAGGGCTATCTGCGCTAACCATCTTTAATTTAGCAGTGTAAGACTAGAGGGAAAACAGCTAGTCATCACCACCCACCGCCAACTCTTGGGCTACTCTTTTACCAACGAATAGTGGGATTGTCCGTCACATCGTTACTCCCCCATGGCGAAAATGGCGAGCATGTTTGGTGTGACGGGGATTCGAACCCTCGACCATCAGATTACGAGTCAAACGTAATACCCGGCCATACCGGGCCACGATATAGGAAACGAAAATATTTTCGTACAAACAGGCCACTGCATTAACAAGAACTAATGGTATATTAAATGGTGTATTTCTGAGGTCAGCCAGTGCGAATGTATTTACAAATAGTTGTTAGAGTTTGGTAAAGTATTTTGTGGCTAAAACTGTTATTCATTGTTTAGTTTCTTACAGAAAGAACATTTCTGTTAAATATTCTGTAATGTGAGGAAACCCAAACGAAACGGAAAGTCAAAATTATAAAGCATCACAACGAAGCTTGTTGATTAGGATAAAAAATGTATCATACCTCTAATAAACGTTTTCTCTCTTGTGGGCCCGGCATGGCCAGGTGCTTAAGGCACTCGGCTCGTAATCCGAGGGTCGTGGGTTCGAATACCTGTCACAACAAACATGCTCGCCCTTTTAGCCGTGGAAGCATTATAATGTGACGGTCAATCTCACTATTCGTTGGTAACAGAGTAGCCCAAGAGTTGGCGGTGAGTGGTGATGACTAGTTGCCTTACCTCTAGTCTTACACTGCTAAATTAGGAACGGCTAGCGCAGATAGCTCTCGTGTAGCTTTGCGCGAAATGCAAAACAAGCCAATTCACTCTTGTGAAAAATTTTTCGGCTGTAGCCGTGATTTTGTTTTATGTGACTCATTGGATCTTTTCAGCTAACAGAGTAATATTGTATCTGCCTTTTTTATTTAGAATAAATCATAGCATCTGCCTTGGTTAACTAGTAGAAATCACAAGAGTTTCCTGGTACTAAGTAGCCTGGAGCATGAAGAAAGAGATGCTACCGATCTCTATCCTTGACTTCTCTACCATCCATCACTATAAAATCCAGTTTTCTGTCGTCTATGGAATTTTTTCCCTGGACGCATATCGTTCACGATCACGTTACTCAGCGTGTTGTATTTTTGCTCCAAATTATGCTAAAAATATCTCATCTTCTTACCTTGACTTGTTCAAGAAGAGTTCTTGTACATACTTCAACCCTGTGATCTTGTAAGTGAAGATTCATTTACATTTGAAAGACTGTTAACCTGAGTAACCACCCTCTTTTGTTTTGTCTTTTGTTTTCAATTAAACGCAAAGCCCACCACGATGTCTAGCGGTGTGAGTCCGCAGACATAATGCAATGCCACTGTGGGTGAGGGGGGGGAGCTCTTTTGCATAAAAGTAGTGATATGATTTTAAAGGAATGAAGACAGCCCATAACGTGTAATTCGGGTAAATTGTACAATGATCTTTTTTTATAATTATAAATATATTTTTATCTTGTTATTTGTTCCGTATTATTTCAGTTATCTTTAAGTAATTATCCAGTTGCGACTTACTAGAAAGTAGTTAAGCCCATTACTAGCTAGATTTATGTACTTATGTAAGTTATATCTCAGGAAATGAGGTCATTTTTATACATGTATACGTTAGTCTTGTGTAATTGTTAACCATGCATACGTTAAGTTTCACGTAGTGATGCTGTTATTAGATATTCAATCATACCAGTCTTTATGAAAGCATTTTTCACTGATAACCCTTCATTTGAGTTTTATTGAAATATTTTCCTTGGAAGAACTCTTGATTAATATCTTAACGTTTTTTCTTTAGATTTATCTAATTAATAGTTTCTGTAATTCATAACATTTTACTTGTGATTCTGTTTTACTGTGGATTACAGTTACTCATTTTAGATAACACACACACACAAATGTGAAACAAATAATTGTTTCTTTTTTTAAATCTGTGGTGACAAAATTGTTTAGCAGTTGCTTCAACATTTCTGTTGATTTGATTATTAATTTCATCTTGAATCGAATTTACCGACGTTTTATTGCTATCTAACTTTACAAACAACTTTATCTGGTTTATAATGAATTTTCAATACAGTATTAAAGTAGTCATTTAGAGCTCCGAAACGAGTAACTTGACTTTTTATCAACAAAGCCCAAGGTCACATGAAACTGGTTTCAAATATTTAACTAAGTCATAAAGTATTTTATAATAAAAGTTATGTAGCTAGAGTTTAGAAAAGCCACATTTTGTCAATAAATGGACTTAGAACTATGACGTCAATGCTTGCAATCGTTGGTGTTAGTTTTAAAATTCAAGTATACTCACTCACTTCTTCTCTATGTAAACTTTGAATGTAGTCTCTCACTCTCAACTTATGCATAACTAAAAGAATATTAGGTCTTTGTGTCTGTATAATTAATAATGTATTGGTGAGTAAAATACCAAAAGTTGATACTGAGGTCATTTTTTTGCTAAAACTTTGGCTTAGAATGCTGATAAGAGCTGTTATAAATATATATATAGACTTATGTGTGTTTGTGTAAGTGTAGTATACTGTAAGTGATAAAAGGGTCAACCTATCAGAATTGTGCAGGAACCAAGAGTAACATTCTACTTCTTTAAAAAAAAACAACAACAGGAAAATCTCAAAATGTAAAAATTACTTCGAACGAGAATAAGGTTTTCTCTGAGTCGCAGAGATTTTAGCATTTTTAAGTGTTAAAAAGCACGCTGAAGAGATGCGTTAAGCAATGGTGTGTATAAATATACACCATTTCATACGTAAACGATGTTTTGTTACAGTTTACATTACACTTCAACAAACACGATTTCGCACGTTAGGAAATGTACGGGATGGGCTTCATCCCCTTGGAATCTCATTGGATATGACCCCCAAACTCTTTCTCTGATACATCATTTTTACCTCCCATAGAGAAACTTATCTCTGTGTGTCTATTTGTATATACACAAATACTAAAAACTACATATAAAAATACATGAATAGTTTATATTCCGAGAAGTGATAATTGTATAGTTAACTAGTATAGTGTTTAATAGGAAAATAACCGGAAATTCTTCAAAAAAATAAACACGTAAAATAAAGTAACGTCTAACTGAAACGAGAGAAAACATATATTAACACCTGAAGATGTAGTGAGCATCGTAACACTTGTTTAGAAATAAAATACACAACATTTAAAAATTTAGTTAGCAGTCATCACTATTGTCTGAGTGCTAACAGGAAGTCAGTCAGTTTGTTCTGTTTAAGTGCAATTTTACCCTATGGGTTGTTTACATTATGCCCACCGCAACTATTGAACTCCTAGTATCTGGTGTAATAACCTAGCAAGCTTAGCACTGGGCGCTCGAGTGAAGTAGGAAGCTATTTCTCTTTAACAAGACTTTTGCTGCTATTTTCTTCAGCTTTATTCGTGAAATGTTTATATTTTCTTGTAAATTAAATGACATACTTTTTCAAGTCACTAGGTTATTATATCTTTGAGCAATAAAAACATGTATAGTTAATGCATAGAATTTTGTAGTATATGCGTGTGTTTTCTTATAGCACAGCCACATCGAGCTATTTGCTGTGTCCACCGAGAGGAATTGAAACCCTGATTTTAGCGTTGTAAATCTATAGACTTACTGCTGTACCAGTGGGGGACTTGTGGTATATTCGCTCTGAGGTTTGTAGTAGTTAATCTTGATAACCGACAAAAAAAACATTCTAATTTTATAATAATGGCTCTGTAAAGGAGCAACTTCAACCTTTTTAGAAAGTGAAACCATAACGTTTAAATCTACCAGCCCCTCTCCCCATGGCATAGTGATATTTTTGCGGACTTACGATGCTAGAAACTGGGTTTCGATACCTGTGGGGAGCAGGGTACAAATAGCACATTGTGTAAATCTGTACTTCAACAATCTAAACATATAGTTTAATGTAGTAGTTAAAGGAAACAGAATATTTCACTTTTATGTCTCAACATTTTATGTATAGCTGGATTACACTGGATTGATTCTTGACCAAAAGCAAGACTTCTTTCCGTATGATAACATACCACTTGAATATGAAAAAGAAATTTAAAGTGGTTCCTTTAGTTTCGTCCCCTAATAACTCACAACGCTGTGTAACTTTGTGCTTATCATAAAACATTCATTTAGTCCCGTTCCTGCAATTCCAAATCCTAATTTGAGGTAAAAGACCTGAAATAGTTAGTCCAATCACGTTACAATTATATCAAGTTTAAATATGAAATGGAGAAAACATAAAGTAGTTTCTCCAATTTCAGTTGAAATAAGTTAATTGTATTTGTTAAGAAGTAATAACAGTTACAGTATGGCCTAGATACAAAAACAAAAAATATTTAAAAAAAGAATTTAAAAAAAAATGTAACTACTGAAAATTGTGGGAGCTGGACAAAAATAAGGCGCGTAAAACAGGTTTAACTTGACATAAACTCGTTTTGTGTGTTTCACTACTGAGTTAGTAGCTGAACATTTCTTATAAATATTGTAAATATTGTATAAGCATTATAACAGTTAAAAATAACATTTTTAAAACTTTATAAGCTACACCTTTTACAGGGTACTCTTGAAACCTAAAATAACTTATTCAACGATCCAGAGAAATAATTAAAATGGAAGAAAAAATTTGTCATCAAGTAATATACACATTTTTGAGGAGACGAGTTATGAACTAATTCTACTAATTATTTTGAATGTTTTTGATGTTGGAAGATAGGAAATATTTTCGTGAATTACAGTAAACGTTTCTAGTGATTTGAAATACTTGAAGTAACTCATCATGGTATTGCTCTGTCCCCTTACATACTGTGATGGCAGAACAAATAATACCGAATAAGACGAGTATCTTCATCATTGAATACTACTACTACAGTTTTACTGTATTTATTTTTAAATATTTGATGTACAGATAAAGTAATCAGTAATTTGAAAATAAGCTTTTTGTTTATACAACACATATAGCAGCCCAATGTTTTGATTATACGTATTATACTTAGTAAATAAAATGGTTCTGAAAGAATAATTTTAGCAGTAGTCCGATATCTCTAATTAGTGTTGAAATACATAGTATTAAAACCTCTATTTTATACATCGATGTTGTATTTATTTTTAAAGACAAGCTATTCTGTTCCTCATCGTTGAAAAGCGTTTAATACCTAATCTTTAAATTTTCTTTGCATTTGTAAAAGAACAACAAAACGTGATATAAGATGTGCTAAACGTATATGATAATTTATAAGAATATTGTTACACATTTATTCATGCAAACTTCATAATTCTATAACGCTACTTTAGTTTTACGAGAAATGGGTTGTTGTGAATATGAGGATTTAGGATTCATAACCAACTGTCTCTAAAGCGGACATAGCATTTTGAGGTCGTAGGAGCACTATAAGAGCGATGTTCAAATCCCACTACTTAATTAGACAATAATTGGAATTGGGTGCTGCTGGCTAGCTGTCTTTACGTTAATCTATCAGTTTAAAATTAGTATCAATCGTGCACAGATGAACAAACATTCGATTGCGGCACTGAGTGAAAATTCTAAAACAAACGAACAAATTTTACGACAGCTGCTAAAAATGTACGCTCATTGACAGTTTAAAACCTGAATATGAAAAAATCTTTCTATATACTAAAAATTATGATTAGATTCGGTTCATCACCTGTAACAAATGTAATATGCTAGGATTATTACTCAATTTTGTAGTCTTCAAACCTTCTAAAAATTCTAGCAAGCAACTGGCTAAAACTTTTTTTGGTGATACTGCGCAACTCCGGTCAAAGGAAAATATTTTTTTAGTATAAAAAGATAATCAAAATACACCCACAGTTTCTAAGAACTTGGCGAGAATGGGAGGATTACTATTTGTTTTCCCCTTTTTTCTCAGACATTAATTTTCGACTAGGTGCTAAGCTTAATAATATGCAGAGCACGAATTATTTGAACACACTACGTTGCTGTAAATGTTTCTAGGATGAGGACACCCGATATAATCCTCTGAATTATTATAAACGCTTCTGGTGTCGTGAGGTGCGAAATAATTCCTTGAATTACTGTAAACGTTTCTGACGTGATGAAATGCGAAATACTCATATGGAGGACAAAGATAACTAAAACAAAACGATTTCAGTAATTTTCTGGACCATCTGTTTATACGAAAACTGCAAGCGACTAACTAAGCTTTTTTTTTTTTTAATCATAAGTTACTAAAAATGGTGGAAAACATATACTGTGTGTAATCATTAACTATGTATAAATCAAATAATTAATACAGACGATATAGGATATGAATAACCTTATTTTTCCTGACCTTGCATATTACAGCTCTAGTCTAATTGTTTGTCACACTAAATAAACTTCATATTATACTGTATTGTTAAATAAATTAATTTCCACACAAGTATCGGATAAAATTGCTTAATAACAGTAGGTTTGTGGAGGAAATTTTTAGAGTGATATGAATTTGGAAAGTTGACTGTTTAAACTGCACATGTGATGTTAAATGCAAAATTGTTTTTATTATGACACAAAGCACAAAAACTATGGTCGTATTTGCGTAGACGAGTAGATAATTGCCTCTAATGGATCTATGGATCGAATTATGGTTGTTAAACATTTCAACACAAAAGTATAATATCGCTGCATTATCCTCTTTGGCAGAGTAGATAATATCTGCTATAGAGAACAAAGGCAACTAGAACAAAATGATTTCAACGGTTTTATGGGCAACGTGTTTACCGCAAACATGCATGGCAGTTAACTAAACAAACATTGTAAAATTATTATATGGTACTAAAAAGGGCGGAAAACATATGGTATTCTTGCAAATCATGACTATATTTCAGTTGTTTGATTTTTTAAAATTTTATGCTAACAGTTTTAAAATTTTGCTTTCGTTTTTACGAACTTATAACTTTTAGTTGAATGTTAAGTGTTGAGAAATAAATGAATGCTAAAATCTTTCAAGTCTACTTGTTGAGTGGACCTTTCTTAATAAGATCACTCTCAAACAAATGCTATGATGGATTAAGTCAGAAGAAATTAGATCTGAGACATTAAAGGTCATTTTTACACAGTAGTGTTAATAATATTATAAAAGTTAGACGTAAATCTTACCGTTTTTGCTATTGAGCTTAACATTTGATTAGAGTCATTAGCATAATTAATGAGGTTGATTCTCAACGAATATTCCTGAACTACAGAAAAGTGATTGAATTTTCTGGAACGATTGAGGCCTAAAAATATATAAAGCGCCGAAACTTTCTGGAATGTAAATTAAACGGCAGTGAACTTACTAGAATTAAAATTTACAGGTAAGTTGTGGTGACATTCACGTGCGAAAGTTTTTAGAGCCTAGAAGTTTCTGAGTTCTATCATATTGTATAAAAGTTACTAAGGATGGCTTGAAGTGAATACCTTTTGTAGAGACCTAACCGAGTGTGGCACGGAATGACCAGGTTGTTAAGGCACTCGACTCGTAATCTAAGGGTCGCGGGTTTGAATCTCTGTCGCATCAAACATACTCGCTCTTTCACCCGTGGGTGTGTTATAATGTGACAGTCAATCCCACTATTCGTTGGTAAAAGAGTACCCAAGAGTTGGCGTTGGGTAGTGATGACTACCTGCCTTTCCTCTTGCCTTAAACTGCTAAATTGGGGACGGCTAGCGCAGGTAGCTCTCGTGTAGCTTTTCGCGTAGTTCAAAACAAACCAAACCGAGTGCAGAAGTCATCACGCTTGAGCTTTTATAAAACTTGGAATTGTGTGTGACAATTTTTTCAAAAGCTGGAATTGTATTTGACGGTGCAATTAGACTCGTTTAAGCATATTGTGTAAAGAAATTCTTGGTTTTGACTGGTTACTTTTTAGGATTTTTGTGATTTTGTGAATATTGTTAGATTAATAATTGTGTAAGCATTGTTACTGTTAAATTCGTCTAATTGTAATTTAATAAATGTCTGAATAATTACTATTGTAAACTGCCTCTGTCTTCTTTGTTAGTTTCACGATCGGTACTTTTTTACCGTACCAGTCGCTCCCCGCTAATACAGCGGTATGCCTACGGATATACAACGCTAAAATCAGGGCTCGCTTCTCCGCGGTGGGCTCAGCAGATAGCCCTATGTGACTTTGCTATAAGAAAACACAAACAAACAAACCGTAACAGTCGTATATTCACACAGGCTCTGTTTTTGGTCCATGGCAACTTAGTTGGAACTTTCCAGATACTTAATAAGTTGTATGTGTTTCCTGTAATTTACATTATTAAATGTAAGGAATTAAATATATGTTTTAGTTATCTATAGTATTTGGTATATCAATGTATAAAATAATATTTATTAGACAATAGTAATCCCAATGATAGGTATGGTACATGGAGATTTACTGGTGACGATTCATTTTGGTGTTTAATAATATTGCTGTAAGGCCCAACTTTGTCAGTTTGTTTTGTTTGTTTTTTGGAATTTCGCACAAAGCTACTCGAGGGCTATCTGTGCTAGCCGTCCCTAATTTAGCAGTGTAAGACTAGAGGGAAGGGAGCTAGTCATCACCACCCACCGCCAACTTTTGGGCTACTCTTTTACCAACGAATAGTGGGATTGACCGTCACATTATAACGCCCCCACGGCTGGGAGGGCAAGCATGTTTGGCGCGACGCGGGCGCGAACCCGCGACCCTCGGATTACGAGTCGCAAGCCTTACGCGCTAGGCCATGCCAGGCCCTACTTTGTCAGATGTTCTTGTACCGAAATGCTGCTAGCAGAGAGGATACACAGAAGATGATGTGATATGATTTTCATTTAATGTATCGTGAACTTAACATATATATATATATTAATAAGCAGTTTTTAATTTTTTCACATTATCTTTACGTCCTGTGTCATATCAATGGCCTTAGTTCTGCACTATATCTACAGCAACAATCTACTTTTATTTCCTAGCAAGCAGGTTTTGAATCACTCTGGATGACACATACATTTGTTGCTATAATCATTTGTTTTTGAATAAAGTCACAATGGGCCATCTGCTGTGTTCACTGTGGGGAATCAAACATGGTATTTTAATGTTATAAGCCTGTAAATTTATCACTGATCCAGAAGGAGAAAGGAGCTCCAAACTGTTCCTTTTTGAATAAGAATCATGAGCGCTAGAATAAAATAGCCAAATCACACACAAAATACATTAAATATAACAATACTATGTTTAACTGCCTCTCTGTCAATTTGTAATTGAAAAGGTTGATTATTTTAAACATGAAATTACTAATACGAGTTTTGGTGGAAACGTGCTTCCGTTTAGTTTGATCATGTAAATTGAACACTTAAAATAAGAACTAGTCAAGCGACTACTTTTGAATAGTAAATCAGGTAGTCAAGCGGTGCCAAAAAAGACTCTCCAAGTTGTCGCTAAAATCGATGACTACCTAATATGACCATTAAATATTAGTCATTTGTGTAGCCGGAAAATAGTCAGGTGATGGTGGCTGGGATACCTGGCAGGTAGTAAATTTGACTGCTCTATGATAGGCGTTATGACTTTTGTTAGGTAGTCATTCTGGCCAATGCTGACCACCTGACAATAGTTTCATTGCCTACCTGCAAAGCACTACAGAGTAGTCATGACATAGTCAGTGGGACCCTATTCGTCCAAGGAGCGGTTGTCATAATGACCATCCATTAACAATGGACTGTTGTCATTATGACTATCCAACGACCATGGAAGATAAGTCATGTTAACCCGGTCAGAACCATCTCTGCAATGTCAGTGTTAGGCAAAGAGACCATCTTCAGTCAGTTGTGGTCAGCAGAATAATCACTGAGCATTTAACCCGCTGCCATCTGAGGATTCAACCTAAGTCCCAGTAACCTGCCACCATCCTGAAAAATATAAAATGCATTTTAGCAGCACCATTTTTATTCCAAACTGAACACAAGTGTACATCAATATACATGTACCAAAATAAAATTCAAAATGCAGCAACAATTTGAAAATAAACAACTGAACTTTACACTTGGTTTTTGAAAATTCGCCCTGGATCAAATACACATGAGAAGTTACTATTACCAGATCTGATATAACCTTATGGCTTTGAACACTTTCCTCTTCCTTTACCTTTGGACGTTTTGACAGATTTCCCGCTGCTACGTTTTTTGACATTCAAGAGATCAAGCAACTGAAGAACACATCTGTCTGCATCTTTTTCAGATTTTGTAATTTTCCTGGACTCATCATAGAGCTTCAGAACAACTCTTTCAACAAAGTTGAAAGTTTTCTTGAGTTTTGTTGGAAATACAAAGTTGAAGATATAAAAACTCCCTATATACATAGTGAATGCTTCCACAAAATCTTCAGTGGCACAAATATCAAAGCCATCAACATATAGTTTGAATTCCTGATCACAAAACTGAGAAACTGAAATACATTGAATGTATATACCACTCTCAGCAGGTTCCCTAACTTCAGTACCCACCATGATACTTTCACTTTCTTTCAGAAGAAAAGGTATACCAAGAATGGTAATACTAGATGTAACATCAGGCATGTGTGAGGACTGTTTCATAAGAAATGCTAGCAATGGATTATTTTCTGGTGATATGTTTCTGTCCTGCAGGTGAGAATTTACTGGAGTCCTTATATTAAGAAAGTTGGACACTCCTTTTTCTGCATCATTTCCTAGCCGCTTAAATTCATTAAATAGTTGTGCTAGTGATGCCACAAGGAAAGGATAATGCTCTATAAGTTCATTGACAGGAGTGTTGTCAATGACCAGTGTCCTACGATCATGCAGAGTTTTGTCCATAAGCAAGTCCACTTTACAAAGATCACCTTTTTTTCTGCAATGCAGACAAGTTTTCATTAATTCCTTGTGTTTTTCGGTGGAAGTTTCATCTTCCCCAACTGGCTTTTCACACAAGTATTGCTCTAATCCATATAGCCTCTGTTCTGAGATGTGGTTTGGAAATGGGGTTTCATCTGTTACAGTTTTCGTCTTTCTCTTTCTTTCTTGGACTATAGGCAATGATGAATCCTTCCGCTTTCTGTTATTCTGGAATTTCTGACGAAGCCTCATCCTCCACAGCTCCTGCAATTAGAATTGACAGAATTAGTTCTATTGAGAATGAATAACAAAACTGCCCTGGTAAAACTATAATTATTTCAAACAGTATTTCTTTTAAACCACTTTTGGCATTTTTCAGATTTAATTTGAGAAACTGAAAGTTATACACAAACTGGTTAATAAGTCAGTTGTACGAGTTCATCTTGACAATGTATTCTCTTTAGCGTCAAATTAGTTGAGTTTCATCAGTTGAGTCATGTTACATCGTATACAAACAAAACAAGTATTTCAAAGTATCAAAATAGTATTTTCCACAGCCCCTTCTTGGTAGACATAAGTACTTGTGTGTATTTTAAAAAATATAAAACTTCCCACAAAATTTTCACTTGTTTCTTCACTAATATTATGCAACACAAAAATGTTATTTAATTTATTTTGTAACTAATGAACATATTTCTTGCAGAATACATTTACATCCTTACAAGTGGTGATATGGTCATTCCTGTTATACACTTTAGGACGAATTTTATTGGGCTCATTAGCTTTTGGGCTCATAAAGTCAAATGTATAGAAAAAGAATATATCTGTGATGAAAATATATTTCACAACAAACTTAACATAATGCACATGTAGATAGTACTTACACGAACACCTTAGGTGTTAGATTTGGCAGCCATAATAGAACAGGACAAATTTTGAAACATTACTTGTAGTTTTGTAAGCAATTTTTTTCATTTTCACGCAGCTGCAGAATTGTTTTAGCTAAGGCTCTTCGCTTGTCTATGACAACCATCTCCTTATTACCATCAACTGCCTCATCACTGTCAGAGTTTTTATACCTCTGTTCCATACAGTATTCGGCACATTCACCACCAGCTTCATTATCATGCATACTGGTAGGAGCAAATTATCCATGCTTTTTATTTATATGTCTTTTGAAACATCTGATGCTTTTGAATGGTCTTTCACATCCATTAACCCCACATGGGACAACAAATCCAGGCTCATGCTCATGAACCAAAGTAAAATGTGAAAGAAGCCTGCTAAAATGCCTGAACTTATAATTACATTTAATGCAAAGGAAAATATTAAAAACTTCTGACTGTTCTGCCATGTTTAACTCCAAAGTTTACCAAACTTCACAGTGTCTATTAATAAATAGAATAAATAATGTTTCAGGTCTTTTTTTGTACCTGAAAAGATTTTCAGATAGTTTGTAATATTAAATTAAAGCAACACACATTAAACACAATATACGTTTCACTTTTTCGCTGTTTTCAAATGATTTATCTTGCCACCCCATTTGTAACTCCATTATTGGCTGTGTCAGTGAATCCCACTATAATACACACGTCGCATAAAGTGTGTACGCTTTAGCATTTGTAGCTCTGCTGATTTATTAAAAATAAGGATTCATTATTTACGTATTATCGTATGTCATCTTTAATTATTATTAAAATAATAACAGACGAGGTTCCTTTTAATGAGTATACAACTTTCATCTGTGTAGCGGTGGCCGTAACAAATCTTTTTAGCAGCGGTGTAGTTGGCGCTAAATTTAACAGAGCAGCAACATGGATCATTGCGGGCTTTTGATTCTACCACAGGATATGCATTCAAGATACCAAATGTGTGCATTTGTGATGTCAAGACTGGGGAATGTTTTCGATTTCATACTTGCTTCAAAGCATTACCTAAATATTAATATTCCTGCTCTACTACTACTAGACTACAGTAGTACAGACCTACACAATATAACGGGCAACCATCCTTGTTTACACATAACGAGTTGTACAAAAAATACGGATGGATTCACTTCAGCTAATCTAGAAAGTTAAACATTCGTATTCTTATATTGTTTTATTGAAACATAGTATAGGAAAATAAGACATAAACGATTAATATTTACCTGGATTTCTTCTTTCCGTCATCTGCGCGGTTACATGGCAATTGCGCAATGTCAGTACAAGTTTCGGTAATAATAAATTCTATAAATGTCATAAGTAATTATCCAATGTGGGACAAAATATTGCTGTGTGTGATTTATCCCCCCCCGGCCCCTTTGAGTTTATAGTGTCATCCCTACCTTTGGCTGCCGCAAAGGAGTGGACCGTGTCGTCTTTACTCCCCCCCTTTGTATGTATTGTTGTATGTGAGCCCCTAACCCCCCTCCCTGACCACCCAAACCTTTCTACGTTTGGATTATTGATTAAGAGAAATATTTTATGTGTGTGTGTTTTAGGTTACTTATCCCACGTGACTGTATCTTTGTAAAATAAATAAAAATAATAAAACCCGTTGCTCAATTCATACACACACATACATTCAATGAAAGTATTTAGATTTTAGTCCTTAGAAATAAATTATAATATAAAAATAAATACTGCTGTTAAAAATTGCATATTTTGTTTATATCATAAACATCTATATTTGAAACTGATATTCAAAGCGTAGAAACGTATGAAGTGTAATGGTGACTGTAGCTCAGTTCCAAATACAGATATTTATTGTGTAAATAAAAATAATTGTTTTTTATGATTTTACACAAGGGCTTGGCATGGCCAAGCGCGTAAGGCGTGCGACTCGTAATCTGAGGGTCGCGGGTTCGTGCCCGCGTCGCGCTAAATATGCTCGCCCTCCCAGCCGTGGGGGTGTATAATGTGACGGTCAATCCCACTATTCGTTGGTAAAAGAGTAGCCCAAGAGTTGGCGGTGGGTGGTGATGACTAGCTGCCTTCCCTCTAGTCTTACACTGCTAAATTAGGGACGGCTAGCACAGATAGCCCTCGAGTAGCTTTGTGCGAAGTTCCAAAAAAACAAACAAACAAACAAATTTTACACAAGTGTCCAAGAAGAATTTTCAAGTTATCACAAATTTGCGAGGAAATCTGTTATTGGTGCTTCAGTTAACAGTTAAAGCTCTTCTACTTAAAAAAAACCTAATGTTGCATTCAACAGCTATTTAACGGTTGTTGGTGAGCGATATAATAGAGGCTAAGTGTGAAGGTATCTGACCAAGCTTATCTTATGATTTGTATTATAACCATTCGTTTTTGGATGACTAAATAAATATAAATATTTATGTTAAACACCCCGTTCTACTAAAATCAAATAAAACGCAATTTTTTTTCTCTTATGAACAAATCTTATTGTTCATAGCATATTTGGCGTGACGGGGATTTAAACCCGAGAACCTCAAATTACGAGTCAAGCGTTCTAGCCACCTGGCCATGCCGGGCCTTGTATATATACGTATAAAATGTATACAAATATATAGTTGTAAAATGTAACTTTCTCATTAGACTTGTTTGATTTGTTGTTTTTAAATATAATTATTGTAAGGATTTGTGCAGCATTTCGTAGCTTACATAACTCAACTGACAATGAAATCAGGAAAGAAGTAGTGACACTGATTCGTAAGTTTACTTTTATTGTCGTAACAATGGTGCCAAATGTTTTGGTTTTAAGAAATTTATAACTCGTCAGTAGTTTAACTTTTTGATGTGGTTCTCGACAAAAACTGTTTGGTTTAATACGCGAACGTTAATACTATGAATAATTTTACTGTTTAATTGGCCAAACTGATAATTTATTCCTCGGTAAGTTTTACAATTAAAAGGCACTAACCAACATCTATTAATCTACTACCGTGTTTCTCCGATAATAAGACCTACCCATAAAATAAGACCTAGTGTGATTTTTGGGGATAGTTTTAATATAAGCCCTACCCTTAAAATAAGCCCTAGTTAAGAGTGGCAGGAAGTGGAAAAAAAATTAATTTATTAATTAGATTAATAGTTAGTTAATTAGTTTGTTTAAGTATTAATCAGTTAGTTTAATAGTTTAATAATAGTTTATTTCAAATGGTTAGTTTAATAGTTTTACTTTGTAACTTCATTTTTTTAATATATCAAAATAAGACATCCCCCGAAAATAAGCCCTAGTGTCATATTTTGGAGTGAAAATTAATATAAGCGCTGTCTTATTTTCAGAGAAGCACGGTATATGTAGCTAATATTTTAACACTTCACCTGCATGGCTCAACAAACCTTTGGTTGAGAATGTTTGGCATACTATTACAACAAACTGTCTGCGTTTTTAATTTCTGCGGGCTTATCAAGCCGAGAAATAAAAACCAAAACCTGTTTGATCAACAAAAAGCTATGACAACTAAGGTTGTAGTAAAATATCCGTATTTGTTATATTCCTCACCAAATCTGTGCGATAATTTTATTTAGAATGCTATAGGATTTCCTAGAGACGTCACGCCTCATAGAAATGAATGACACGTTCACTGGCCACTCGGCAAGCCTTATCCATTGAGCATGGATGAATGTTAAATAAAAGCGGCACGACATGTCAGAAAAACCAACAGTTTGAAACGCAGTAGTGTCTGATAAGAATTAGTGCCCCACATCTGAGGAAGTGAGCAACTTGCTAAGTCAGTCAAGTTACGAGAACATACTGTACAGGTGAGGTGTTCTGAGCCCCGTCGGGTGCATTTACACGTTCCTTGTTCTTGAAAGTAAAAATAGGAAATAGATAACCGTTCATTTCCAAAACATTTTATATCGTTAATCATTATTTATTATTTCTAAAGATTATAGTTGTATGTAAGCACTAGCTAGCTCTTTAAATTAACAATACTATTTTCCAGAAATATATTTAGATTATTTTGCATATGTTTTATTTGCTATATAAGATTACAATATATTTTATCATAGAAATACTTAAACACTGAAATTGTAAGACGGTATCTAAGATAGAAAAATTATTTCTAATTAGTGTAGTATTTGTTCATAATCCATAGATTACTTTAAAAATAAAAAAGTACAGAAGTGAATTCCATATTTTAACGTTGCTAGGTTGATGGATCATTTGATAGTAGTTAAAATATTTTGTCTTCCATTTTGTCTTTTCTCTATATCACAAGAGCAAATAAACATTTAATTTTGTACGAGTTTTAATTATTGGTGTAAGTTTTGTTTTCAAGTGTGTAGTAAACTGAGTGATGTTCAAATATGTTTATAACTAGCAGAATAATGCATTCCACCGTGAAGTATGTCGGAAGTGTTTAGAGAGGTGTTTAACTTTCGTTATCGACTGTTATAAAAAAAATAAAGGATTTCAACTGCGTATTCATGCACAGTTGGAAACAATTTTTTTATTTATAATCCCATAGAAATATTTGAATTCTTTATCTGTCGTTGTCTGCTCTAGTTATAATTGATTTATAACATAAAACTTTAGAATTAACTCTTAAATATTAAGCAGTAATCATATGAAGAACATTAACCCAAAGACCATTTTAAAAATCACGTTGGTAACAAATACTACATAGTTTCATCAACTTACAGTAGCAGAACACACTGAACTTTCTCTTTTGATAAAGATACCATTTTTCTGTACAGAACATTTAATCACACACACACACACACACACACACACACACACACACACACACATATATGCGCTTATCATCGATGATATTTTAAAGTAATTTGTCAGAAACGATAAAACACTCTACATGTTAAAAACATACAGATAAAACTAAGGTGCCAACTATAGTGTAGGAAAAATCAAATGTTGTAAGTCCTTTAGTCAGACTTAACTTCATTCGAAAACTTCACGAGTGGAAGACAATGCAAATATATATATATATATATATATCATTTACCGTCTTTAGCCGGTTGTGGAAAGGTAGTTGTTTTTTAACTTTGCTTCATTTTGTGGGATTTGAAATTTAGCCCCTACAATAGACATGAGCAGATAGTTCACTGTACAGCTTTTCTCTAAATGAAAAGAGCAAGTGAACATTTATACGTCTCTAATTGTGGCCTTGTTGTCTGAAAACTTGTTTTATACATTAACTTAATAGATCATTGTTTGAAACATATATTTTGTTAATGTAAAAATAAACTCAAAAAACAAACAAACAAGAATTTGGAATTTCGCACAAAGCTACTCGAGGGCTATCTGTGCTAGCCGTCCCTAATTTAGCAGTGTAAGACTAGAGGGAAGGCAGCTAGTCATCACCACCCACCGCTAACTCTTGGGCTACTCTTTTACCAACGAATAGTGGGATTGACCGTCACATTATAATGCCCCCACGGCTGGGAGGGCGAGCATGTTTAGCGCGACGCGGGCGCGAACCTGCGACCCTCGGATTACGAGTCGCACGCCTTACGCGCTTGGCCATACCAGACCGCAAACAAACAAAGAAACACCTTTATACCTATATTAAAAATAATATAATAAATAATAATAATAAAATAAATAATATAATAAATAATATAAAATTATATATTAAAACATTTAAGCATGCCCTCTACATTCCGACACTCAGTTACACAACCCCTTTCAAACATGTGGTCAGCTTTCGGTCAGTTACCTTTTTCTTTCTTTGTGAACCTGACGATGACCGTTGTTCGCTCCTCTACGTAAAAAAGAATTCTCAACCCAAACTAGCCGTTTTTTACATATATATATTTCTCTACAAATAGGTTTTCTCGACATCACTGAGATGTCAAGCATTGATAATACTGGGGAACACTCATTTTGTTGCATTTAAAAAAAGACCTTTCTATAGTCAAGTTGAGTGTGTTGATTTCAAATCTGAAGTCGGTTTTTGTCTGCAAGGTACAGATTTTATGCAATTTGACATTTTTATTTATTTTTTAATTTTTCGTTATTATAGGAAATTATAGGAATAGCTTATCAATTTGTTTGTGTATTTTATTCAGGTAGGAATTTGCGTTTGTAACTTTTGCGTTTGTACACTTCATCTGG
The DNA here is from genome assembly GCF_004210375.1 of Tachypleus tridentatus. NCBI lineage: Eukaryota > Metazoa > Arthropoda > Merostomata > Xiphosura > Limulidae > Tachypleus > Tachypleus tridentatus. The sequence goes on from NC_134828.1 coordinate 60,994,834, forward strand.
ACAATCTCGTTTAATGCTCCAGCAGTAGTCAGCCATCATACTTTTGTCCCAGCGCCCTTGGTAGCGTTCTTCCATGACCTTTAGGTCTTGGTGGAATCGTTCTCCTTGTTCGTCACTCACAGCCCTCAGGTTGTCAGGGAACTTATCAAGGTGGCTGTTCAAAATATGAAGCTTGATGCTCATGTTGCACCCGAGATCACGAAAAGCGAGGAGCATTCTGTTCACAAGTTCACTGTAGTTCTCCGCCTTCATTAACCTCAAATTGCATACAAACTAGAGCTTGTAGAGAAAAATTAATCTCATATTTGAAATCAGCGCCTAAAACTCCTTCAGAATCAGTTAAAATATCCAATGCAACTTAAAGTTACTGAAAAAGTGTTCCTCAGTGTAATTATATCACCTGACAAGTTCAGAATGACGTACCATGAGGAAGTATTCAGAACAAAATGCAGGAGCATAACTTGCCCAAGGAATGTCGAGAAACCTTTTCCACTGGACTTCATAATTGCACCAAATATCTTAAAAGACCGATTGAAGATGCAGTCAAATGAAGTTAAATCCGTTCAGAATTGTCCTTTGTCAATGAGGATCTTTAGGACTGTACTTATAGTACAATTTTTTAAAAATCATTCTTTGATATAATTATATAAAGTACTTGAAAAACCAAATATGTTTTGTTAGACAGCTGATTGTGAACAAACATTCAACAAACCGAAGAAAAAAAATTAATTACTACTCTTGCATTACCGTACTAAATCCTCGAAGATCCTCAGATATTAGACATAGATTCTAGTTATTTTGTAGTAAAAACAGTGTTATCATAAGTACAACAGGAAAAAAGAACATGTAACAGCAAGCGAATAATTAAATGCTACACAACTATCGTACAACTAGAAAAGAGCTAATAGTTGTTTCAGCATTAAGTAACTTCCATTATTAACTATACAGGCAAATTTTACACTTTTAACTGAAGCATGGAAACGCTGAAGCATTATCCTATAAGCCATTCTTTAACGGAGAATGAGAACATTGTGAAAAGAAGGAAGCTGGAGATATTAAAGACGACCGACCTTAAGTACAAATATGAGTTTATTTCTGTTGTAATACTATAGTTAGTCCTGAGCTTTCACAGTTATTTAGAATAGTCATTATAATTAAAATTTACTTGATGTACAACAGATGTGTGATTATAAATTGCTTCAAATATTTGAAGATAAATTGATAACTCACTACACATCAAAAGTACTCAGCCACAAAAGTCTATAAAAAGATTTTTCTTTTACTAAAATTCACCACATAGTGTTATGACTTGGAGATGACTTATTTACTTCAGAAACATTACGTATAACAAACTATACATAGTTAATGGATCATATAAACATGCATTTGGTGAATAAAATATGTATATCTCATAATTTTATATTAATCTCAGATACGAAGTTTAAGGAAAAGCACACAACAGTGTTAAACAAAATGAAGTTAATGGTGGCATCAAACAACATTAAGCTTTAAGGAAATTGTTCCACATTAAACACAGCAGCGGATGGTATATCTTATGTTTTTGTAGCTCTGAGATAGATAGATATTTCGGGTCTAGATCAGGAGTGTCCAAACAGTTCAACTGCAAATATACAATATAAAATGCAAAGAAACTATGATCTCTTATTGCAAAAGTAGTTGGTGGCATCTCAGTTCTTTGAACTGTACTGTTTGTAATAGCAAAACTGATCCATCGTCTTACAGGAAATATCACTTATAAATACCTGTATCAACTACCCCTCGGCTTTGGTGAGTGAAGCCTCCGTATGACACAAGTTCTTTCCAAAATCCTTCAAATAGGCTAATGGATTTGCTTTTAGTGCAGCAACTTTAGTGCCTAGCCTACTTTACTAATTGTGTCACTCCCAGTTAACACATGTATGACAAGCAAAACTTTACACATTTTTTTTACTAATTTCCAGAGTGTGAAAAGGTATAGAACTTGTAGTATCTTCTACACTGCCGATCATCCACAGTTATTTCAGTCCACGATGTAATAATGAATGCTTGGGGCCAGAACACTAGTATAATTGGACAGTATAACAATACCTTATGTCATTTCTTGTGGTTCAGATTCCTCAATATCAGTTTGCAGGTCTGGTTATGATAAGCCTACTTCTGTAATGGGGAATCCTCCGAATTTTCAATGCGAGTGGTTATAATACAGTATTAGGCTTCTTCAAATGGTTACAACTGTTTCTTTCTGCTTTGTAAAGTGAATTAATAAAGTCACAAATAAGGAAACTTTTTTTATTAAATCAAGATAAAATAATGGAGCATTTACTCATTATGAATAACTCAAACAGCAAATCATGAAATATTTTCTTTGTGCTAATCATTGTGTTAATATATTTTAATATGTTTGATATTCATTTATTTTTATCTGGGTATATTCTTGAAATAATTTGAATATTTATTAAAGTTCCAGTTACGTGAAACATACAGCTTTAACAAGATTCACAAAACATATCCCTAGACACCCTTGTCTCTTGAAAGGGGCTTTACTTCATGTGATGGTGGCCATTTTGATTTTCCCAGACAGTTAAGGACTAATTTAATTTTTGCATTTTTATACCATAAATAGATTTATTACCTTCCAAAACCTATGTCTAGACACCTTAGATCATTTAGTTATCCGGTGTAGAGGATGACTTATGCCTATTTGCCCTTCTCAGCGACTATATTGGAGACCATCTTGAATTTCTCCCTTATTACTAGGTTTCAAAATCTCTACCTATGTTTCTATGAATCTTATATGATGCTGTTCTGATATATGAAGAATAAGTCTTCAGGCATAAAAATATCCATATCACCGCCCTTAGTCATATGACTAACTATAAAGTAAATAGAGAAAGAGTATAATATAAAAATACCAGCCTGGTGGGCTGAGTTAATTAATTAGTTAAGTGTACGTTAGTGATGCAGACAGTGAAAATTTGTTCGTCAGTAATCAAGTTAATGAGTTCGCATGTTTGTCTTGAATTTCTGCAAATAAAATTATTTGTGAGTAAATGCACATTAGTATTGGAATTTCTTTTGAAACGTTGTATGTGAATGTAGCCTGTAGCAAAACATTGATGAAGAAACAAATTAATTAGTTATCATTATGAGACTGGACTTCGCATCAGTGTTATCAAATAATTAAAAAACTCGTTTCAACGACTGAACACAGTCTAACTACAGTACGCAACTGTTTCTGAAAACAATGAATAGCACAACAATATATAAGAAAATTGTATTACGACTTTTTAAAGAGACAGTATAATCAGGTGAAAATATGTCTTAGTATAATTTCGGATATTACTGTTTACGTGAAAGAATAGCTTTAAGGCAAAAAATCATTCTCATAGTATCCAGAAAAGATTTCTTTTTGGTTTTTTTCAGAGCCTGTTTATATTGAGGTTTTCTCTAATGATGGTTTATCGACGAACCTTTTACTGTCACTGTTCTTTTCTCGTGTGCTTGAGTCAAAGGTTTTCGGTTTTTTTTTTTCTCAAAACCATCAATTGTTACAAACATACAATATTAATTCCGTTTTATAAATGAAAGTTTTATTTAAAAAATGGTAATACCTGTTACCAGGTAAAAGATACCGTAATGTTGTTAATAATATATCACGTGTTGTTGACAGGATGTTTTTGACATTGTGTTTTTTAACTTCTGATCCAGTTTAACCAGAAGAATAGGTGTATTGCTTTGTTAATTATTCTATAAGTTTTTCATAAAAGTTCCACATAATTATAGTTATCAGTTACATACTATTAAAAAGTTGGGCTGTAGCTCTTTCTTGATACCTGTCATATCTTAACAAAATTAAACATTTATTTCATATGGGTAAGAATGTACGTTTAACAGCTGTTTCATTTTTGCTATAAATAAAACAAAGGTTGCACGTTTCATGTCAATAAACTAATATATGTAATGCGTGATAACTGGTGACGTAGCTGTGCAACTGATATATGTAATTAGCACAAAATGAAATAAAAATAACTGAAAACTAAAAGAGTTTCAAGGACGATTAACGTACTGTTCGGATATAATAATAATAATTATTATTAAATTTTCTAAACTTTTATTTCTATTCTGGGCTCAGCCCGATGTGGCTTTGTTATAAGAAAAAACACAAACAATTTTTCTATTCCATAAGTATATCGCATTTTCTAACATATTAACATTTCCCTAAAAGAAGAGATATTTTGATGAAAGCAGTTTGACAAAGAGTTTCTTTGAAAATGCACAATACTAAATATTTAAAATAGTTTATAATAACCATAATAACCCACTAAATATTGTAACACTGTAAAAAGTCACACCACGATATCGTCTAAATAATTTATTGACAACCGAATTAAACAAATTTTGAAAGAAAACACAAATCTCTTTTAAAACTGTTGTTTTTAAGAATTTAGTGTGATAAGAACTACGTAAATAACTGTCTTAGAAATTAATTTTTAAACATTAATTTTACACAACCCGTCTTTTTGTCATCCTTGTTATAAAGCAGAAAATAACTGAGTTACTCTGTAGGCATAAATATTTACTTTTCGTAGTTAATATATTTGCTAGAATTTTTTAATACCATTAATAAGAACTTATATAGAAATGTTTTAAAAAAGGAAATATCAACTTAAAAATTAATACGTGTACAAATATGATATTTTGAAATATAGTTTTCCCAACACCATTGTTGGCCACTTGAACTAAGTATGTTGTCTCAGTACTTGGAAGAGCCGGTTTATTGGTATGACTGGATGATGTCGAAAGGAGGTAAGTCTATTTATATTTTATCTTAGTTTTCCTGTGGTGATTTAGTTCAGTCATGTGAGGTGTTACTGAGGGTTACAACTAGTTAAGAAGGAAGCTAGATTCACCATTGCATTAAAGAATAGATGAATAAATGCATGTCTCTAAATGGAACTACAGAAAAAATGCTATCATTAAAAGTTGTTTTCCCCGTAAATTTTTTTAAAAAGTTGTTTAACCTCATGATGCATGTTTGAGGCTAGTATCCCGACGAGTCAGCTGTAAGTATACGGACTTACAACACTAAAATTAAAAGCTCGATTCCCCGTAGCCTATAAAATATACAGCTTGTTGTAGCTTTGCGCTAATAACGAACAGTTCCCCGCTATGGATTTACAATCCTAAAATCAGGGGTTCGATTCACCTCGGTGGACTCAGCTGATAGCCCGATGTGGTTTTGCTATAAGAAATCATACACACACACACACACAAATCATTTAAATAACGCATTAAGTAGTTTATCGTACAGAATTCATGAATATATATATTAATGGGATTTGCTTCGTATCACAGAAATCGTTAGCTGTATGTTAAATGCTGCATTACATTAGACTTCCAGACTTTTGTTTTACATAAGCTTGATTAAGAAAGTGGAAGATTCTTTTTTCGTATTTCAAGTATTTTATTAAGTCGTTTCTATAACTACAAAATAACGTCATCGTGTTATTATTTCTTGGAGTAATGTTTTTCTAGTTTATAAATATGCTAACACATTATTATTCTGACTGAATTATTCTGATAGTTAAAGAGTGGCAGTTTACCTCATTATTTGTTTCAAAAATGGACAAAGTCTGACGCCCTGACTGACCACTTTTCCCCTAGTCAGTAAATCAAAATTAGAGTCAACTATACCTGGACTTTAGGAGGTCTCTGATCGTTTAGTCCAAATTTAGCGTACAGTACTGTTCAAGGTAAAACTCCAAGTACTAAACTGCTGGAACACATAACATTTGAGGTTGATGAAGGCTACGACATAGCAGCTAAAAGTTAACATAAATCTTTATAATAAATGTAAAGTTTACCTGTTTATTGTTTATTTGTTGGGAAAATTTTCGATATATTATTGATGAGAAAAACTTTGTTACAATACTTAAAAGAAACATATATTATCAGCTGTATTAGTTTTTTTTAGCGTGAAATATTTATAAACTGGTTTTACTGTCTTTATTTTATAACTTTTAAAATATTTCTAATAATTTCAAACATTGTTAATTCAGTTTTTGTTAAGATATTATCATTAATTAAAAATCACAATAAAATGTTGTCTTTTTATGCTTTATTTGCATTATTTTACGAGCTTTCACAGAAAAAAATGTTAGAGCTAAAAAGCTTTTGAAATAAATAATGCTTAAGCAGATCAATAGCATCACTACTTTTTGGGTTTGTGGGTCTGGAGTAAGGTGGGTTCCATCACACCAAACATATTCGCCCTTTTAGTCATAGGGCTGCCATAATATGATGACCATTTCCACGATTCGTTGGCAATGGTTGGTGCTGACTAGCTAGATGCCTTCCCTCTAATCTTTCATTGCTAAATTAGGGACGACTAGCGAAATGGAGAGGAAGCATCAGGAAAGGCAAGACATCATCATGATGGCTGATTATTTCTTGTTATTGAAACAAGTTGCTCCAGACGCAATACATAAAAGAAAGACCAAAACTCGTAGTTTTGAGACTAAAATACCTACATTGCACAGAAAACTTAGGATGAATGATAGTAGATATTCGTTTGACATCAGTGTTTTTTCTTTTATTCAGTTTGTTTGTACTTTTGTTAACACAGAGAATAATAATAATAAATGTTTATTTTAGTAAACGAAATAATAATTCGTTTAAAGTAAGAGTTTTTCTTTTCTACCGATTTATAAAATATTCTTAAAAAATGAAAAAAACTAATATTGTTTACGAAATCTGAATAGCAGAGACATGAAAAATCCGTTATTAAAACCAAAACAACCTTCATGAAGTTCAAATTCGCAGCGTGTGTTATTGTCATGGGTCAAAAGGTTTTCTATCGTAGCCATCGACTTCAGTTTACAGATAAGGGCATAGCTCAAATTGACTTATGGTGCGGTTTCAAAGATAATTATTCTCCTGAACACTGCTTTATGAGATTTTCCGCTTGTATGAATATTTACAACATTATATGAAAATTTCGCTATACTTGTATTCTTTCCAGAATAAGTTTACCTGATAGTATTACCCTGTCAAATGTTCAAAACTTCACCATGATCCAAATGTAAGAGTACTAAATATGTCGTTGGTGGCGTTATTCGTCACATATATTTGAAGTGATACGACACTGCATTAATATATAGAGTTCCTGTTGTAAAATGCGATTTATTTTTGTATTTCTTAATTATATTCTTATTTACCCTTGTTACTGCTATTGCCTCCATTTATTTATAATACCGAATCACTATGTACCATTGGGATTGATTTGAATAATTCGGCAAAGAAGAATAAGAATAAATAGGTATGTGAACTACTTGAATTATTTATCCTTTATTCCCTGATACTGTCCTCTTTCTGTAAATTTTGTTAGTCTTAAGCCTCATATTTTAATTACATGAGCTGTTCAGGTACAGAGCACCATACGTTTTCACGCTGGTCAAGGCCTACTTTTATTGGCAGCAGTACCAAATAAATGTATCATATCAGCATTGACCATTCGAAATAAACAAATAATATAAACATCTCACATGAGGCTTGGAATCAAATAACACGATCTGTAGCACTGGGTTCAATCGATAAAGTGAGATGAGTGTGCTCGAATCTGGACATATCAGAGTATATTGACAGTAAACATTTCATAACTGTTATTGTTTTACTTGCAGTTAAGACGGCCCGGAATGGCCATGTGGTTAAGGCACTCGACTCGTAATCCGAGGGTTGCGGGTTTGAATCCCCGTCACACCAAACATGCTCGCTTTTCAACCATGGAGAGATTATAATGTACGGTCAATCTCACTATTCGTTGGTGAAAGAGAATTCCAAGAGTTGTCGGTGGGGGATGATGACTATCTGCCTTCCCTCTAGTCTTACACTGCTAAATATGGGACGACTAGTGCAGGTATCTCTCGTGTAGCTTTGGGCAAAATTCAAAATAAACCAAACCAGTTAAGACTGTTAAAACAACCCAATTTTCAGAAACAAAAAAGGTTTAACTTGTTTTAAACTGTAGCTGTAATACACCAGCTTGAACAGTAGCTTTTCACGGAAAAACCAACCCATACCTCTTCACACTCAGTAAAACATTAAATTAATTAATAACCCTCAAGATCCCTTACTTACCATTTTTATTCCATTTGTATCTACAGTAATTTACAAAAGATAATTCCCAAGAAATTTAAAATCAGAATTTATTTTAAATCTGACAATCGTCTCTGAATGTTGTTCACACGAAAAAGCAAGCAGCCTGGTAATAATAAGAAATGAAAATATAATTTCCAGTATTCCTTGCAGTTGTAGTGAAACCTACATTGAAAAAAACAGGAGTAATAATCATTCAGAAACTAAAATAACATGTTGATGTAACAAGGTTCTAACCATCAGAAAATCCCAACACAAGACATTCGTGTGAACAGAAATGTTACAAAATTCTAGCTACTGCACAACTCTTTAAGCTTAGAAAAATTAAAAAAGCTCTCAGGAAAAAGCTAAATCAGTTAAACGCCAGTGAAGAACAAGGTCCAGAAACTAACAATATCTTAGGTTTGTAACCATATACTACAGAAATCTAACAAACACAGGATTAAACAACCGTCTCAATACCCAATCATAGCCGAAGCTCTCCTCTGAAAACCATCATACTGTTTTAGAGTTTCTTCCTTTTTTTCACAAAACACAAATGTCAGAATGGCGCAAGATACAGAGAAAGTGACCTTCAATCACCAAATGGTAACCACCAATTTTACTCTAATTTATCGATTTATTAATACATAGTACTTGTGAAATCCTGAAAAGGTACGGTGCTTTTTCTAAACCTTTCTTTCACAAGAGGGTCAAACACGAACAAATATCAGGAAATATATATATCTTAGTATGAAGGCCCTCTCAAAACGTTCACGAAGAGCTTTGTTTTGAATCTGATGAGCTTTTATCTACGTTGTAAGGTTCTCGTCAAATTGGGATAATGGTTTTCACGTTTACTGTTTGGTTTATTACCAGTTGATATTCTATTTTATTTCCAAGGTTGCGATGTCTCAAGTTTATTTACCAACTTTTTGCGACTTAAGAAATGATGATTTATTATATCAGTATTTTGTTTTGTTAGAAGATACTGAGAAAATACGTGTACCAAAAACATTGCATCGAAAATAAAACATTGAATCACTTAAGATTAAATATTGAACACATTTTCTTTGTATTTCTTCTCCATTGACAAGTTGTCGTAAGAAGCTTCTCGTAAATTTTGCTTCCTTGTCGATTTTCAGAAAGTCAAATGTTTGCAGTTGTAATGGACTCATTTTAACTTATAACTCTTAAACTTTTGAGTCAGTTTTTTTGTCTTTTTATTTTGTGTTTTTGCCTTTTAAACGGTTTTTCTATTTAAAGTTAAGTTGTCTTCGTGAGAAGTGTGCGTGTTTTTCTTTCATTTTCTGAAACTGCAACAAATAGTCGAAGGATTCCCTTTGTTGTACAATCTAATATTGCAATAATTGGACAAAAAAGCGCTCTTATGTTTTTCTTATTGGTCTTTTTAAGATCACTGTTTAGTCACTATTGAGTTATTACTACTTTAACTGTCACTTCAATAGCAATTTCCAAGAGAGGTAATACTATAAATGTATATAATGATCTTGAAAAATGCATAGTATTATAAATGTATATAGCGATCATGAAAAATACAATCTTTGCTAAAATCGTTTAACTTACTTTGAAATCCACATATTTTGATATTTTGCCACACAATGGGCTATCTGTATTGTGCCTTCTGCGGGTATCGAAACCCAATTTTCAGCATTATGAGCTCTCACACTTGCCGCTGAACCATCTAGGGCGCCGGTCTATTTTGCAATTTAAGGTTATTTTGTCAATGTTAAATAGAGATACCCTTGCCCCTGTAGTAATAAAATACAGTCACATTACGAAAACATGCTATGTAATCTATTGAACAGCTTCTATTCAACCATGAATTGCCAGTTATTTGGTATCTTCTACTTTCCATATATTTATTTTTCATTGGGTTATGATAAATAAATGTTACAACATTTAAGAAAGATTATTCTTTTAGGTTCATATTTTCTTTATGGCAACCCGTCATGCGTAGTTTGAAACCACAGACTAGTAGAGGATTCGAAGTCAAGTCTATTTTATTTGACAGATGTTTTAGTCGTGACAATAAAATATATTTGACTTCTTGATGTAAAAACTTAATAAAATTAACTTTTGCACGTTTAGGTTTTACCCTAATAGTAAACTATTAAATAGCTAAATAGCTCTGTCAAATGATGTTGATGGAAATAAACTACAATACATCTGAATGTATCCGAGAAAAACAAGCTAACGGATAGAAACTTGTTTTTGCTAAAATAAAAGATGTGTGGTATGTGAAGTACTTAAATAATTTAGTTCAATGGCAATGGTTTTACTTTGTCTAACGAGATTCAAATGAACCACCATGCATTTGTGAATATCAGAATACTCACAGCCCAGTGGACTGAAACCATAACTTGACCCAAAATACATCAGTTTTGTTAAAATTAAAGCTTGATACAACTGAAGTAGCTGCTCTTTGCTATATTAGTGTGAGAAATTACATCAGCAGGTTTAACGTAATGTAATGCTTTGTTAAGTTTATAGTTCAAATATGTTTGTATATTTAATATATGTTTTAATTAGTTAACAAATAAAGATTGAATTGTCCTTAAAAGTAACCTGATTTATTATTTACAGAGACATACGCTTTATGATTCTGGCACAGTCGTAATAAGTTGATTTTTTTATAATTATACACTCGGAATTTGATTGGTTTACCTTGTCATGTGACAATACTCATCTTTATCATACGTCACACATTTCTTCAAAAACATTCTATCGTAGATTATTCACACCTCTTTACTTATATTCTTCGTATCATAAACTTCATCACAGATAAAACATTCCTATATACATCATATACACCATATTTGCCACTGTGCGCTCCAAATTTCATCATATATGTTTGAACTAATGAACTTTTACTAAACGTCTGTTATCTTTTTTCAAGCCATAGCAAGATTCTGACCAGCAAATAATGAAAACACTTTATTATGTTACAGGAAATGTAGTCAGTTATTTGTTAGAAACTGTTGTAGTTAAATTTAATTTCTCATCCTTAGTTTTAATTGGTAAGTGGTGCATTTTGGTTAAAGATTCACTTATAATATAAACGAATAACTCATTATTAAATGAACCAAGTACCCTTTTATATTTGTAATATAGAACATTACCTTTTCATATAAATCTTCACAGTAACAGACTACCACATTAATCAATTGATCTAGTGCTATTCATTTTAACTGATGTAATCTTGTACTGCACCATTTTCTTTACTTTTTTTTTGCCTACACTTCATTGTTATTATCCTATGTTATACATCTAAGCCACGAAATGATATAGTTATATTGTTGTGTATATTGCTAATAAGGTTTTAAAAGTGAATAAAAATATATATATTTAATTCTAAGAATGTCTACAAGTCATTTACATGAAACTCGGAATTTGGGGTCATTTGCCGGTTATTATATTCAAAACATGTTCCCGTGATGTGCCACTTCCTTTACTGAGTAAAAATCAATATAACTCAAGTAATAAAAACAAAGACATAAAAAGCAGCATTTTTTTTAATTAAGTATTCCGAGAGTCATCCTAATTCCAAGCACGTTTTCTGTTTCTTTCTTGTTGAGCGCATGAACATGCCTAAATAGATGCTTATTTTTAAAAATATATTTTACAAGTTTTAAATGATTACGAATAAAACAAATCTAAAAATAATAATAAACATTGCATGAATATTTCTTTGACGTACTTGCCACTGAGTTTGAGTTTAACCGTTAGAAATATGTAATAAAAGCAACTTATATAACAAACTGATGTGGATGCTAATCAGACCGTGACATAATAATCGTCATTGCTGTTGTCTATAGACCGAATTCATTAACCCTTCTTTGGAATAAAAACTTTTAATGCATATGCATTTTCTTAGGTTATTTAGTTCGAATTTACAACGCAGAAATCCGGGATTCGATTCCCTGTGGTAGGCAGAGTACAGATAGTCTATTTTGTGGCTTTGAACTACAACAAACTTACATCATTATCCCTTTTCCTGGAGAAAGTATCGTTTTGGGCCCGAAAAGTGACAGACATGCACAATCCTTCTGTTATCGCGTTAGGTCAAGACCTAGAACAGCCTCCTAGTCGTTGGATATGTAGGACTACTTGGAATAGTATAGTGTTCATTTCGAGGTGTGTTGAAGAAGTATCATAATGTTACGTCCTCTTATTCTCTCTGTTAACATAAAATTTCGCTACACTTCTATCCAGCTGTAGTTCTTGTTACTTACCCTCCTCCAGTGTTATTCCTCTATTTCCAGATGGTTATTCAACACTTTGTCTCCATCTTGTCCTTACGACTGGTATCCATCCCGTATACTTCTTCCCGTACCTATTTACATTTGTACGTTTAACATTGCTCCTCTCAGTAAATTCCAGTACTAAATCCACTCCAAAACTCCTCATTTCTTATCATATCTCTATAAGTAACTCCATATATGAATATTAAAGTTGTCATCTCTGCTCCCTGTATTTTTTTTTTTTCCTTTCCTGGTTAACACCCATGCTAATTTCTGCTCAAGCTTCTACAACAAGTGTTAACTCATACAGAAGCCTGTCCTTAGCTCTTATGACTGCTAGTTAGTGAAATTCCTGGTCTCTTGCTCTCGTCTACAGGTTTGCTAACACTAGACCTGATCAGACTGGGGTAGGCTTCAACTTCTACAACATTGAACTGTAGTTTTAATATTTCCACAGGTAAAATAAACAGGATGTGAACGGATGAATTTGTTTTAAACTCAAATGACGTTTGTTGATTTTTTGTTTGTTTGTTTGGGAATTTCACACAAAGCTACTCGAGGGCTATCTGTGCTAGCCGTCCCTAATTTAGCAGTGTAAGACTAGAGGGAAGGCAGCTAGTCATCATCACCCACCGCCAACTCTTGGGCTACTCTTTACCAACGAATAGTGGGATTGACTGTCACATTATACACCCCCACGGCTAGGAGGGCGAGCATGTTTAGCGCGACGCGGGCGCGAACCCACGACCCTCGGATTACGAGTCGCACGCCTTACGCGCTAGGCCATGCTGGGCCAACGTTTGTTGAATACATAAATATGTATCAAACATAAAATATATGTTTCCAGTTGGGCTACTTCAAAGTTGAAAGTGATATAGCAAAATTGATGTTTATTTGTTCTACAATACAAAGAAAACGAATGCTAATTTGTTTCCTAATATTACAGTAAACTTATAAAAAGTAGAGCAATGTTGTAAGTCACGGTTTGACTCTTTACGACAAATGTTTAGCTTAATTTTAAAATCTTTCAAGTGTTTCATATGTCTCACTATGTTCAGATAGTTTAAACAGTTTTGTTGTTTAGTTTCAATTTAATCTTTGTAAACTCTGTATGTTAAAATAACAGTTATATAGTAATTAAAAATTCATTTACGGCCTGGCTTGGCCGTGTGGTTAGGACGCTTGACTCGCAGTCTGAGGTTTGAGGATTTAAATTCTCGTCTCACCAAGCATACTCGCTCTTTCAGCCGTAAGAGCGTTATAATATGATAATCAATCTCACTATTCGTTGGTAAAAGAGTAACCCAAGAGTTAGCGGTGGGTGGTGATGTCTAGCTGTCTTACACTGCTAAATTAGGTACGGCTAGCGCAGATAGCCATCGTGTAGCTTTGCGCGAAAATGTAACCAAACAAGTTCATTTTATTTACTAGACTTGTTCTTGGACTGTAGAAAGTTGGTTAAACTCGGAGGTTAATCTATTTAGTTTAGTGACAACTCGTTCTAACATGTTAGTTTTTCAACTCAATGTATCGTGGTTAAACACAGAGTTTGGATTTGAGGTCTTAATGTTTCAAACATACAAATTTGTATGTAGCATTCAGTAGATGCGTCTCTACACCTAGCAAGCAATAAAGATAATAACACGTTGGTTTCAAAAGACCCGAAGACTCGAGCTCTTTCGAGTAGTTGACTACCCCCAAGAGTAAAAATAAGAATGTTTGGAAAATGTAGAGTAATAAAGCTAACTCTACGTGAGCAGGAACTGTTTGTCATGGTAGCTGTAAAGGGGTGTGTTGGTAGGCTAAGGAAATGGTATGGTTTAGAATTTCGAGCAAAACTACACGAGGGTTATCTGCGCTAACAATCTCGAACTTAGCAGTGTAAGATTAGAGGAAAGACAGCTAGTTATCACGACAACTCACTGCTTGGGCTACTCTTTTATCAGCGAATAGTGGGATTGACTGAACAGTATAACGCTTTCACGGCAAAAAGGGAGAGCATGTTTGATGCAACGGAAATTCGAACCCACGAACCTTAGATTACGAATCAAGCATCCTAACCATCTGGCCATGCAGGGCCGCGCAAAAAAAAATGTCGAGAGCGCTTGTTTAGAAGCAAACTATTGAATAATATGATGATGGTGAAAAGAATCACTTATTAGTATTAATAATAAATTATTGCTGCTAATAATTGTTGAGAATGTCGCTAAAAAGAATACAATGGATAAGGAAATTATATGGCTGTGGAATAGATGCTGAGGTGATTCTGTCATGTAAAGTGAAGAAAAACAATAACAAAGCATTAGAGTTGTTAGTAGCCGGAAAGAGAAGACCAGTATAGCACTGTAAGCGTGGGATTCAAGAAAACAGAAACGAGAAAGAAATTGCAGAAATCGAGCAATGAACAGATATGAGAGCAACATGTGTGACCCCTGCTGAAGGGTAAAGTCAAGAAAGAAGAAAATTAATGTTAATAATAATAATAAGTTCAAACTGAAATCTTCTTTTATAATTTAGATAAGGGGTGAAAAGCAATAAAGTAATAGGTTTTGTTCGTTTGTTTTTTCGCTCAAAGCTATACAATATAATGTAATATATATGTAATAGGTCATATGCGCTCTGTCCACTAAGTGAAATCGAACCCCTGAATTTAGCTTTTCAAGTCTGTAAATTTATCGCTGACTTGTCGGGGGAATGAAGCGATATAATATAGTGAAAACATATAAAAATGGAAAAAAACTCTTGCAGGCTTACAAAATGGTAATGATAATAATAGAAGACAAACCGAGGGTAACCATCTGTGAGTTAAAAGAGGAATACGGAAAAAAATGAAACAAGTTATAGTTGGAACTTTTATGGAAATGTATCAAGGTCACTAATCCCAGTATGGTGACTGATGCCATTCGACATTACAGTTTACGGAGTTGCTTCAGGCAGCCTCTTTAATTTCTCTGTCTGTTTTTGATGTGAAACCAGTGTCTACACTTTATTTGTTGTAAATGAAGTGGACAGACATGTTTAGCTGTAAAAGTCTTGTGTTCATGGTGTTGAATATTTGTGCTACGTAAATAACACGTTTAATGTGATTTACATGATTCTATTTCGTCTTTTGCTAAAAAAAAAAAAAAAAAGTGTGTTAAACCAAATTCAGATATGAAATAGTTGTCATCTAAGATAGTAAACATGAAAGTGTGCATTATCATTCTATTTTCAACGTGGCCCTTATTTCACTTCTTGATGAAACATTAACAGTAGTGTTAAACAAATTATCGCGACAGTTAAATGGGCTGATGTACAGATTATTATTACGTTACCATTTCCTGGTTATGTTAGAGAAGTTCGTCGTTCCATATTTATTACCTTCATAGGTATAAGGTTGTTAGTGCTTTGTTACGCATATCAACATCTCGGAGATTGTTGAACGAAAGTAATTTAAAGTGGTAGCATGCTAGTTATTCTATTAATATGGATGCATGATTATGAGAAATCCTAAAATTTGGAAACTCTTTGAAAGAATAAGTCGATTTCACATTTTACAAATAATCTGTTTGTATGAAAAACAAAAGTACCGAGAGCGGCTGAATGACTATCATGTCGGATTGTGGATCTGAGGTTTTGTGATTCGTGTCCCGCAAAAAGCAAACAATAAATCATACTGTGAACTGTGGGACCGTGGGTTCGTTACCAGAGT
Source organism: Tachypleus tridentatus (assembly GCF_004210375.1). NCBI lineage: Eukaryota > Metazoa > Arthropoda > Merostomata > Xiphosura > Limulidae > Tachypleus > Tachypleus tridentatus. The sequence goes on from NC_134828.1 coordinate 61,010,923, forward strand.
TACATTCAAATCCCTCTCTTCGGCTTGACAAGACTAACCTAAAAACTTGTGGTAAATGCTATAGATTTAGCTACCTTACGACTAGTCTATCGTTTCAACGTTTTGGAAAAAGCATATTTGTATACACTATCATCATGAAATAAAACTGTTGAAAACAACTTGATAAGTTCATAAAGTTAAAAGTATAAATTATGCATTTTTTAATTAAAGGGGAAATGTTTCAATAACACATTGTTTCGTGTAGCAAAGTAATTTATTTTATTAATGTATTCTTTATCGTGCTAAATGTCTACGTACTACTTTTGCAAGACGTTACTCTTGGATGTTTTTCTGTGTTGCAATTGACATTGAAGTAATGTTTTTATATTTGTTTGCGTTAAAGAGTTTGAAACTGCTTTTTAATCCTTACAATGAGAAGCTGCAGAAATAAAAACGCACATGCACTTACAGTTACGACAGAAAGTGTTCGTACCCCTCCGTCGTGAGTAGTTTTTCTTTTTCCTCATAACTTAAAAAGTATCACGATTAGGATAATAAAAGTATCACATATTATAAATATTATACTAACACACGTCTACATAATTTTTATGTACATTAAACGACAAATAAACTGTTTATAAACAAATAACCAAACATAGAAGGGGTAGAAAGTGTTCGTGCGTCTACTTTAATGGTCAGTTGTGTAGCCTTTTAGGTGAATTACTTGGCGCAATCTCTCCTCATAACCCTCCATGATCGTTTTACAGTATTCGACTGGTATTTTCTTCCATATTTTCAGAAAGCCTCCAACTCTTGCAACTTTTTCGGATGACGCTGATGAACCCTGATTTTCAACTCATGCCAAACGTTTTCAATTGGGTTGAGATCGGGTGACTGCGATGGCCACTCCAAAACGCTTATATGATTCCTCTGCAACCAGGATTGCACATATTTCGATGTGTGCTTAGGGTCACTGTCGTGCTGGAGGATCCAACGACGCTCAAGCCGCAAGATTCGAGCATCATTCTTGATATAAGTGGCTAATATATCAACGTACTCTTCTTTCTTAATGATTCTGTTGACGCGGTGAAGATTGCCTACACCAGAAGAGCTGAAGGAACCCTATATAAGGATTGAGCCACCTCCGTGTTTAACTGTATGGACGGTGTTCTTTGGAAGATTTCGTTCCTTCTTACGGAAAATATTGTGAACATCATTGTGGCCGAAAAGCTCCATTTTAGTCTCGTTTGACCAAAGAATACTCTTCCAATAGGTAAATGGGTTATCTACATGCTTTCTTGCATACCTCAATCGTGCTTCTAAACGAACAGGCTTAAAATATGGAGTTTTACGAGGACGGCATGCTTTGAACCCAGAAGAGCGTAACATGTGCGTAACTGTAGAGGTGATTACTTCAACACCAGTTTCCCTTACCAGTTTCTGTATGTCATTACGTGTTAAACGAGGGTTCCTACTAACTTCTCTGAGAAACTTCCTCTTGGTTCTCTCTGGAAGTTTGGTGGCGCTTCCGGAACGAGAGAGGTTAGCAGTTGATCCTGTAACTTGGCAATTATGCTTTGAACAGTAGATTTCGGCACGTTAAATTGTGTAGCAATACCGGAAATAGACACACGAGACTTGTATTTTACAATAATTCGGTGTTTAAATCACTTGACAGTTGTTTCCTGTTCGCTATGATGACCAAGCAGATAATGATGGAGACGGCGCTAAATTGCGGAAAGTAAATTTTTTGCTGGCTAAATTCCAATCATTATGAACCAAACGTCTAGTTCTGGAATAGTATAATGTAGTTTATTCGCCAAACTAAACAAAATTTTCACGGGAATATCAGTTTTTTTCACACGTTTTGAACTGTACGAACACTTTCTGCTCCTCCTATTTTTGGTTATTTGTTTATAAACAATTTATTTGTTGTTTGATTTACATAAAAATGTAGGTAGATGTGTGTTAGTGTAATATTTATAATACACAATACATCTATTAGCGTAATCGTGATACTATTTAAGTTATGAGCAAAAAACTACTCAAGACGCAGGTGTACGAACACTTTCTGTTGTAACTGTACATAACATTACCGGCTTGTTACATTATTGTAATTAATATCCATTACTTGTACGATATTAAAAAAGAAAGAATGTAAACGTAGTATTATATTTAGTTTTCTTATCTTTTTGTATTCAGATCCACGTACAAGTAATTGGCCTCTCATAGGATCGCCTCTTCCAATTATATCAATTATTGCTTCGTACGTGTATTTCGTCAAAGTGCTTGGTCCTGCCTGGATGAAAAACAGGAAGCCCTTTCAAATCGAGAGGATAATAATATTGTACAACATAATTCAAGTCATTCTCAGCGCATTCTTCTTTCTTTACGTAAGTTTATTGGATATGTTGTTTATCACTTCTACTGAGTGAATACCTAAAATTAACAACGTGTGGTAATATAAAAAGAATTGATGAATCACAACAAGAAACCCAGTAACTGAGCGTTTTGTGGATGGATTGAAAATGGAAGTATAAATTGTGGAATTCAGCGAATTATATATATTTTACCATCTTCCCATGACGACACGATAAAGTTAGGTTTATTAAATGCGTGAATGATTGCTGACGTACGAAGAAAATTATAATGAAAAAAGGAGAAATATAGCAGTTAATGCGGGACTGTTACCGAAAGGATTTGAAGAGAAAATTTAAAGTAATATGGAAATATAATAGAATATAAGGCGAATTAAGACAAAAATATTGCTAATTTTAACAATATGAAAATAATTGATAATAATAAAATACCTGGAAAGTAAAGCAAAAATAATAATATGAAAATTAATAAGTGTGTATGTTTTCTTATAGCAAAGGCACATCAGGCTATTTGTTGAGTCTACCGAAGGGAATCAAACTCTTGATTTTAGCATTGTAAATCCATAGGCTTACCGGGAAACATAACTGATAAGATGGCTTAATGAATACATACGTCTCTCATGTAGCAGTAAGTTAAGGCAAAATAAAACGCATCTGACAGATAAATTATTAAAGGTCAAAGATCATTACTTTCGGAATCAACATTAATTTCACAGAAATGAACATTATTCAAAATATGTCATTCTAATAGGCTTTTTGTATTTCTCTATCGGTCTAGCTCTAAATCCGGCTTCTATGATTAAGAAACTCCTATCATTGTCAGATTGATTAAAATCTCAAGTAACAATAGTATTCTCTTTTTGGTGTTGACTTTTTATGTGAAAATTTTGTCTAAGTAATTCAGGTTTGTCCAACATTCTCATGGTTACGTACTTGCTATGTATGAAATAAACGCTATTGTAAAAATAATTTCTTTGTTAAGTTTTAAATAGTTTTGAAATACTTACCAGACGAAGTAGCAATTGCTTCCAGGAACTTGCAGGCCAGGCAATAAACTTTATTAAAAAGATGACAGCCGTTCTGTAAAAGACTATGATTACCTTTAGCACTAACTAGGGTGTCTGGGATTCTGTTGAAATGATTCAACATTACCAAATAAAGCAAATGTTATCAATGTTATGGTTGCAAGTGTGAATCAAGTTTTACGTAAGTTTTCTCTAGGGGTTGGTGTCAGTAACTATTATTTTAATTTAATTTTTTTGTTAATTTCAAAGTAGCTTACGAACAGATCAGGGCTAGTTATATAAAAAAATATCTGAGATTTGCATGAGTTAGATAGGATTAGAAGATATTTCAGTATTTCTAATCCTTGTTGAACAACTCCGACACAACTGTCTGTTTGCAACCAATAGAATATGGCTTTAAAAGCAGTTGCATATGGAAGATAAAACTTGTGGTAAAATAACTCTCAGTGTTTCTGTTTCTTATAAATTCATGTATGTCACAAGATTTTGTCCGTTTCAGAATTTTTGTCCAAAGCTACATAAACGGTTATCTGAGCTGTCCCCAATTTTGAGTTGATAAACTAAAGGAAAAGCAGCTAGTCAATGAACTCTTGTCTAAATAAAGATTGACGTTTGTCCACTTACAGTGCACATACTGTCCCAAAATTTGACGTACGATTCTGCAATGACAGCCTGTGAATCATGAACCTTCGGATTTATAGTCTGAATACATTAACCAATTAGAGACAACTTCTCGTCCGTTACAAGGGACTTCCGGTTCATTGACGAATTTTTAGTAAGACAGAAGAGAGAATCTTACTAAAAGCTAATTTCTGCCTCAGAAGGTGATGTGGCTGGAAGATCGAAGACATTTGAAGCATTCAGAGTTGCTATTTACACTGTGGTTATAACAGCATGCTTGCTAGTGTTGTAAGAATGTGCACTATATCGAAAGCTAGGACACTTGCTTCTATTCTCCACCTAAATAAACAAGTCAAGTTTATTTTGATTCAGTTGTGTTTTTATTAGTTTCGATCTTTTGTTTAAATTGAGTTCATTTTCTTCAAAACAGGGATTTAAAACTAAATATAGTTACAATTTTCTGATGTAGGCTATTTCATCAAAATTTCTACATAATTTTCGTTAGATGTAAAGGGATGTTTCTGAGAGTTTGGTGGTAACATTTGTTGAAGAATTAGTTGTTTCACGCTCTATTGTTACAGGTACTTTCAGTTTTAGTTATTGCAGTATATTGTTTCAATACTGCTTTTTCCCATTTGTTTTCCACAAAATGAGCGAATATATATCTGACTGCTTTTCTATCCGGATGAACTTCCTAGATGCCACTGTTTTTTTGAAAGGAAACTACTCTATTTATATTTGTTTTGTTTGTTTGTTTGGAACTAAACACAAAGCTACACAAAGGGCTATCTTGGCTCTGCCCACCACGAGTATCGAAGCACGCTTTCTAGAGGTTTGAGTCCGCAGACATTCTGCTGTGCTACTGGGAAGTTGCTTTCTCTCCCACATTAAAAGCAAGTTTTCCATGTTAAAATGATGTATACAGTTAGAAGAAAACACACTGATTTGACAATAATTCCTCATACATTTACGTTATAAATGATGTAAAACTGAAATATAAGAAAATTGACATCACTCAACGAAAATTTCTCTGAAAAACGCAATCAAAACCGATTTAAAAATTCTAAAACGGTTTATTGTACAAAATGACATTTATTTCACACTGTTGGACAAACCCAGAGTTACTAGAAAGAGTTTCAATAATCATAAATCTATCAGTACAAAAAAAGTGCCCTTTCTGTTACCAAAGGTTTTATGGAACATGATCTTTCTATCAGTAATATAATATTATTAGATGCCGAAACTGGTTTTAAAACTAAAGCAGATAGAGCCTGAAAAAATGTCTTTCTTTCAATATCGATCATATCTGTGGGATAAACTTTAAACCGGATTCAGTGATCTTTGGTCTTTAATTTTTTCTTTGTCAGGTAAAAAAGAAATATTACAATGCATTAATTTATTTTACTTATTTTGTAAAAGAGAGAAGTATATTTTCATTTTGTTCTTAATGTATTTTATTACTTATTACATTCACATTAATTTTTAATTTTTCTACCATGCGTACTAATACGTTACTATCAAGGTTTTGTTATTTATTTTAGTTTTTTATCACTTAAGTTTGATTCATGCTATTATATCTTTATTATTTGCCACATGCAATCCATTATTCTAGTTTCTGTATTACACTGAAATTGTCTTAAACGATTTGCCAAGTACTTATACATTTTTACCTACTATATTACTTACAGTTCCCTTTTCTGTCCTATTCATATCATTTCAAAAACACCTATAATCATCCAATCACAAACAACCTAAACACACCTGTAATGTTCTAGTTAAAGCCCACCTGAATACACCTATAGTATTGAAGTCAAAGCCAACCTAATGTTCCAGTGAAAGCTAACCTAAACAGTTCTTTCTCATAATAGTAAATAGCTATATTAAAATTACTTGATTAACTATTGTGCTTTACACTTTCTATTCAACCTCCAAAAGCCTTAAAATTATTGGGTTTGTTGTTTCAAGCACTGAGTAATGTTATTGAAAAAAGAGAGAGAAAAAGAGACAATGTATTGAGATATATTATACCCGAAGTCACTTTAAATGTTGCGAAATAGTATACTACTTATCTGACATGTTAGTTTTAATAACAGTAAAATACGTACAATATGTGACTTTGTTGCATGAGCTTAAATCCTATTTGATTTTCCTCAATTTAAGTTATGAACATATCCCAGATAAAAACTGAGAAAAGCTATCTTCAAGTATGCGAACAACTGGTCTTGTCAGCAGCGAGAACACTACATAAAACAGCATTAAATAATGACCTTAGACACTAAAACACATGTTAAAACTGCTATGTTTGCTACTATTTTATCTGTTATACAATAACTACCACAAAGTTATCTTTCGTATTTCAGATTAACGTGACTCAGCATGTTCTACAAATGGTAAAGAATGGCACTGATAGTTTCATTAACCAAACGTAAAATACACACAAAACTAATTATAAACCTTATCATATTCTTTACCCTCTATGAGTCATAGAAAATAGACCAAAGAACTTCAATACAGCATGCTATATTCTATACCCTGTCACATTGCTATAGAGTTACAGTAAATCATTAAAGAAATGCACCTTAAGAAAAACCATTTGTTCTGAGCCTTGAGTTATGGAAAATCATGAGACAGATTCACCTTAACGAAACTTTTCGTTCTGAACCTTGAGTTGCGGTAAATGATTAGATGGTCTGTCTTTTTATTTGTAGGGCACAATGCTTCACTAGGACATATCTGAGCTCTGCCCACCATGAGTATCGAACATATTTCTAGAACTGTAAGTCCGCACACCTGCCACTGGGGTTATTATTAGATGGCACCCCCCCCCCTAAGAAAACCATGTATTCTAAATCTCGAATTATGATGGGTGGAGTTATAATTATGAAAACAAGCACCCTGAATTAACACACATTCAAGTTTCTTAGGTTTACCGTTTGTCACTTGATTTTAATGTTAGTATTAATACAACTTAGATAACAACTTTTGTGTTATCCCTTTTATTTTTCTAGTAATTAGCTAAAGGTTTATGTACGAATAAGTGACAAACTACATCGTGTTTTATCGAGCACGATGTATGTGTAATCCGCAATAAGTCAACTAAGTACCATCTAAAAATAAACTTATGACCTGCCACACGGACACTTGTTTCTGTAATGATAGTGTAAACAGTTGTTATTGTATTTGTACTATTTCTCTCTAATTTACAAACTTTAGTAAAAAACAAAACTAACTAAATAACAATAGAAACAAGATTTTCAGGTTCATGTGTCATGCGTCTTTCAGGGAGGTAGTGTGACATACTTTTCACCGAACTATAGTTGGCTTTGTCAACCAATCAGTTATGCCACGGACCCAGAAACAATGAAGGTAAGGGCTTCAGAGCGTGAAAATCCACAAAGGAGGTAAATGTTCATTGTTTTACATCGAAAACGTGGTCGTTTATTTATAGTACATAACATTTTCTTTACATTTAATGTTCCACTTATTTCTTCGTATTCTTTCGCCTATTATAATCTATCTTTTATATTTTACTTTCTAATTTCTTGAATGCTGGGTAAGTTATCGATTCTCAAAGGACGCGGAACTTATCCTTGCTATATTGCAATAAAGTGGCTGTTTTTTTTTAATTTAAGTAAATCAATTTTGAAAGCAGAATTGTGTGTATATATATATTACTTTCCTCCAAAATTTTTCAATTTGAAAACATTACTATTTGTTTTTTAGGTATTTATGGTATTATTTTCTTAAAATTTAAGACTAGTAGTTTCTTGTATTGTAGTTTTAGTTATTTTCCGGCTTCAAACTATTGTGAAGGAAGATGTTTGAAATATCACAAAAAATATACATTTTATCATATAAACACGTTTTTAAAATATATTCAAAATTAATTTATTCACAGAAATAATAAATAAACAGAAAAAAATGAAGAACATAACATTTAATTTCAACGTAATAGAGAGAAATTAGAATGTTATAATAGTTATAATTTAAGCAATTAGCGCGTGAAACAATACATTAGCTTGTGGAACTTAAGTTTATTTCAGAATTGTCTTTAATAATGTGTATACTATCTTGATGTTGTCGTATAGCTCTTTCCAGTCTCGTGGTTTACATATATCTCTTGTGAGATTCCACAATTATCATAGACAATTCTGTCCGACGTGAGAGAGCGTCGTCAAACATGAATAATATACTTAACGAGACTTTTAAATTAACAAAGTGGCTGCGTTTGTTTACCTTACTCTTCTAAGGTAAGATAGAAAATCTTACTGACTCTTGAGAAATTATTATAAAATTATCGAAATTACTTGAATTGCTAAGTTGTTTGACGAAAAATAATTTAAAACCGTCTATGCTTTTAAGGTTACGATACTCCTGTAATATAGGCACGAGTACTGTACCTACTGTTCATAACGTTGTAAGCCAAACGGTTTAGTTTTGGATGAGTTAAAAACACTAATTAGAATGCACCTGATTTGGTATGTTTTTCGCGCAAAGCTACTCGAGAGCTAACTGCGCTAGCCGTCCCTCATTTAGAAGTGTAAGAATAGAGGGAAGGCAGCTAGTCATCACAACTCACTGCGAACTCTTGGGCTACTCTTTTACCAACGAATAGTGGGATTGACCATAACTTTATAACGCCCCCAAGGCTGAAAGGGCGAGCGTATTTGGTGCGACTTGTGACGGAAGAAATTAATAATTCGTATAAGAAACTCTTCTAAAAACGAATAAAAATTGTGTTTAAACTGCAATACAGTTCCGCGTTTAATAATATAATATTAACATTATTATAAGTCCGCTTTATTTACATATCATATATATATATAGCACCCTCGATTATGCTTAATAATTATTCCAGCTAAACAAATCACATCTGATTCTTATGTTGTTTTTTTTGAGGGTTGCATGTTTGGTGTGACGGGGATTCAAACCCGCGCCCCTCAGATTACAAGTCTAGTGCTTTAACCACTTGGTCATGCGGGGCCTGCACCTGATTTGAGTTGTTAGTTAGTTAGTTTGCAAAGGTTAGGGCAAAGCTACACAGTAAGTTGTCTATCTGTGCTCTGCCCACCGCGTGTATCGAAACCCGATTTTTAGTGTTATAATTCTTCAGAATGTGCAAGTATTTTTCTGTTACAATAGTCAGAAAAATTATTTTACTTATTTGTTTTATTTTAAGTAAAAAAACAACAACAACAAATGTATTCTTTACCTGAACGACTTCGTACTCAAAAATGGCGTGAAGATCAAGGTCAGAAAACCCTAAAGCTCAAGCATAAAATTTCTTAATTTTGAATTTCGGACCAGATGTAGAACAACCAATCGACACGCTTAACCGTATTAGCTTTGTGTGGTCAAAGTTAATGTGCCGAAAGATGAATCCGAGGTTCTGTTGTACGCATCCCATTGCCTCAGATCTGGACTTCAGACTTTGAGGTTGTGGGTGTGTTATAAGCGTACAGTTAAATATCACACTTCAGTTAGAGTAACCCAATATTTAGCATGTTAAATACATTCGTTCCCTCTGGTCTATAAGTTCATAATTATGGACAGCAAGCTCTTGCGTAACTTTGCGTGAATATCCAAAAACAAACTTTAACAAGAAATAACTAGTTTTAACAACAAATTTATAATTCATAATCCCTACACAATGCTAGTTTCAGCCACGTTCTCAGTTCACTAGCGCCCCTGTCTGTTATATTTTAAACAACTATTAGAGAGTACATTTTGATTTTGAAACACAGAGTCACTAAGATATGGAAAATGTTACCAGAGCAGTGGCACAACGGTATGTTTGCGGACTCACACCGCTAGAAATCGAGTTTCGATACCCGTGGTTGGCATAGCACAGGTAGCCTATTGTGAAGCTTTGTGCTTAATTCCAAATAAACCAGAGTAGTGTGGTATTTCTTTTTCAGCTTTCTCGTGAAAAATTAAATGGTAGCTTTTTTGTCGTATTCAAGAGGTGTAAATAATCCACTTATATGTAACAGACTAAAATCAGATTTGTATGATTCTCTATTACAATGCTATAACGTTGAAGTAATGCACAAAAAATCAAAAGTTTGCTTTTGGTTGTTACTTTTTCTCTGTTTATTGTTAATCTTTTTTTTACCGTAAAATTGTGGGTGTGGTGTTTTCTTATAGCAAAGCCATATCGGTCTATCTGCAGAGCCCACCGAGGAGAATTGAACCCCTGATTTTAGCCTTGTAAATCCGTCGACATACCGCTGTACCAGCGGGGGGTTACAGATGTGGTCAGTTATAACAGTTTATCATGCATAGTTTTTTGCTTGTGTTCATAAAATATAAAAATAATCTTGACAACCAGTTTATATCACTAATAAAAAAATACTTAGTAGGTCAATGTTATGTTTTTGAATGTGTATGACCTATTTGTAGGCTTACATTAATAACCGTTTGTTTATTAAATTTATCAAAATTATGAAAATTTTGTGGGGATGCATGTGCCTAATGTAGTGCTCGTCATAAACAAAACCCATAAGTATAAACATGTTTATGTTGTTTTTGTTCATATAGATTTTATATTTAGAGTACAATATCCACACGCGTGATAATTTCAGGTTTAGCCAGAGTGGACTAATTCTTATGTAGCCGTTAAATTAATTCCCTAGATTCACAGACATTTGTAAGCGCCGTGGCTTTTCCCGTTATTACTTGAATATCTTTTAAGTAATATTTTTATCAGGGTGGATAAATAATAAAGAGAAATAATTTATTTTACCACGGAAAGAGATCGAGACGTAGCTTCGGAACTTTATGCATTGACCTGCAAAATAAATTCTTTATCATGTAGCTGTAGGTCTTCAAAGAGAAAATTAACATGAAACGATATTAACACATGATTTTATAAACATATATATATAGATGTATTCCAAAGAACTTCTCTTTATTAAAACGAAACAATCCAGATACCAGTGAATATGAGCAAAATAAGATTAATTCTAAAATAATTGGAGCTGGGGTTTTGCCTGAAGGATGACTAAAATCGCCTGGGGAACATAGCACTGTCATTGCATTAGTTGTTTATTCTTAAACATAACCCCTCGGTGTGGATTCCTGTACGTGGTGAGGTTATCTCCCAGGGAAGGTTCTGTTCTGTCTGGATACCTTCTCTGGGATCTAAACATCCACCCACGTGTTTGCCGTGCGTGGCGACCCGTGAAGGGGAGGAGAGGATCCTGGTGGTTGAGGGGTCCAACCCTAACACACCACTTTGGCCTTGAATTCCTGTAGACGGGCGGTCTTTGGGTGGGCCCCCTTGGGTCAATCGGCTGGTCCACTTGGGCTAGAGTCAACCAAGTACCAGTGTTGGAAGTTCTCAACGGGTGTTGTGGACATTGTGCCTGATGCTGGTATTTGGATATAGTGCTCACGAAACCCTGGCGTTGCTGCATTGTCCTTGCGTGACATTGTAGTGCGTCCCCTCGTAGGGCTTCCATGGTGGGTGGAATCAGTGGGTACCAAAATTTTTCTTTTTTCCTATGGATCCTCCTTCAAAAAATGCAAATAAAATAGTGAAAAAACAGTCAATAGGTAAGCGACCACGTCTTGAAGACTCTGAGAAGCAATCTTCAACATCTGTAACACACGTACCTCATTTTCTTATATTACATTATCTTTCAGAAAAACCTTTAGGGCAATTGTCCCCCTTTTTTATTCAGAAGGGACTAGAGGGTCTTGCTGGTTCTCCAAAGTCAGTAAAGAAGCTTCGATCTGGAGACATATTAGTTGAAATATTCACAACCCACCACAGTGAACTCCTCTTGAATTCAACGGCAATTGGTGATATACCTATTGAGGTTACCTCTCATGCTACCTTGAATTCCTCACGAGGAGTTATTGTTGAGAGGGATTTGAAGAACGTCCCCGATTCAGAGATTGTCGCTGGTCTCTCCACTCAAGGAGTTTCTGCAGTGAGGTGCATCTGGATGGAGTTACACTGCCAACTAATACCCTCGTTTTGACATTTACTTCACCACGTGCACCTGCCACCATCAAGGCAGGTTATCTAATTTGCAGGGTACGGCCACACATTCCAAACCCTCTCCGATGTTTCCAATGTCAGAGATTCGGCCATTCAAAGACATCATGTCGTGGTTCCCTGACATGTGCTCGTTGTGGTGGCAACCACCAAGATGCCTATGAATGTGACATAGACCCACATTGCGTCAACTGCAATGGTTCTCACCCTTCCTTCTTTCGTTCTTGCCCAAAATGGTTGGAGGAAAAAGAGGTGCAGTGATTGAAAACGACTCATAACATTACTTATCCTGAGGCTCGGAAATTGCTGCCCACCACTCCATCTCGGACATATGCTGCTGCACTTCATTCCACAACTACAGTGGGAGTGCAGACAGATCTCTCTGTGCCTCCAAGAGAATCGTTTTCAAAACAAATGAAAAACCTTTTGACCTCCATGGTTAAAAAGGTTGATGAATCGACTTCCACATCCATCTCTGTTCCTCCCATACATTCCAACAAATCTCAAGATCCACATTCTTCAGTTTCAAATACAGGCATTTCCCTTGAAACATCTTTTTCTCCCACCCCAAGAGGCAAAACAATCATTTGTTTGCATCCTCAGTCACTGGATTCCCCTTCCAATATCAAAGACCTGCCCAATCGACCCAGGGCAGGATCCATGGAGGTTGATAGATCTTCTCCGACTAAGGACAGTAAGGAAAAAAGACGTGGTCGTAAACAGAAGGGTTCTCCAGCCACTTCGCCTACCCGTCATTAAAAATGGCCACCTTGATACAATGGAACTGTCGAGGTTTACGTTCTAATCTGGATGATATCAAAACACTGATTGCTTCCTACCATCCTGTATGTCTTTCCTTACAAGAAACATTTCTAAAACCTACTGATACAGTCACCATTCGGCAGTATTCTCTGTACAGAAATGACAGGCTGTGTGATGGACGAGTACATGGAGGGATGGCACTATTGGTTGATCGGCATGTGCCCACCCTGTCCTTGTCACTCAACACACCCTTAGAGGCCGTAGCCATCCGTGTTTCCTTAAGTCATACCATCACTGTTTGTTCTCTCTACCTGTCCCCTGGTGAGACATATGATCAATCAGACCTTGATGCTCTCGTTGAACAGTTGCCGTCTCCCTTTTTACTCCTGGGGGACTTTAATGGACATCATCCTTTTTGGGGAAGTGCTGTTATTGATAGTAGGGGTCGCTCTGTAGAGCGTATGCTCTCTGATCACAATCTTTCTCTTTTCAATACTGGTTCTTCCACTTATTTTCATGCACCTAGTCAGTCCTTTACCACTAATGATCTCTCAGTTTGCTCCCCTTCATTATTCTCCCATTTTTCATGGAGGGTTGACAGTAATCCACTAGGCAGTGATCATTTTCCTATACTTTTGAGAGAGACTGGCCGTGGTCGATTCCACCCTACCCGCGTGCCCCGGTGAAAGCTGGATCAGGCAGACTGGTCCACTTTCACTGCTCTCGCAGAACTTGATCCTGCCGTCGTGAATCAGCCATCAATAGACGACTGTGTGGCAGCGGTAACTGGCTGTATAATACAAGCAGCTTCTCAGTGTATTCCTAAAACTTCGACACGTTTTCCACGATATCCTCGTCCGTGATGGAATCCTGCTTGCCACTTAGCACGGAAGGCTCAAAAACGGGCCTGGGATACTTTTCGTAGATATCCCACACTTTCAAACCGCGTCGCATTCCAACGGACCCGTGCACATGCTAGGTGGGTAAGACGTCAAAGCCAGAAGGAATCTTGGATTAAGTTCACAACTAGCATATCTTCTACCATCAGTTCCAAGGTCATGTGGGACAAGATTCGAAAGGTCAGTGGGCACTACAATTTTGCCCTCCTCTCGATCTTACTCTCTGATGGTCAGGAGGTGGCTGATGTCCGGAGCATCGCTGATACTCTAGGTGAAAGCTTTTGCCGGGTATCTAGCACTTGTTCCTTGTATCTTGTTTGTTCCTCCACCTTCTTGGCCATCAAGACTCGGGCAGAGCGTTCACCTCTTTCCTTTCGAACTGACTGTCTCTTTTACTATAATTGTCCCTTTACACTGGTGGAACTGAAAATGGTTCTTCATCGGTCTGGCAGTACATCTGTTGGACCTAATGATGTACACTATGACATGCTGCACCATCTATCTCCTGCTTCTCTTGATGTCCTTCTAATTGTTTTTAACCGGATCTGGCAGGAGAATGTTTTTCCTGATGCCTGGCGCCAGGCTATTATCTTTCCTTTCTCTAAGCCTGGGAAAGATCCCAAGATTCCTTCAAACTACCGCCAATTGCTTTGACGGGCTGTCTCTGTAAGACCTTAGAAAGGATAGTTAATGCTCGTCTTGTTTGGTTCCTCGAATCAAACAACCTCCTTTGCCCACCCAGTGTGGATTCCGACGGCAGCACTCCACCACAGACCACCTAATTCGACTTGAAACATCAATCAGAGAAGCCTTTCTCAAACGCCAACATCTTGTATCAATATTCTTTGACATTGAGAAGGCTTATGACACAACATGGAGGTATGGCGTTTTGCGAGACCTCCATACATATGGGTTACGTGGCCATTTACCCATGTTTATTGAAAAATTTTAATGGACAGGAGATTCCAAGTTCGTGTGGGTTCGACACTTTCCCGTTCTTTTGTACAGGAACTTGGAGTCCCTCAGGGCTGTGTTTTGAGTGTCACACTTTTCAGTATAAAGATAAATGCCATCACTGAACAACTCCCTCTCACTATTGCGAATGGGCTGTATGTCGACGACTTTCACATCTCATGTCAGTCGTCGAACATGAGATATATTGAGCGGTAACTACAAACTGCCCTGAATCGTGTACTGAAGTGGACTATGGCAAATGGCTTTAATTTCTCTCTCTCTAAAACCGTTTGCATGCATTTTTGCCGCCAACGATAAAGTTTTGCTGCTAGTGGTCCCTGAGACCAAGTTCTTGGGGCTTATCTTTGACCGTAAGCTGACCTTTATACCACACTTAAAGCAGCTTCGGGTCAAATGCACAAGAGCACTGAACATCCTCCGTGTCCTCTCTACTACCAGTTGAGGAGCAGATCGATGTCCTATATTAAAGGTATATCGTGCTTTTATTTGATCGAAACTCGACTATGGATCAATGGTCTATGGCTCTGCCAGACCCTCGGCCTTAAAGATGCTGGACTCCATTCATCACCAAGGACTTCGACTCTGCACTGGGGCTTTCCGCACCTCTCCAGTTCAAAGTTTGTACGTTGAATCTCATGAACCTTCTCTGCACCTTCGCCGTTTGCAACTATCTTTACTATATTCTTCGAAACTTCGTTCCTTACCAAAGCATCCTACCTGGGGATGTGTTTTCCTTCCTCATTGGGCCCTACTTTTCAGAACAGATGATCTGTCATTGCTCTGTTTGGCCTTCGCATCCAGACGCAATTGGATGAATTGGGTCTGTCCTTGGATAACATTGCAGATTCCACATGTAGGCCCATCCAACCATGGATTGTTACAGCCCCCATATGTGACCTTTATTTCAATCATCTGAAAAAGGCAGATACTCCAGATTGGAAGTACCGTCTTTTATTTAATGAACATCTTTCAAACGATCATTCTGTTCCCATTTATACAGATGATTCCAAATCAGGTAATTCAGTGGGCTCTGCTATGGTTTGCTGCGGTTCGGTGGTTGCGCGCAGAATCCCTCTACAGCTTCTGTGTTCACTGCTGAACTGTATGCCATATCTCTTGCCCTGGATCATATTGAAGCTGAGCAGTACTCCAACTGCACTATTTATACTGACTCGCTTAGTTCTATACTGGCCCTGGAATCGTTACACGTTGCCTCACACCCTGTTCTCACTGATATTCAAAACCAACTGGCCCATTTCTCATTAACTGCTACTTCTATCCAGTTTTTCTGGATACCAGTCCATGTTGGTGTTCGCGTGAACGAGCTTGCAGACACGGCAGCTAAATCTATCTGCTCCGGCACTATCACCACTGTGCCTATTCCGTACAAGACTATTCCGTCTTGTATTCAAGGCTCGGCTCCGTGCCAGCTGGCAGTCGACTTGGAGTGAGCAACGCGACAACAAGCTTTTTCACATAAAACCCTTTATTAGGCTTTGGCCATCTAGCTTCCGTAAGGTTCGGAAGGAGGAAGTTGTTCTAACTAGACTACGCATTGGTCACAGTTTTTTAACTCATCGTTTTCTTTTATCTGGTATGTCTCCGGATTTACAACGCTAAAATCAGGTGTTCGATTCCCCTCGGTGGGCTGAGCAGATAGCCTTTGTGGCTTTGCTAAAAGAAAACACAAACACACACACTCTTTTATCTGGAACTGATGCACCAGTGTGTAGTTTGTGTAACACTCAGATCACTAAAGCCACATTTTACTTTCTTGCTATCGTTACGATTCTCAACGACGGCACTATTTTAAACATGTTTTTTCCAAGGGTTTATCTGTAACATTAGACAGTGTTATTGGTGATAGTGACACTTTCCACCTTGATAAAGTTTTTAGTTTTTTAATGGTCGTTAATCTTTTTAATCTCATTTAAGTGTTGGATATTTATTCATTACACCTTTTTAATTGTGGTTCCCTTTTTACAGTTTCATTCTTCTCTAGTTCAATTTGACATTGAAAAATGGCCAGAACATTAAATAACTCGACACCAGGACTGGAAAGGCCAACTTCAGGTGACTATTGCTGCTGTTTGAACTATCCGTTTGAACTACTCGTTAGTCGTCCTGGCGAGTTGTTATTACACTTTTGCTGCATGTCATTTAACACTTTTAGTACTGGCCATAATGACACATAACCCGGAACCAGGACTGGAAAGACCAACTTCAGGTGACTGACGGTGGTTTTTATACTTACCTGTTAGTCTTCCTGGCGGGTTATGATCATTACCATTCTGCTACAGGAAGTCCTTTACAACTTTGTAGACTGGATGTCAACATTGGTTTTACGCCATTTTCTGTTTTAATTGCTGTTTTGTTTTTACCTTCATTTACTTTTAAAAATTTTACTTCATTTACTTTACTTTTATCTTTTTACTGGACCTTTGGCTACTCATTATTACGATTTTGCTATGTGTCTTTTAAAACTTCTATTATTTTACATTTTGATAATGGCTGCTATGACACATAACCCGGAACCAGGACTGGAAAGACCAACTTCAGGTGACTGACACTGGTTCTTGAACTTACCTGTTAGTCTTCCTGGCGGGTTATGATCATTACCATTTTGCTAGAGTAAGTACTTTACAACTTCTTTTACTCTGCTTTCTGTCTTACCATTGTATACTAGGTGTCAACATTGGTTTTATACTTTTTTTGTTTTTCATTGATGTTTTGTTTTACCTTCATTTCCTTTTCTGTATTTTACTACATTTACTTTATTTTTACCTTTATACCGGACATTTGGCGCAGATAGCCTAGCTGCTATGTGCCATAAAACATTAAATCAATCAATCAATCAATCTTAAACATAAAGCTCACCATAATCATCAAAGCCAGCTTTTTAGCATTATAAGTCATCACATTTACTGCTGAGGAATCGGGTGAAGGGCTTTATTGGTTTGTTTTTTTTAAGTTAAGCACAAAGCTACACAATGGACTATTTTTGCTCTGATCACCACGGGTATTAAAACCCTGTTTCTAGCGTCGTATGTCTGAAAATATACTACTGTGCCACTGAGAGAATGTTATTACTTCAGTCGGAACATAATTTATTTGATCATATCACAGGATATACTATTTTTCTGCCCGTTGTTTTTAAAGGTAATTATAGTAATATCAGCATTTATAAAAATCAAACTAATATGTCTCATGTTGGCACCGTTTCATTTTTATTAATATTATTCTCTAGTGTATTCTTCTTACAGTGTGAAGTATTGTTCATTCTGATGTAGCAAAAATATATTTGTGGGTCATCTCCTTTATACAAAGTAGCCGTTGTTTCCCTCAATCTCTCTTCTTCTGCAATAATCGAGCAATACTTCAGTATTTCAGTTTTAACCTGAAACAAGTATAAATTAAGTGTTGAAAAGCCGAGAATGATACAAGTATTCCACCTTGTGTACCAGAGTAGAAAGTGATAGCGAAACTAATGAGGCAATAGCCAATTTGAGGTGTCACATAGTTTAATAAAGAACATACTAACTTCTCACATCGTTCAAACTTCTTCAAACAGACAAACGCTAGAGAAGTTGGAGATGACCGACGACTAGTGATACCTAGTTTTATATGTTGAAACAGTGATTTTCACTGATACTTATACACAAGTCGAACAACTGGGTTAAGTTTCTCCAGTCGCGCCACCTTTTCTCCAACATTAAAATTTGTGTGGACTTCATGACAACAAAGCTGCTTGATCATGCGTGATAGTTGCCAAGAGGAGCAATATAAGGTACACATCTCTGAAAATAATCGAATGCTATTATAGGTAAGCTAGCTAGCAGTACTTCTATTTAGCTGTACAACTTCGAACTCAATATCAGCTGCCAACTTCTTTACTGAATGCAGAATTAAAAACGTTTACATTAAATAAATTTGTTTTTCTATGTGAAAAAATCCCTAAAAGATGGGTCTACTAGACATCAATAGAGCTGGTAGAATCTGGCTGGTGTATTAGAAGTGTTCACATGAAAATATACCGCTTGGTTATTACTACCATTTTGATCAACAGTTTTATAGATAACCCTAACAGCTCACGAAAATACTTCTGATACTATTGTACACCTCTTGCTTATCATTCATTGAACGACAGTTCGAAGCACTATATTTGCAATATCATGTTTTATTAATTATCTTATGTCTGCCTTTCCAGTCCGTGCGTTTTGCTGTTATTACTTAAACTGCTTTTTTTTCCAACTTAGAATGGCTATTTATTTTAAGATGTATTTTCAATATCATATTCTACTAATTATCTTGTATCTATTTCTTTAGTTCGTTAATCTCGGTTGGTATTACCTCTTACTGAAGATTTTTGAATTTACAGACACAGTAAGTGTATTTTTCTCCTTTAGACATCAGTTTTAGCTCCATATTCTAGTGATAAAGAAAATGCTTTTGCCATGCGTAGAGGTTTTTGACTTGGTTACAAAAATATAAAATGTAATTTTATTTCTCTCGTTTGAATTATTAGAGAGTTAAATATATAATGAATCTAGAATATTAATTATATTCTTTTAATTTTTCTCCCAGGATCTTTCCAAAATATGTGAATAAAGTATTTAACTATATACACTATAATTGCAATTTTTAATTCCGTATTTAGATTTTCTTCGTCTTGAGGAAGAAATTCAGCCACATTTCCGCCCTGCATGTGGTGCACCATTCTTCTGTTGCCTGGGCTATCTGGATTGGCATGAAGTTTGGTGCTGGTAAGCTGGTGTCATGTTAGGCTGTTTCGTATCTGATAGTGTTTTACAGATCCAGGTAATGTGATGTACGTTTCTGCCGCGAAAATGTTAACAAGAAATAAATCTACAATATGTCACCCATTTTTCACAACTCAAACTGCACTTCCAACAAATAAATGTATTTTCTGCTTAATTCTATCGTTTATTTGTTTGTTTTTACTTTTGCCCAAAGCTACACGAGGGCTATCTGCGCTAGCCATCCCCAATTTAGCAGTGTAAGACAAGAGAGAAGGCAGCTAATCATCATCGCCCACAGCCAACTCTTGGGCTACTCTTTTTACCAGCGAATAGTGGGAGTGATCGTCACTTATAACGTCCCAGTGGCTGAAAGTGTAAACATGTTTTGCGAGACGAGGTTTCGATCCCGTGGATCTCAGATTACGAGTCGAATGCTTAACCACCTGGCCATGTGTTGTCCCCATCGTTTTATTTTGACATTTGGTATACGTATAACTAAGTGTATCAAGTGAATTACATTTCATGGCAAAATCCCATGAGATTATTTAGACATTTTTGTTTTGTTTTTCATATTGATGTATCATACAATGCTTATATTCAAGTAGTTTCTTATAAAGCTGTATTTACTTAAAGGTAATATAAAATTACATTTTATAGCACACGTTATTTTTATCCCACATTTGGTAAATAATTATATGGTTCAAAAGAATTACTAAAATCAACATCTCATTTTCTTTTACATTCTCGTAAACGATATAGAAAATATAATTTTTAAAGTTTTATTAGGCAGTATTATAGACAGCCAACAGAAGTTGACCCAAACGTTATTAAGTAAAAATTGTACTTGCAGAGTGTTAGTCCACGGATTGTGAAAGTCTGTGTTATTTATATTTATTTTAACGCAGTCCAAGAAAGGAAAACTGTTATTTTATTTAATAACTAGTGAAAGTATATAGCTCTGGTTGGAGTCAACGGATACTCTAAATCAAGAAATCAACAAATAATGCTTTCAGTTTGTAGTTTATACATTTAATATTTATACTTAAGATGCATAGGTTGTACTTTTGTTGCTAAACAACATGACATAAAATCAATTGTTGGAACGCTTTGTTACCAAAGTGCACTGGCTTTTCTAAATATTAGAAATAGGTATATAAAGTACCATTTCATTTCTGTGGATTTTTCAATAGCTTGCCATATTAAAAAGATGCACACGGTTATGGATAAGTTAAATAGTAATACCCAGGTGCACACCCTTACGGTCCACTTAGTATGGGTGCAAAGTTTCCGATTTCTATGTTTTTTTTTCTCTTGACGTTATAGCGGTCACACTTCTATTCTATGTGGTTTTTCGCTAGCTTGCTTCTTAAAAAGATGTGCACGCGATTACACACATAAATAAGTAATAATACCAAGTTGCACACCTTCAGGGTCATTTTAGCATCGGTGCAAAATTTCAGGTTTCTCGATTCCTTCCTCTTTGAAGTAGTGTGGTCATATACACACAGACACGCCCTTTTATTATTCTAAACGAAGTTCAAAACTGATGAAAATCAGTTCTTTAAAACGTCGCAGTAAAATAAAACAATAGTTTTTCTTTTTTGGACGTATGTTTATTTGTTTGTTTTTATTAGAACTACTAGACAAAGTTAGGCTAAAATAAAAAAAGAATAGCAGCAAGAAAAATACAACCGTAAGAAAAAATAATTTTACTTACATAACCAATATCTGACTCTTTTTTATTATTATTTGTGGCAGGTGGCCATAACGCCTTCTTTCCGTTCATCAATTGCTTTGTTCACACTATCATGTATGCCTACTACTGCTTGGCTGCTATCGGACCTCGCATGAAGCCATACCTTTGGTGGAAGAAGTATCTGACCATGTTGCAAATGGTAAATTAGATTGGCAGTCTCTCTTGGTGTAAATGAATAATTACATATTTGATATTTGTTTCACACCACCGTTTTAAAGTAATTTCCTCAAGTTTCTTTACAGTTTTCATTATAATTATATATGTGAATCTCGATATTAACATTTTAAAACTATTTATTATTCGACCAGGTCTTAAGAAATGTATTAACTCTATAGATAAAGATAAGCTTTGCCAATCTATTAAATAAACACAAAATTCAGCAATGAATTAATAATTTATCCAGAATAGTTTTGTAATCTCATTTATTAATTAAAATCAGTAACACAATTTATCATTTACTGTAAGTCAGATGTACCTATTAGCTTAGCAAATTATCAGGAATGTCATATGTTATGTATACAAACACACCAGCGGGGACGCCGATACAGAGGTAAGTCTACGGATTTCCAACACTAAAATCAGGCGTTCGATTCCACACGGTGGACTAAGCACATAGTCCGAAGTGTCTTTGCTATAAGAACACCCACATGCGTGTAAACGGCTACCATCATAATCTTGGAATGTGCTTTACGGTGCATAAAATCTTTCAGCTGTTATCGTGTAACGTGCAAAAATATAACATTATGCAATGTATCAGAGCTTTTTAATTTAAAAATCGATGTAACTATAAAATAATTCACTTCTTAATCATCAACTCTTAAAAAGAAATAGAACTTTCGGAATTACATCTTATAAATTATAATGGTAGAATGTACTAAAACTTGTCGTATCCATTCTCTTCTCTTTTCCATTAGGATCCCTCCTAGTGACACAACGGTATGGCTACGAACTTCCGACGCGAGAAACCGAATTTCTATACCTGTGGTGGGCGGAACAAAGATAGCCCATTGTGTAGCTTTGCGCTTAATTACAAATGACATCTCTTTGCAGTATTTATCTATATATATATATATATATCGTACTATATTATCATTGCCACTTTCCTGTCTCGAATTTTTATAACCCTCATTAGAAGGTACAGTATTAAAGTTAGAAAGTTAATATTACAGCCCAACAAATATACTTTAAAAGTATGTGTTAACATTTCTTATCCTGAAGATCGGAATTTATTGTCTCCAAACCCGTTTCGGAGATATGCTGCTGCACTATGTATTACTTGTACAGTGAGAGTGTAGACAGATCTTTCCATGCTTCCATCAGAGTCATTCTCATACCATGTGAAGAAACTTCTGCTCTCTATGGACAAACGAGTTGACAAGTGAATATCTACTCCTGTCTCTATTCCAACCATTCCTTTCAATGACTACCCGGGTCCACTTTCTTCGTCCCTGATTTCTGGTGTCTGCTTGGTTCTACTATCCTTGGCTTCGAGATGTAGAACAATTATTTGCCTGTCATTGATAGACGACTGCATTGTAGTGTTAACTGACTGTATTGTTCAGGCAATACTCATTCTATTCCTAAGATCTTGACACGAATTTCATGTTATACCCGTCCATAGTAGAGTCCTACCTGCCAGGAGTCACGGAAGGCTCAAAAATGGGTCTGCCATACCTTTACAGTTGTCCTACTATTTTGAACTGCACTGCTTTCCAGCAGGTCTGTACCATGCATGGTAAGTTAGATGTCAAAGCCAAAAGGAATCTTCAATTAAGTTCACAACTATTATATTTTCTACCACCAGTCCCAAAATCCTATGGGTCAGAAGGCCAGTGGGAAGTATACTTCCCATACCCTTTCCGTCTTGCTGTCCAATGATCAGGAAGTTGCTGGTATCCAGAGTATTGCCAATACTCTCGGTGAGAGCTCTTCTCGTGGCTCTAATACTTTTATTTCTTATCCCGCCTTCTTGGCCATCAAGTCTCGGGCAGAACAATCATCTCTTTCCTTCCGAGCCGATTGTCTCTATGACTATAACTGCCACTTTACAGTGGTGGAACTCAGACTTGCTCATCATTGATATGGTTCACTATGAGATGCTGTGCCATCTCTCTTCTGCCTCTCTTTCTATTCTTCTTGTTGATTGTCTGGTAGTGCAGCATGACCAGATGGTTAGGTGGCTCGGTTCCTAATCTGAGGGTCATGGTCGAATGCTCGTCACACCAAATATTCTCGCTCTTTCAGCTGTAGAAGCATTACAAAGTGATGATTAATGCTCGTCTTATTTGGTTCCTCAAATCAAACAGTCTCCTCTCACCCATTCAATGTGGGTTCTGTTGAGAGTGCTTTACCACGGACCACTTTATTTGACTGGAAACGTCGATCAAGAAAGTCTTTCTCAAGAGAGAACATCATGTTTGCATGTTCGTTAACCTTGAGAAAGCTAGTAGCACTACGTGGGGGTACGGCATTTTGCGAGACCTCCACTTCTATGGGTTATGAGGCCATTTACGCATTATCATCCAGAACGTTTTACTGGACAGGTGATTCTAGGTCTGTGTGGGTTCGACACTTTCCATTTCTTTTCCACAGAAACTTGAAGTTCTTCAGGGTTGTGTCTTGAGTGTCTCTCTTTTCAGTATCAATATTAATGCTATCATTATCCATCTACCTTCTACTATTACAAACTGGCTCTATGTTGATGACCCCACATCTCGTGTCTGTCATCGAACATGAGGTTTCTTGAGTGGCAGCTTCAGACTGCTCTCAATTGTTTGTTGAAGTGGTCCACAGCAAACAATTTTACCTTTTCTTTCTCCAAAACTGTTTGCATGCACTTTTGCTGCCAAGGGACATTCACCCTGATCTCATGCTCCGTCTCGGTGACGTTCTTTCTGTGGTCTTTGATGCAAAGTTCTTGGGGCTTATCTTTGACAGTAAGCTGACTTTCATTCTTCACATCAAGCAGCTATGCGTCAAGTGTACAAGAGCACTGACTATCCTCCATTATCTCTCTTCCACCACTTCAGGAGTGGGTCAATGTTCTATGCTCAGGATTTACTATGCCCTCACTTCATCCAAACTGGACAATGGGTCTCTGGTTCCTCCAGAACCTTGGCCTTGAAAATGCTTGACCCCATTCACCCTCTTAGAATACATATCAACTAAACCATTTCATTTTGATATAATTCGAAAGAATATATTATAGAAGGCAAGCCCGATAACTTACAGAGAGTGGTCTTTTGTTCTTCAAGGGTAAAAAATGATGTATTTTTACGCAAAAATTACCACTAGGTTTAATACGCTATGAAATATTTAGAAAGGAACACGTATAGCCCATTTACAATTCTCTTACTGACGCAGTATTATATCTACCTCAGGCAGAAATGGCGCCCAAAGAAGCTTTAGCGGTAGCGTTGCGCAACAAGTAGACTCACTTTTTAAATGTTAATCTCACTATCATTAATAAATTCTTAAGCTTTTTATTGAACATACGTTAATAGAAATGACGCAATAACTTATCTGTTTGTATATATATATATATAATCAGACTATAAATCACCTTTAAAAACTATAGTAGCGATTTATTAGCTTGACGACATTTCAAGCAATCGCCCTTCTAAAATCCAGAACCAAACCTGTCGGTTAATAACAATTACAGCAACGTTTTGAAAGGAAACAACACAAAAAACATCATGTAATAAGAGAAAGAACAATCACTGCTTCTCCTCTGTCAGCTTATTTAGTTACAATGTCGTCGCGGGAACAAATATTATGCAAATCTGTTTCTTCATTTTTAGCAAGATTTGTAACTGATGTCACAGCTGTGCATTGGAAGCTGTAAATTTTCTTTCGACATTTCTCTGTGTTACTTTGTTTTTGTAACTGAGAAAGAAATGACGTAATGGTGTTGTAGGTTGTGTAGATGTTTCGTGTATTGATTCATCTGTAGTTGAAGTGTAGAAATGCACTTGAAGACGTATGTGGCAAAAAAAACGTTCGACGTAGTGTTTTTATTAAACTCATTTAGATGCTTTTAATGGAAACAATATTTAAGTCTTTCTTTAGCATACCCATCTGACTTTCCGTTAGGTATAGGTTCTTGGGTATTTTGACAACAGAAGTAGGCGGATGTCTGTCAAGAAATCTCTTGATTTCTGTTGTAAACCTCCATTCCATATGAAGAGGGACGACTCGAGGTCTTAAAACATTACCTTGATAGAAAAGATACCCGAGACAATGGTTTTTTAAACTATGCTCCACGGAGCCCTTAGGCTCCGCGAGGAAATATTA
Source organism: Tachypleus tridentatus (assembly GCF_004210375.1). Lineage (NCBI taxonomy): Eukaryota > Metazoa > Arthropoda > Merostomata > Xiphosura > Limulidae > Tachypleus > Tachypleus tridentatus. The sequence goes on from NC_134828.1 coordinate 61,036,376, forward strand.
GAATGTTAATATTTTTAATAAAACTATAAAATTGAATAAGAATACTCTGTACAAAATATTAAAAATTAAAATATATCTTTAATATAACACATTTATCACAAATTGGGCCTTTTAATATTATATTCTGCCTAACGCCAGACGATTTTATTTAGCTTGGAGAAAGTGCTCGCAGTGAAAGTGTTAATACAATTTCAATTAACTTCGACAGTGGCATCACTGGTTGCTAGTACGTATGGCACCATCTCAAGATCGCATGGGTCATTGGAGATGCAAGATACCCTAGTAATTTTCGTATGAAACATCGGTCAACCCTGAGTAGTGATGTCAACTGTCTTTTAAAAGCCAGGTCTTGATTAGCGGCTAAATCTCGAACGAAATGAAACATGACGTTAGAACTGAAACTTGTTCAGATTTGAAAGATTGTGATGTAACTATATGTAGTATCAATTGTTTCAGTTTCAAAATACACTTATATAAAGTATAATTATATTTATAGAAATTATAATTGGTAATTGTTAGGTTAGGTTAGATTCGTTGTAGTTTAATTAGACAAACTTGGTATCAGTGAACTCTATAATGTCATACGCCCGCATGATGTCATGTTTCATTTTGCTTAATTTCGTTAGAGATTTAGACGCACGTCAGATCTGGCTTAATATTTTGTTATTTGGCTTAAAAATTTCTGTTAAAAAACAAAACAAAATTCTTAAAATAATAGGTTACCCTTTTCCTTTAGAAAATTATATTATTCTTGCGGCCTAGCCTTTTTTCCACAAATCTTTATTTCTGACTTCATTATGGCAACACTTATCTTATGTCAGAAAGTCATTGTATGATGATAACACTCAAGTGCTTGAACGAGTTTTTATTAAGAAGTTATTTTGTGTCCACGAAAATACGTTTGAAGTGCCAAAGATATAATAATACGTTTTTAGACAGATAAATAATTTGTTGTTACCCTTATAATAGACAAGTGGCTGAATATCAATAATAAATCTGATACAAGTAAAATTCTTCCTAGGCCTAGGCCTAATGCGTATTCATCGGTGTTATCGTTATGTGCAAGCACTTTAACGCAGGATGATGCAAGAAGCGCCGAAACAAGAAAGAAAATAAAGTATGATGAAAGTTTTATTGAATACGGTGTTGCATGGACAGGTAATGAAGATGGACCTGGTGTGTTGTGTGTGTAGAACAGTGTTGAGTAACATTAGTTTGCATCCATCAAAGTTAAAACGGCATCTAGATACCAAACACATCGAATTAAAAATCCAGCTTCCGACTACATTTCGTTCGTTTGTCCATCTGGACAACAAAGGTGCTGTTATTGCTTCATATCGTGTTAGTTACAGTATTGCAAAAGCAAATGTAACTCATACAATTGGAGAATATTTGATAAAACCATGCGCAAAAGATTTGGTAGAGTGTACGATTGATGGGAAACTTCATAAAAACATTAACTCTGTGTCCCTTGCCTGGCATGGCCAAGTGCGTAAGGCGTGCGACTTGTAATCCGAGGGTCGCGGGTTCGCGCCCGCGTCGCGCTAAACATGCTCGCCCTCCCAGCCGTGGGGGCGTATAATGTTACGGTCAATCCCACTATTCGTTGGTAAAAGAGTAGCCCAAGAGTTGGCGGTGGGTGGTGATGACTAGCTGCCTTCCCTCTAGTCTTACACTGCTAAATTAGGGACGGCTAGCACAGATAGCCCTCGAGTAACTTTGTGCGAAATTCCAAAAAACAAACAAACAAAGTGTGTCCCTTTCTGATAACTTGGTTTCTCGACGAATGAAGGATATGTCAGCAAATTGCTTAACGGAGTTAATAAGGCAAGTAAAAGCGAGTCCAACTTTTTCGCTTTAGATGCATGAATCAACAGATGTCGCAGGTTATGCGATATTGCTTGTGTTTGTTCGCTATATTCACGAAGTTAGTTTTGAAGAAGACATGCTAATTTCAAACCTTTACCTTCTTAAACAACAGGCGAAAAAATATTTAAACTGATCTATTTATTTATAGAAAAACATAAGATCCAATAGCAGCTTTGCTCAAGTATTTGTAATGATGGGGCTCCAGCTACGATTGGAAAATTTTTAGGTGCAGTGGCACGCATATAAAAGAAAAACCCGAACATCGAGAGTATCCACTGCTGTCTTCATCGTCATGCACTTGCAATGAAACTAATGCCAGAAGAATTAAAAGAGGTATTGGGTGATTATTTTATAAAAGTAACTATTTTTACGACAAGACCACTCAATGCGAAAATCTTCACTTTGCTCTGTGAGGATATGGGAAGTTTGCATAAAAATTTGCCGCTTCATACTGAAGTTCGATGACTTACTTGGGAAAAAGTGCTTGCTCGGTTTTACGAACTGCGTGAGGAGATAGGTTTCTTCTTATCTGAATGTCATTTTGAACTTGTATACAAATTAAGGGACAAATGCTGGACACAGAAAGTGGCTTACCTTTCGGATGTATTTGCCTATCTAAATGAAGTGAATGCTACAATGCAGGGTACTAGGGTAACGTACTTTAAAGCAAAGAGTAAAATGGAAGCGCTTCAATGTAAGCTAAAACTTTGGGTTAAATGTATACTTATTGAAGAACTTGACTGCTTCGGAAATCTCAGTGATTTTTTTTTACTTATGAATGAAATTTTCTTAAGTGAAGATGCAAAGGTTTCAGCCTTGCAGTAGATATCTGATTTGTGTACAACTATTGGGAAGTACTTCCCTCCTCAGTTAGAAAAACTACTGTGGATTTAAAATCCCTTTGTTGACTCTGCAAGTACCAACAATTTGCCTTTGAAAGAGAAAGAAGAACTTATAGAAATTTCAACTGATTACACCCTGAAAACAAAATTTCAGCAGGAAATTCAGCACAATTTTGGATTCAAATGGCCGTGGAACACCCTGAAATAAGTAACAAAGCTTTGAAAATGTTGATGCGTTTTCCAACAACATATCTTTGTGAGCAAACATTTTCACTGCATACAGCTACAAGATCAAATTTAGATACAGGCTAAATAATGAAGATGATTTGCGCTTACAGGTAACAACCATAACTTCAAATATTGAACTACTTTGTGAACAAAAGCAAGCCCATTTGAGCCACTAATAAATAAATAAGTACACTGTACTTTTATTGATATAAATTTTGCAAGTAGACATTTTTGAACAAGTAGGTAGAAGTAAAAATTTTTCTTTAAATATTGATATTTTAAATAAATTTATATTCTAGAAACTTGAAGCAAACTTTGTCTGGTGCTAATGACGCTTGTTTCTACTTTTAGTGTATTTTTTTTGTTAAGGCTTTGGAATGTTTCTTCTTTCTGATGCGAAGCTACGCATGTCTAAAAAGTTTGGGAACCCCTGCCCAAGATCCGCCAACTGAAACTCTCATAAGGTTACCTGAATGAGTTTGATCGTTAAATGTATTTCCTCTTGACAACAAATTCTATAAAAAGTGAAGGGTTTAATCATGGGAACCAAATTGTGTCTCTCTTAGGCGAACATTTTTGTTGATTACATTGAAGATTGTATATTTCATAACTAGAAAGGCACTCTCACTACCTTATATTGTAGATATACTGATGTGTTTTTTTTTTCGGTATAATTACATGTAGTAATGGTGAACTCGATATATTTTGTTCAGTTCATTCAATCTGTTCACTCGTCACTCCAATACACGTGTTTTACTCTCATCAAACCATTCCATTTCTTGATATAAATATTCCGTGACTGATTATGGCAATCTAGCGATATTTGTACGTTATAAACACACATAGCAACCTACATTTTCATTCCAGTCATCCTCAATATGTCGAGAGAAATATTCCCAAATCACAAGCTACCAGATTACGTACGTTCAGCACTAACGACCGCGCCTTTAATAATAAATCTATCAAAGTGTTCCACTTCTAAAAACGTGGCTACCGTACTTCATCACACTAAATATAATCTATATAAAAACAATAAATATCCGAATTTAGCTTTCCAGAAACTACTTAGTTCAAGTCATGTCAGTAATTATAATACCAATACTGTATACAATTCAAAACTTCCAAAACACGAGTCCTACTTTGATTTAACCAACACACTCCACAAATCATCAACACATTTCCCATTACTCTTACGTTTCACCCATTCAACACACAAACAACACGTATATTGGTTGACAACATCCACATCATAACACAGAACAACACCATCAGTTACATGTTCCCCAACAAACCTTTAATTTCTTATAAACGAGTTACTGACATTAAAGATTTAATCGTCTGTAGTCAACTTCCAAACAACATAAAACTATTATCTGACACTCAAATTGGTCCGTACAATTGTCAGAGGACTAGATGCAAAAACCTGGTTATAGAACATCTGTTAGTGGCTCTAAATCAATGTATTCTTCGAATAGCCATTTCACCTGCACAACTAAATGTTTAGTTTATTACATTATTTGTAACAACTGTGACCACTGGATGCTCACTGAACATACACGAAAACACTTATGTAGCATCTTGATCAACGATCAAGATAAACCTGTAGCTCAACACTTTAAAACAGTTGATGATTCTCTTGAGTATTATATATTTAAAAACGGCTGGTATGGGTAGATAAAGCACTAACAGAGGAGCGAACAACGTTTCGATCTTCTTTGGTCATCGTCAGGTTCACAAAGAAAGAAAGAGTTACTGACCGGTAACTGACCACGTTTGAAGGCGGTTGTGTAATTGAGTGTAGGAATGTAAAGTGCGTGCTTAGATGTTGGATATATTTATTAATATAGGTATAAAGGTGTTCCTTTGTATTGGTTTATTTTGGGCTTGAGTTGTTGTATAAGTAAGATTTCTTTAATTTTGTGTTTGTTTATGTTGTGCTTATTTCATTTGCAGTGTTCGAAAACGTGTGAAGGTGACTTTTTATGTTCTTTGAATCTGGTTTCCGTTTTTCTACTTGTTTCTCCAATATTGAAGTCGTGGCAGTTATCACATTGTATTTTATAAATAATGTTGGTGTGGTGTTTGTCAGTATAGTTTTTACATAGTATAGACCTATGTTTTGTGCCTGGTTTTTGGATAAATTTGTTATTAACTGGGATGTCATATTTTGTTGCTAGTGTTTGCCAAATGTTGGTTATTTTTCTGCTGATGTCGGAAATATATGGTATGCAGCAGTATATGGTTTCGTGATGTTTTATTCGAGAGATATATTTACGTTTGTTGGTTGATTTTGCTTTCTGTCTAGGTGTGTGCGTATAATGTTTTTACGGTTTATGGAGGAAACTTATTGATGTTGATAAAGTATTGTTTTATTTTGTCTAATTCATCGTTAATTTTGTCTGGTGAGCCTAGTTTTATGGCTGTGTTTATTTGGTTTCTTAGTATGTTGAGTTTTTGTTTTGTTTCATGTGCTGAGTCCCAAGGAATGTATAGTCCAGTATGGATGATTTTTCGGTGGATTTCTGTTTTAAATTGTGTATCGGTTCCTGTAATTTTGAGGTTAAGAAATGAAATTTGATTGATTTTTACCTGTTCACATGTGAAGTTAATGTTGGGATGTATAGAGTTAATGTGATTGAAAAAATTAACTGTTCATTTTGTTGATGTGAATTCCATAATCGTGTCATCCACATATCTGTACCAATATAGTGGTGGATGTAATGCTGTGTTAATTGCTTGTGTTTCAACTTATGTCATAAAAATATTGTCTAAAAGTGGTGATACTGGGTTGCCCGTGCTTAAACCATTTGTTTGTATATAGTTGTGGTTGTTGAACATGAAGTTTGTCTTCATTGTGGTGAATTCTATGAGAGTTGCTAATTGGATGCTAGGAATGTCTATTGATGGGTTAGGGTCTCGGATATGGAATTCTAAGGCTATCTTGCAGGCTTCTGTGGTTGGGACTTCTGTAAAGAGAGATATAACATCGAAACTGGCCATTGAGGCCTTATGATTAAGTTGATTAAAGTTAGATTTGAAATTAAAGAAGTCTTTGATGAATGAGCTGGCTGATGTTACATATTTCTAGAATGCCCATGCTATGCATTTACCAAGATTGTAATTAAACGATTCCTATGTGGACATTATTGGTCGTAATAGACAATCTGGTTTATGAGGTTTGGGGATGCCGTATATTTGCGGTGTGCGTGAGTTGGTCTTGCTTAGGTAGGAATAAAGTGTTTGTGAAATTGTGTTGGCTTTTTTTCATTTTTAGTAGTATTTTGTTTAGTTGCGTTTCGTGTGTGTTTGTTGAATTTATGTGTATTGGTTTAAATTTGTTTGTGTCTGATAGAATGTTTGTCATTTTTAGATGTATTCATTTGTGTTCATTATGACTATAGCGTTTCCTTTATCTGCTTTTAGAATTGTAATGTTATTGTCTTGTTTTTGGTTCTTAATGGAATTAATGTCTCTTTTTGTAAGGTTGTTTTTTAATTTTCTGTTTTGTGAAATTATATTGATGGTTTTTTGAGAAAATTCTTTGAAAAAATCGTTTAAGATGTTGTTTTTAGGTGTTTCTGGAAAATACAAATTTTTAATTTTTCGAAGTTGTCTTCTTTCCGTTGATTGCTTTCGGTTGTTTTTGTTGTTTTTGTTTCCTGTGGAAAGTATCACAAGTTTCCTGGCTAGGTCTTCTAAACGTGCTTTAATTTCTAAAGTTGGGATGTACCTAGGTGCTATTGCGAAGTTGAGTCCTTTTTTAAGTAGATGTATCTCGTCTGTGTTTAATTGTCGGTCGGTTTTGTTAATTATGAGGTTAGTCAATGGTTTGTCATGTCGGTGTCTTTTCTGTTGTTTGCATTTTAGTTTCTCTAGTTTTTTTGTTGTGGCAGATCGTTTGGTCCCTGTCGTTTCTAGTCATCATGCAGGACATATTCTCTTGGGAACTTGCTTTACATCATGCATCCTCCTCTAACACCAATCATCAAAAGCCACAGACTTAAAATGGTTTAAGTCCTTTTGGTATAAAGGAACGATTCCATTTTTAAAAACGTTTTTGAGATATCCTTCTTTTATTATTTTAAAATGTAGAATGTTCATGTAAAACTATATGAAAACACGTTACACGTTTAACTGTTTCTCAGTAATATTGTATGTATATTTATATTTCAAAATAGGTACCTCTAAAAATGATCTACTTTTTAAACAAAGTCACTAATATAGGAAATTCTAGAGAAGATTATGTTCTATATTTGCAGGATCAAAATAATTTTGATCCTTTCATTTCTTCCTTTTTTTCGAATAACAGAAACAGAATAGAGTAATGTATAAAGATAAATTTTGTTGAAAACCCAATATAATGAAATTAGTTGATTGTGATTTCTTCTATTTTTGTCTCACCTTAGGTCCAGTTTGTTGTAGCCTTTATTCATGGACTCCTTCCTCTTTATCTTGATTGTGATTTTCCTCCTGGCTTTGTGTACGTCATTATTGGAAATGCCGCATTATTTCTGGTGATGTTTTCTAACTTCTATAGGAAATCCTACCGAAAAACTAATACTAAGACAGTGAAAATTAACGCACAATCTAATGGACAATATATCTGCAATGGCTTGGAAAAGAATGGAATAGATTCCAACAACTTTCATGGGAAATGGAATATTTGTAAGAGAAAGGGAAATTATAATCATTAAAAGTTGGGGTAGATAACATCATAAATAAATAAATTCATCACTAGATGCCATGTAATCCATGTAAAAAGTTTGCAGGCAAAAACTAACCGTGGTTCTTTTAAAGGCTCAAGGCATTAAGGAGCCGAGAACAGCAGTAAATCATTCAGTTTCTGTTGTGTAGCTTAATATGTAACTAAAATTTACAAGAAATAAAGCAGCAGATATTTGGCACCAAAATGCAAGTACAATGATCTGCTACCTTTTCTGATATTTGTCTACAAAATCAGGGCTTAGACTTGTTCAGATAAAACTTAATCGTTTATGGACAGTCTCTTGACGTCCAATACGGATAATTATATAATTTTTTTGTCAGTGAAGTAATAATAACAAACATATTCAATAGCATACCAAAAAATAATTGTATACTAAAAGGTTTGATTTCATTAGATTGCTATATTTTCAATTGTCGAAAGATAACTTAATACAATTTATACAGATCACAAAAAACGGTTATTTGAGAACATTGACAGGTAATTTAAGTAGCGATTAAATAACTCGTTAATTTGTTGGCATTAATTTCGACCCTAACATACAAAGCATCATTTTCTTGAAGCTAATGGTCTACCATAACGTAATGGTTAAGGCACTCACCTTGCAATTGCAGACTACCAAATCGAATCTCTTAACAGGACATATTCATCCTTTCAGTCGTGTTGGACGTTAATGATAATTTCAATATTTGTCGGCAAAAAGTAACTAAATAGTTGGTGGTTGGAGGTGCTGACTAGCTGCCCTCCCTCTAATACATCACTTAACAATTAGGAACATCTTGCACATATAGTATCCCAGTAGTTTTGTGTGCAATTCAATAAACAAACAAACAAATCTTTGATTTATTTTGTATAAATCTGGTATTAGAACTTAGACTGCTAAACTTCTAAACTGGACCGTAAATTCCCTTAAAATATTTCTTCACGTAATATCTAATGATTCTACATAGAATGAACATATGTACCAGTTTCGTAGTGTGTGCAGATGTGAAGTTCCCCATCAAAAACCACATCTATAGTGCTTCCACGTAGCTCACAGATAGGCACAGTAAAGTCGCTATGATTATGTCTATTTATTGCAAAGATTCTTTTAAGCCTATTTTCATATATTTAACGTGTAACAGCTGTTTTTACAGGCCTGAATGTTTATTTAACTACGAATTTTCCAACACGTTAGTAAATACTCGTGTTTGGTAGATTACGTATGACCAAGAACTGGGAATATTTCAGTTATCGACTGTGTACTCTTCCAGCAGTCTTTAATGCATCCTATCCAAACCCCATACCATTCACGACATTAGGCTATTTGCACACACTACGAAACTACTAATATATTTATATATGGGTTTTCACGGAGATCTCTTTCACACACTACGAAACTGTAATTATCTGTCTAGTGTTTTACTCTTTGCACACAATACGAAGCTGATAGTCTATCCGTCTGATGTTTCACAAGGTTCTCTTTTGGAACATACTGGTGAGCCATGCTACATGTTCAAAAGGTGTCAATATACTTTTGATAGAATAGGGCATATTTAATACTAATGAATATATGTGTTTCTATATGTGTATGTAAATGTAATGCATTAATCTAGTAAAGAGTGAACGAATTTCTGAAGATTTCTTTAAAATTATATCTATATCACAACACTTAAAACTTGGAGAACTTTGGAGTAAACTTTTACATACAGATACACTTTTACTCAAAATACTAAAACGTTTAAGCATATTTACCAATAAGGTTAATTATGTAAACAGTAATTTCATATAGTTTTGTCTTTTTGGTTGAGAAATTATTCGAGATGTAAAAGTATATTTCAACTCTGATTTTGTAAACGTTTTCAATAAAGTTTAATATTGTTAAGTTTATTTTGTATTCCATACAGTTTTTAGCTATTTGTATACAAGAATTAAATACGTCACAGATCATTCTGGAGGGATCCTTTATCAATAAAATGCTCTTTTTCGTTCGATAATTGATATACTCCTGCCAATGAAACAGTGTTAACTCATTTCGTTTTATGAACACATTTGAATTCGGTAAATAGCCGTGGTATCCTAATAAGTAGTTTGGGCATGACCAGTTGGTTAGGGCGCTTGACTAACAATCTGAGTGTCGAGGGGGTTCAAAACTCCCTTCCCATCATTATACTTGCTCTATCAATCGTGGGGGGGGGTGTTATAATATGACGGTTAATCCAGCTATTTATTGTAAAAAGAGTTTTTCAATAGTTTGTGGTGGTTAAAAACAACGAGCTGCAAAATTAAGGACGGCTAGCACAGATAGCCCTCGTGTTGTTTTGCGCGAAATTTAAAACAACCTAGTCTTTTAAAAAAGAACATTTGGGCATAGATATTTCATTACTCATCACTGTATAAAGAGAGTTAACAAATATGGTAAGAATAAGTACGTCTGGGCGAAAAACTTTATCACGTTGCCTATTGGGGAATACATCCAGGTAAAAGAATTGTGTCACTACGACAGAAGAAAATATTTCTGATTATAAGAACTATACAGAAAGCATAACGTATGCAAAAATGAAAAACTGTTCCGCTAAGCAAAAGGAATGTTATTTATTCTTTGATGATAGTAAATGATTTGATGATATTACACTGACTACAACGGAAAATCTACACACCTGTGTATATTACTGCTACTATACAAAAACTCTACACACCTGTGTATATGACTGTTACTATACAAAAAATGTACACACCTGGGCGAAAGAAATGCACTACCTTAGTAGCAAAAATCAATTTCGTCTCTGATGCAGTAAAAAGGCACAATTGGATAGAATAACTACATCAACACAAGTAAAGTAGAACTGGGAACACTGCGTTGCTACAACTAAAAAATTCAAATATGACTAAAAGATATGCGTTTGTTAAACCCGGCATGGCCAGGTGGTTAAGGTACTCGACTCGTAATCTAAGAGTCGCTGGTTCGAATCCCCGTCCCACCAAACATGCTCGTTCATTTATCCGTGGGGGCGTTATAATGATACAGCCAATCCCACTATTCGTTGGTAAAAGTTGGCGGTGGGTGGTGATAACTACCCTCTAGTGCCTTCCCTCTAGTCTTACACTGATAAATTAGGGACGGCTAGCGCAGATAGCCCTCGTGTAGCTTTACGCGAAGTTCCAAAGAAACAATTCGTTCGTGTGGGAGATAAAGATGCCTCAGTAAAACACTTGTATCATTGCGATGGAAAAGATACGATCGAAGAAAATCAAACCGCGTCCTTCTGACGAAAACAAATGTATATCCTGGTAAAATAACTTTGTTACTGTGAAAGTAAAAGGAATATATTTTGGCAAAATAAGCAGTTTACCTAGAATTAAAAAAATACACCAGCTGTGTTACTGTACACCCGGGAAACAAAAGAAATAATTTTCAATGAAAGATAAAGACACACCTTGGACCAAAATATAAGTTGCCATGAAAAAGAAAAGGTGCACCTTGACAAAATTTATTCGTCATTCTGACGATAGCAAAATGCAATAGGAATTACAACATTAAAATATGCTAACATCTGGTTTTCCGTTTGTTCGACGGGTGCCGTGAGCTCATGAAAAATGTATACCTGAATGTGAACTTTGACCATTCTTATAATGAAAGGAAGTCATTAAACGAAAAACATTTTTATTTACAAAAGTTTCGAATGTTTTGGAATACATTTATTGGAACTTCAGTGTTATCTGGCCAGGCATGGCCAAGCGTGTTAAGGCGTGCGACTCGCGATCTGAGGGTCGCGGGTTCGCGTCCCCGTCGACCCAAACATACTCGCCATTTCAGCTGTGGGGGCGTTATAAAGTGACGGTCAATCCCACTATTCGTTGGTAAAAGAGTAGCCCAAGAGTTGGCGGTGGGTGATGATGACCAGCTGCCTTCCCTCTAGTCTTACACTGCTAAATTAGGAACGGTTAGCACAGGTAGCCCTCGAGTAGCTTTGTGCGAAATTCAAAAAAACAAACAAACAAACCATTTGTCCTTCATCGTTATTTCCCAAAATATTCCTATTTTAGTTCAAATATTTTGCACAACATTTCCATATTTACTCTCTTTTTTGTTTATTTGTTGTCTTTTTCTGCTCAGCCATAATAAATAATCTGTCAATTCACGCAGGTTGATATGTACATGCACAAGCATCCGCTATTAGTGCTAACATTTACATACATTGTTAAATTGTTGAATGTTGATTTACATTCTAAAATATTCTTCCTTACTGTAAAAGCTGTAACTTGTGATAAAATCATGCTTATAACCAGTAAGTAAACTCAAATTATTTGCTGTTGTTATTCGTTTACTTTCCTGAGGATGCATAAACATAACTTTATGACCAACCATTTTAATTTATCTGAATGTACAAATGGAAGTAACTGAAATGTGATTTTATTGAACAACTTTTACTTGTGTTCTTTATTCATTACCAGGTCTTCTGCAATTCATTTCTCCTTCGTGTCATATTTAATCTCAACCTTCTAGCACTTTGCTGAAAAGCTACTAGCAAATAAAAGACTCTCCTTAATCATTTTTCTTTATTTCTTCTTTTCATGTGACCAAACCACCTAAGACGCACTTCTCTTGTCATTTTCTCTATTCCACAGACTCCATCCATTTCCTTAATTTTCCTATTCGTTCTCTTCTCTTTCAGCGATGCTCCAAATAGTCATATCAACATTTCCATTTCCGCTCTTATCAACAAGCTTTCTCCTTCAAGGTCATGATCTCGGTTCTGTAGAGGAAAACCGATTCAGCTACTATCTTATACTCTATTGCTTTTTGTTTCATTGATAACCTTTTGTCAGAGATGACTTTAGCTATTTCCTTCCCTTTCCTATAACCAGCCTGGAATTATATTTCTCACAGTTTTTATTACTTCCTTCTTCACTTTAAGTTGTATTCCCCAAGTATCTAAAGTCTTCTACCTGTTCCAGTGGTTTCCCATTTACATCTGTGGTCTCGACCTTTCTCTTACCGTGACTTCCGTTTTTCTGACTTCACTTTCGAACCTCTTCTTTCCAAACTCTTCTGCTGCATATTAACTTGAGTTTGAAACTTCTGTTCACTTTCAACTATTAAAACAAGAGCATCAGCAAATAACAGTCAGGACACTTCTTACTCAAGACGTCTATTACAATATCGAACAACAGGGGCTAATGGCTGACCCTTGATGCACCTTCAAACTTGTTCGCTTCTTCATATATCGTTTACACGATTGTTAATAAGTGATTCTCACGAGTCCGATCAGTTTTTAGGTAGTCCTTTCTTTCAGAAGCACAAGTAACTTAATTCTTGTGGTGTCCTGTCAGACGTTTTCTCCAAATCTACAAGTGTCTTGTGTAACTTCTTGTGTTCTTCAAGGTGCTTCTCCCGCAACTGTCGCAGAATGGAGATTGCGTGTATTATTTGTCTCCTAATTTGAAACCCAAGCTGTATTTTGTCAATATTCACGACTTTTCTTATTTTATTTTTCATTACGTTTTCTTTCACTTTCTATTTTATTTTTCTGTAGTTGTTACACTCAAAAGCATTGCCTTTCTGATTGTACATGGGTATGAATAGCTTCTGTATCCCTACTTCGTGAGTGTTTTCTCTTCCTTCAAGATGTTATTCAACAGAGTCCAAACATATTCAATTCCATCAGCTCCTAATACCTTTAACATCTCATTCTCAATATTTTATGGACTTTCTGCCTTGCCTACCTTCATTTTACTGATTACTTCCTTGACCTTGACATCAGTTCTATTGATATCCACATCTATGGTAGTGTCTCCTTCATTTCTTATGCCTCATTTTTGGTGTTCATCGTATTAATATTTCCATCTAGTTTTTACAACCCTTTTATTCATCAAATGTTTCCTTTCATTGTCTTTAATTACTTTGATCACTGTGATGTTTCTGTTTGCCACTTCCACTTTCTTGACTATTCTGTAGACCTCCTTCTTCGCTTTGGTGTCTCCAGATTGACAATTTTTCATTGTCTCGTTCTTCGCTTCCTTTCTAACATTTTTGCATATCATTCTTGAAAAGTCGTTCTTCTGTATGTGCGACACATTATTTAAGAGCTTCCTTGTTTTCATTGACGGTTTGCTGTATATTTTGCTCCACTACCAGGCTTCTTTCTGTTCGGATCTTCGTCCTTTTATTTTGCCATAAATGTTTCCTGCCTCCTGAACCAGGCATTTCCAGTAACTCTATACATTTTCAGCAATCTTTTGGGTCTCCTGCAATTCCCGTTTCACTGCTCTTTGTAATTCCCTTATTGGTTTTATATTTTTATTTTCCTTCCACGTCTTGATCTTCTTAGTTCCTTTTTATTTTAATTTCTTCTTGTTTCTATTATTCTTCATTCTATGTTGAAGTGCCACCACTGCTTCTCCTAGTGTCACCTTTACATCCAACATCTTTTTTCTGTCCCTCCTTCTGACTAGGATGTAATCAATTTACTTCTAATTCTAGTCATTCTTGCATGTAATGAGGTGTCTTTTTCTCTTTTGGAACACCGTATTTGTGAGGAAAAAATCCATAATATCTGCCACTTCTAATAATCTCTTTCCGTCCACCTTTATTTTCTCATAGCCTTCTTCTCCCACGCCATTTTTAAAGCCATCCACCTTTTCTTGTACAATCGCATCAAATCTGTCCAACAATCAACACCTCACTATCTCTCTATGTCACGTAATTGTGATATATATAAATATATAACAGTTTATGATATGACAATAATAGTCATAAAAATCCTCATTTAACTTATTTCATTTTGTATCATAATCTCATTCAATAATTCAATTAACGTTTAACAAAATGGATTGCAAGTAATTTGTAATCCACTAGCTTATTAGTATTTATTTAGCCAACTTTACAAACGTTCATATTACAAAACTAAATTCATAAATATCACAGAAAAACGAATGTCAATGTTGTTCATACATGTTAACATTATTCCATGTTCTGTTTGTTTGTTTGTTTTTGAATTTCGCGCAAAGCTACACGAGGGCTATCTGCGCTAGTTGTCCCTAATTTAGCAGTGTGAGACTAGACAGAAGGCAGCTAGTCATCACCACCCACCGCCGACTCTTGGGCTACTCTTTTACCAACGAACAGTTGGATTTACCGTTGCATTATAACGCCCCCACGGCTGAAAGGGCGAGCATGTTTGATGCGATGGGGATTCGAACCCAGGACTCTCAGATTATGAGTCGAACGCCTGAACCCACCAGGCAGTGCCGGGCCTTTCATGTTCTGTACAGCTTAAAGAGTTATTTTATTTTATCAATCCTCATCTCTGCTTTCAATATTAGAAATTTACAAATAAGAACAAATTTATCATTCATCATACTTACGAGAGCTTGTCCAGCAAGTTTCGTGAAATTATGAATGACTTTCAGTTAAAGCTGTATATTCATTAGGACTAGGAATTAATTTAGTAAATAATGTAACTAACTCAATATACCGTTTTTCTCTACTTTTTTCACTGAGTGTTCATTAAGGGGAATCGACCTCCTGACTTTAAAGTTCTATATCCGTAGACTTAACGTTATCCCACCAGGGTAATTTTTTATGGTTTGTTATAGCATGGTTTCTCATTATTTTAGTTTTTTTCTATACGTAGGTATTAATATGTACTTCCTTTGTTCAAACTTGAATGAATTAAAAACGTTTTCAATTTTTTTCGCACAAAGCTACACAAAGAGCTACCTGCACATAAGCATCCTGAAATTTGAACTCACAGAGTACAAGAAAAGCAGATAGTCGACAGCACTCACCACTAATTCTTATCTAATTGAATAGTGGAATTTAACCGTTACGTTAATTTATAGTGCATCCATAGCCCCAAAGTGAATTAACATTTTTGTGGAAACGGGCAATGAACTATGAACCCTCAGATTCATAGTTCGAACACACTAACCATTAGACAACAAGACGAAAAGTAGATTACAACAACAACTGGTTAATATTTAAGTTTTGTTTGTTTGGAAACCCGATCTCTAGCGGTGTGAGTCCATAGACATACCGCTATGCCACTGGCGGACCCTATTTAAAGTAATGTGGTTCGCAGTGGCATAATTTTTTTTTTTTTTTTATCCACAGATAAACGGAATTTCTTAAGCTTCGGTTGATGGAGATTTTGGAATTGCACCAGTAAGAACTATATTCTCTATAAAGGTACAATGTCTCACAGTAATGGTCACTCGGAGGTTAGTTTTGGTGGAAAAAAACATCCATTACAGTAGTGGATCAGGTTTAAACAGTTCCATATTAATTGAGCTACAACATACTTAGAAAGAGGGGTGAACAATGACAGTGAAGAATTGATAGACTGCTAAACATTTTAAGAGTTCAACATTTTAAAATTTCCTTCTTTTTTCTCTCTTTCTTTGTTTTTTTTTGTATATATAGGGCAGAGACTTAGTCACGTGATTTTCAGTAAAATAGTTAAATCATTTACCTATTGAAGGAATGTCGAAAGTGTCATGTTTTTATAGTGTAATTAATTCACTCCCTAATTTAGCATGCCATAGAAACAGCTTTAAATTCAACAACAAAAACAGGGTGTGTATATTAGAACTTACTAATATTGTCTAACATTCCCCATAGATTATCTCAGTCTCGAAATCGTTAAAACTTCTATTCACTATTCAGTCTTTGTATTTCAAGTTAAATTTAGATTGATATAGTGTACTTAACATCTTAACATCCATAGCTGATCCGCTTTCAGCCATGAATTCAAACATATTGACTTTATCTTCGTCTAGTTGAAAGTCGGATGTTGATAAATGTGTACTATTTGATATTAATACGGCTCTGCATGATCACAAGAATGATTCTCGAGTAAAAATATCTGAGCACGCAGCAATGACGAGCCATCTACTAGTTGTTTTTTAAACTAAAACATCATGCTCTAATGATCGTTGAACATCAAAATGTGAAAGAATTGTTTTAATTCAAAATACTGTTTGTTGTAATGTGACCCTTTCAAACTTTTTTATTACCATAAAGGGGTATTAGATGTATAAAAACGATAATTACGAAACCATTTTCATTTCTATTTTCCACATTAAAGCGTTTTTATATATTTTAATAAATTGTTGAAAACTTCTAAGAGAAGAGCAGCGAAAAATTCAATTTTACAGAAATTATTTCAAAAGGTTTGACTACGAGTTAACAAGAAAAGTACAACAAGCTTCTATGAACACTCTGCTTTAGGTATCTTCGCTGCTCGTGGTGGTTTCGGTCTTACGAGGTAATTAAAAATAGAAACTACGATTTCGTCTACGCTCTAAAATATTTCTCCAGGTTATTAAATGATTCCAGTTCTTGTATACAAATCGCAGTTAATATGTCCTAAATAAGATGTCTGGAACATGTCACTTACGTAATTCATAAATGATAAGATTGAAAGTCTTGAAAGTTTATAATAAAGTCGATAAACAACATCGACACGTGAGCTTTACCCTCAAAAATATCTTTAGGAATATCAAAAACAGAACATTTTGTTCATCTTATTGGTCAGTTTTCGTTTCTTTTAAATGATCTAACCAATGACTTTTACACAAATTATACCGTGTGCGGGGTTGAAAGCTTCGTATTAATATTCATTCAGCCTGGCTTGACTCGACTCATATTCTATATTTGTCGCTGTTCTAAACCCACTCCTAACATGCTCGCCATTTTAGCCACGCAGTTATTATAATGCTACGGTCAATTCCACTATTCTTTGGTAAGGAACAGACTAAGAGATGGTGTTCACTAGCTGCTTTCCTTCTGTTATATCACTACTAACTTAGAAACAGCTAGCGCAAATTCCCCTTGACTATATCTCTAAGTAAAATTCGACAAAGAAACAATATTTATTCCAGGTGTGTTAAAAAAAGAAAAGAAATTAAAGAACGACAATCATTATCTCTTTACGAAGATACCAAAACAAGGATATTTTCACTTTGAATTTTATTCATAAGAATCAGGGGCGTAGATCCTGAAGGGATGGGGGTATACACCCCCTTCATTTTAGGTGGAGGGTATGGTGCATACAATCATTCCCCCCTACAGTTTGATCTGTTGAATTGTTTTCTTGCATCACAGGCCTACAAATTGTGTGTTTGTTATTGTGATTCTCGTGTTCTCACCAATCAAATTACATAATTAGGCCTAGATGTAGGCTTTTTCAGTAGCCGAAATGTACATCTTTAATATAGGCGTGCTTCTAAGCTTTTCGATCTGAGCGGCAGTTCGTAAGTATCAGTCAGTAGGCCCAAGTATACATACAAGTATCGTGGAAACAAGATTACTCTGTGACTGCATGTTTACAGCTTTCAGGTTCACGTAATCAGAGATTACCAATTTGCAAATTGAACAGTCTACATAAGTGGTTGCAAAAATCATTCACCCCATCAGGTGTAGAAAATTTACGCCCCTGGTAACAATTGAATACAACAGAACATTACTTATATTAGCCCGCCATTAGTAAGAGAATCTTTTGTTTGTATGGCTTATTAAAGATAGATATTTTTATTCTAATTGCAGATTATCTAGAGAAATATTTATGTTCACTATGTTATTATATATTCACACGAAAGTTACATTGACAAGATTTTATTTCAGAACATGTACATACATCTACACATAAGACTATCTGCACACAACTGTCAACAGCACTCTCCTCAAGCTTCTTCTGTCAGATTAGTAGAGATTGATGACACTCTTATAACGCACCAATTGCTTCAAAGTGCAAAGCGCGTTTTTGAAAAGCAACCGGACGACGAATTATCGAATTCAGTTCAGAATTCTCTAGATATTTGGTCACACCCAGCTAGATAATTGTAAAGAAACAGATTTAACCAATACCGTTCACTTCATCATTAAAGATATATTGATTTGTCTGGAAAAACGTAACACCTTCATGCAGTATGAGAGACCAAATTACTTGCGATGTGGGGAGCAGGAGAAGAGAAGAGAATGGAAGATGCTCATGTTAGTTGTTTATATACTCATCGACTCGTTTGTTTTAATTTGCTGTTTTTACGCTAAAAATTAAGTTGGATACGAAACAATTCTACAAACTATTTTTATTTCTAGTTATTCATTGCGCTTTTACACTTACAAAGTCCTTAATGAAATATATAAGCAAAAATAAAAACCTTCTACAGTTCTTTAATTAAATGATACTAAGTGGTGTTTAGTTAGATTTCCTGTTTTCATAGTCACAGTAGAGGAAAATATTTGTATAGCTGTGGATTTTAAAGTAGCTATGGCTAAATAGTGTTAAGTATTGTTTTTATAAAACAACAGAAATTTCTCCACTTAATAGCCAAATTATTTGATAATGAAAAACCCTGTTGTATAATAGTTGAAACATTCAAGTGTTATATTAGGTTGAGAATGTACATTTTAAAATGTTCATTTCTCACGAGACGTGCTAAAAACAGCTTTTTTCGGGTACTAGATTAATAAATCAGCTCCGTATTGTTTACGCTTAAGATAATTTTCGTATAGTTTAAGTGCACGCATAGAAGTATCGTATACACTTCAGTTTTTGTCAATAGACAGGACTTCTTTATTTATTTATTTAAAGCAGAAACAAAGGGAGAGAATTTTTGAAGATCGATATAAAAAAAAAAAGAAAATGAAATATAACTTAAGACTGCAACAAAAAATGTTTAGCTTTTACTTTGTAAGTCAGTAATAAAACAACTGCTCGGTGTAAACAATAGATTTATAACCCAATTAACAAAAACACTCTCCCAGCTCCAATTATTTTTGTGTGTGTATGCGAGTGGGAGGAGATTAGGTGTATAGGCCAAATCTAAAATAAGTCTTAAAATTACATAAATAGACAGCATCTATTTGGGGGAGCCCATGACACTTGAGAGGACATGCTTCCCTAGGAGCAGGTCTAAAAAACGTAATCTCAAAAATGTGTTCAAGGTTTATACTCCCATGAAAACAATAAAATGACTCTAAACAAATACTGTACCATATATTTATTAAGCAGATAACCATAAAGGACAATATACAACGGTAATTTACACGTATAACACATTGAAGACACTCATTTGATTTACTTAAAGTAGGTTATATACGTACACGCAAAATGATGTAGTGTCAGACTATTTCATCAGCTCAAAACACATTTAAAATCCTAGTAAGTTAGATTAGTTCGAAAGAGCATGAGAACTTATATATACAGAAATATGCATACGTTTTAATTAACCAGAAATCTGAACACAGATTACTAAAAAAAACTCTTAATGCATTTAAACTTCTAAGTGTAAAAAGTTACGTCTAATGTCACATAAAGTTCACAAGACAAGTATTAACGTAAAAATGACCAGCAACAGTTTCTACCATGCCAACTTAGATACGCACTCTTCTAAGCCTGCTAAAGACTTTGCAAAAATAGTTACGATAAACCATATATGGTTGGTTTTTTTTCAAGAATGAAGTGTATTAGGAATGAATTAAATTCTCGAGCAGGCCAAAACACCAAATTTGCTTTAAGAGATTTACTTTTGACGGGATAGTTATGTTTGTGATCTATGGAGATGGGTCCAGATGATGGGATGAGAGTGTCTCAGTTCATCTTTACGATGAACTAACAAACAAAGTTACTCTTAAACCTAATGAAAGAAACGAATTTGTTTTTAAATGGATTTATGGAAACCTTTCCCAAGAAAAAATCTTGGATCCGTCCCTGCATATGTAACATCATTCAATATCTCACTGATCATAAATAGCATAAAATATACATGTAAATGAAATACCAAGCATTCAGTACTTTCAGATCTAAAGTAGATTTTCATGGTGAGGTATAGACTTCATACAAAACTGAGAATATTTAAAATCTGATCTCTTTACTAGTTTGTGTACAGTAAAATCAATATTCATTTTTAAAGAGTAGTGTATTCCAATTCAAATGTACAACTCCGGCGACTTATTTTATTTCTGGGTTGTATGGCTCCAGAACAGTCAATTATACAGTTTTCAACCAAAGAGGGTAGCAAAAAATCGTTATTTTATCTATAATTCATTGATGACGCTCTGTCTTGTGCGCGTGCTTAATAGTTTACTATTGGTAATATAACTTTCTTAAAACATTTGGTCTTTCACTTGCCCAAACAGTGATTATAATTAGGCCTAATATGTGTTAGTCATGCAGGAGACACATCAGAGAAGATGATTAACTGTCCATAATGACGTTAGACTATATAAAATTCCCGTGTTTAGCACTTGTACATGTCACACAGCAACTTCTCCATTGGGGTGTTGCCAATCGTCCTCTGGAAGAACAGTGTTTCTATTCTGTCTGCTGGAACGTACCGTAACGAGGGTAGCATCAACAGTAGCCTTCCAAATCTGAAAACATGGTTTTTATGGTTATTTTAAAACACTATGAAAATCTGCACAAACAGCTTCTATTTAATAATGGTGTGCATTCATTTGAATAGTTTCACAATGTTGTAGCTTATTCGGTTCTATAAAATCGTGTAACGTGTTTAGATAGTTGTTTATTTGTTGAGTTTCGCGCAGAACGACTTGAGAGCTATTTGTGTTAGTTGTGCATAATTTAGAAATGATATGCAGCGAGTCAATACCACCCACCCCAAACTCACGCCTACTATTTACCACCGAATGGTGACATTGACTGTCACATCATAACGCTCCCACGGCTGAAAGTGTGAGAATTTTCAGTGATGAGATTCGAACCTTTTTCATGCAGATTACGAGTTGAGTACCTTAACTGCTATATCATGCCAGGTCTCCGGGTGTAATAAAAGTGGTGTATATATATTTAAGATGTTCAAAACCGAGTTTTAGTGCTCTACAAGTGTAGAAAGTTAGTGTAAAACGGTAAATGTGAAACTCAGACTTCCAAACAATTTAAACACTACAAATCTCAAAATTTTCAAAACAGCATTAAATTCGACGAGCATTTCTCTGACTATTATGCACATTACTTAAAACAAATAAATATAAATAATGGCATTTTCAATGAATACTTTACGGTTCTGTGTATTTGAAGATAATGTACATGATGAATAAAAAGTTTCTTTAAATTACAAGCAGTTACTACCTACATATGGAAAATAATATTGTTATTCATAAATATGAAAAGGCTTGTATACAACCCATTTACTTTCTGTCTCTCTTCGAAATATGATATACTTATTCACAGTTACTTTATAATTAAAATAAACTGAAATATTAATAATTACGCTATAATTGGGTTGCATGCTGAATAATTAAACATCAGCTTAGATGCCGCCACATGCACCAAATAGGTAGAGAAGGAAATGGTAATAAAGAAATAGATAAAATATTAACACCTTTTTTTGTTTTTGTTTTTGAATTTCGCACAAAGATACACGAGGATTACCTGCGCTAGCCGTCCCTAATTTAGCAGTGTAAGACTAGGGAGAAGGCAGCTAGTTATCACCACCCACCGCCAAATCTTGTGCTACTCTTTTACCAACGAATAGTGGGATTGACCGTTACATTATAACGCCCCCACAGCTGAAATAGCAAGTATGTTTGGTGTAAAGGGGATTCGAACCCGCGATTCACACTGTGAAAAAATATATTGTTTAGGTCTCAAATATTATATCTGCAGTTATGAAATATTTCTAAACAAAAAAAAAGCTACTGTTATAATTGTTGAAGATAATTCGAGTTATAAGAAACAAAAATGTACAATTATGCAGGCATGTTAGAATCAATTGCTGGGTTGTGTCATGGCTTTGAAGCCTTATTCTATTCTGATCACAAGGTCCAACTAAAGTGACAAACTCCATCTAGCTGACCCATTTACAGTCAACCAAACTTATCAGCGACAAATCAGTCATCCATTAGAAACATGGATCAGTAACTTTCTGAGATCAACTTGTTGGCCATCACTGCAATTCAGATCCATGGAAATGCATTATAAAAACTTATAATTGAAAGTAAAGATGAATGTTGTAGGCCTACTAATATTTCAACACACCAAGTCTCTTGACACCAGAGTCGACGAAATCTTTCGCCCAGTACTAGAGCTTATCAGGCTAAAGTGGTATACGAAAGGCATAGTCATGGTCGAGACACTGATAACATAATCAATTATTTAAACAGGAGCTGTTTCAGTGTGAAATTAATTAAACTGGTGAACTGTACTTTTATCACATATATGTAAGACATCACACATCATAATTAAAAAGAAACAGCCTGGATTGTAAACAGCTAGTTAGATAAACTAATACTCATTTTTGTAGTTAGGTAATAACATATTCCTTAAATAAAATTCACGTTAAAAATTAAATTATTTTGCAAAACCTTTAGTGAATATAAATAATAGAGTGTGTGTTTTTTATAGCAAAACTACATGTAACTATCTGCTGTGTATACCGAGAGGAATCGAACTCCTAATTTTAGAGTTGTAAATACGTAGACTTACCACGAATCAAAATTATAGAAAAGTATATTTTAAGTGTTGTAGCGCAGTGATGATGTGTTTTGCACAGATACCTCATCTGTATAAATTCATAAAACAACCTCCGAGTGAGCAATTTTATCTTTTTTTTTTTTTGAAAATAGAAAATGCGTTTCTGGTCTCGTTTTTAAACTATCCCATTATATATTTTGTTACAATTTAATTATGACTGCAGACCTCAGATATCAACTCGTACTCTCTCGAGACTTGGGCGCTCTACGTTCTCTGAAGACTTGCGTATGATTCGCCTTACCTTTCCATCCATTTTCTGATGACGTGTATGTTGTTTGTGCCTAGACTTGTCAAATGTTCAACAAGATGAAAGATGTGTTGTTCAGTGCTATAATTCATTTGTGAAATACTTTCAAATTGGAATTGCTGTAATTCCAACAGCATTTCTTAAACGCAATTTAAAGGAATAGTGTTGTCTTTTACTCAGTAAAGTGAACCTATATTAATATAAAAATTTTGAAGAATACATAAGACTTATTCTACGAAATTGTTTTCATGATTTATTCACAGACATGCTGTTTAAGACACTTGCACGAATAGAAGCCCAAGTTTACTATAGGTGGCAGTGGTCACATAAATGTTGTACCTGATATGGTTATAATGGTTTTGTTTGTCTGTTGGTACAGCTTTCATCCCTTAGCATCAACGCAGCTCTCAAATTTACCTACTAATACAGGTTTGTGGTTGGAGTTATCCTTGGATCAAATACTTGGGAAGTAATCTAGGACACGTATGAAGGTCAATCTTATTGATAGCTCTTCTGGTAATTGACTGTTCTTCCTCTTGGAGTATATGTCTAGCTTTTCACAGTTCTACAACTCTTGAAAGCTGTCTGTCTATCTGTTTGTACTGTGATAGACACGTCTTCTACTGTTCTAGTGTTCAAATATAAAATTTGGTATTGAGACAATCCTGACAACGTTCAGGGACAATATTGAGCCTCGTTTTGTCCATTCTTTCTTCACGGCATAATTTTCCATTTTTTTATTTTCATCGGTTTATACTTCACTCTATTATTGTAAGATTTCCATAACGCGCTTTGTTTATTTTTACGGTTTCTAATATCTGCTTCAATTTTTAGTTCCACCCATGACTTTTTATGACATACGTTTTCCAGAAGAATTATTGCGTTTTTGTTGAATCCACCACAATAATAAACTGAAGTTTCACTGCTTTTCACATACAGAGAAATACAAGAAATACATGCAACACAACTATAAGTTAGACATAATTCTAATATAATTTTAACTGTAATTTAGGCTTAACTACGAGTTATATAACGTATATTCTTTTAGGAAACAAGTTGTCTCAAGTGACAAGATGTCTCTGGATATCTAGAGTTGTACAATTACTCATGCTAGTTTCTTTAACACATACACACAGGTCTCTATACATAAAGCAGATTTGTCTGTCTGATGTCTTACGTCACAATGTTGTGAGTAGCTGACCGACCTCAGTGGAAGAACATAAAATGAAGTTTAATTAAATGACCAATCGAAGAAACGTTTTATGTTTGGAAGCCTTTTCAATTTTTACGTGTAGCAAACGCCAAATGAAAGTAATGTTTAATCCTTCGAATAACACGAAAATTTTGAAGGGTGCCCGGCATGGCTAGGTAGTTAGGGCGTTTGATTCGGAGTCTGAGGGTCGTGGGTTCGAGCCCCCGTCCCATCATACTGCTCCCACTTTCATCCGTAGGGGCGTTATAACGTGACGGTCAATCTTACTATTCTTTGGTAAAAGAGTAGCTTAAGAGTTGGTAGTAGGTGGTGATGACTAGCCGCCTTTCGTTTAGTCTCACACTGCTAAAGTAAGGGCGACTAACGCAGATAGTTGCTTTGTGTGACGTTTAAAACAAACGTGGTGAAAGACGTACAAACGAGCTTGGCATATAACGTTCAAGAACGGCATCCATGAACTGAACATCGAATGTATATATCAATATATCTAAATATATTCATAAAAAATAAAGATAAATGATTAAGAAATATTAATGTAAAGATTTTAGTTCTGTTTAATATAATTATGTGATGATTAAATAAGAGGGTGGAGTTTGGAGTCTTGTAGGAATTGTAAGTATTTCTGTGCATCTAATAAAAAGGTGTAGGTTGGGAAACTTAAGTTCAATAAATTTAAAGTCGTTTATTTTACCTTTAAGGTTCTATCTAAATAATAAATGTCACTGTCTTCCCACACCTGGCTGCAGACAGCAAAACGCAGTAGGAATTCAAACGTTACGGGTTCAAGCATTCAACTCCTACGCCTTAACTAATTTTCCCCAGTTGCTATCTAGTTTGACATCGGCTTTTGAATATTGTCTGATAGATAGAATATCTCCAAAGTGTTTCAGGTGCTATGGCCACAGACTTTATCATTCCTAAGTTTTAATGATGACAACATGGTCATAGAAAATTAATTTTCATTTTTTACCCTGTTTTTAATGTTTTTGATTTATTATTGTTTTATAATGCTGGTTAAAAATTCTTCTACTTACAATTAATGTGCTTCAGAACTATTGACTTTTATATATGTACATATAAATATGCCATAAAATTTACGGCAAAATTCTGACATGAGAAACTAGAAAAAATATCTCACCCCAAAATGCCTTAACTGAATGTGTGTTTACATCATTCATAAACTATGTCAAACATCAGAATGTTGTGATTGTGGCTGAGAGCTGATTTGTCGCACGCAAGTTAAAAAACAACAACAAACAGCAAATAATTTGAAGATGGAGAAGAGAAGGGAAAGATATGGAAGTATAGTAAACGTGAAGGTACGTGAGAATCGCGGATAGTACTTAAATAAAATGGAATTGTACATTATAATTAAAAAAACACTTTCGAGGTTAGGCATAGAGAAGAGCCAACACCAAACTCTTCAAGCGTAAAATATTAGTGATAATGTTGTTCAAAGACTTATTTGCATTGAGTACCTGGTCTAGGTAATATAAATAAGTATAATGAAGACACTATCACACAATGTTTAATTACAATAAAAAGGTATAAAATAACAGTAATTGTTGCCGGTCGGTTGCCTCCTTTGTTGTCGGTGGTTCAGAATTAGTGACGTCACAACGCCACTTGTCTTGAGCAGTGACAAACATGAGGTGACATTATTCTCAATATGGTGTGCTACTGTACAAAAGTAACCAGTAATACCTGACTGGATGCGTAGGATGTTGTGTCTTGACGTGTTGCTGGAGCATCAGATGTGCTTGATCTTGCAGAACTTCCACCTGGTGAGCGTCTTTTAAACCACGAGAGTCTACGAATTGAAACAAAATATTCATAACATTACAAAACAAATAAAAGGGATAGTTGGATTATTCAAGATTGTTCCTGTATACTTAAAAGTAAAAACTTAAATCCATTTTTTTTTAGGAAATTGTCGTTACTGAACTGGTAGCCTATTATTATTGAACAAAACTTATTATTTAAACTAAGCTTAACATGTCTCTTTCCAAATCTTAAACTTGTGGGCTCTAGTTTTTTTCGCGTATGATACAGTCTTTATTACTTCGATCCACCAAATGATTTTGTAAACTTCAATAATACTACCTCTTACCTTTATTTTCCTTACTAGAAAATAAGTTAAGAAATCTTAACTTCTTCCTTATAAAATAATCCTTTCATTTCGGAATTCATCTTACTGAACTTCCTCTGAATTCTCTCCAGTAAGTAAATATTTTTTCTTCGACAAGAAGAACAAAATTACACACAGTATGCCAGGTGAAGCTAACTAATGATTTGTGTACAGAGATTT
This sequence comes from Tachypleus tridentatus, assembly GCF_004210375.1. Lineage (NCBI taxonomy): Eukaryota > Metazoa > Arthropoda > Merostomata > Xiphosura > Limulidae > Tachypleus > Tachypleus tridentatus. The sequence continues at coordinate 61,063,285 of NC_134828.1, forward strand.
ATATCTCTTATCATTACAAGAACACCCTAAAATCCTTTTAGCTTTGCTAATAGCGAAGAGCACTGCCTCAATAACTTAAGTGATTTAACCGCAACGAAGCCAAAATACATTTCCTCAGTTGAGTTAATCAAAGAGCTCCCATATATATTAAATATGGTGCAAAATTATGATAGCTCAAATGTATTATCTTACGCTTCTTATAACTAAAATCCATTTGCCAAATATCTTTCCAGTTAACCAGTTGATTCATTCCGTACAATCCCAACATCATCAATAGAACCAAAATACCCAAAAGTTTAATGTCGTAAACTTTACTAATTATGTCCTAAAATTTGAGACACTCCACTAGTTTGACTAAATTCCATTAATAAAAATCTTTGCTTTCTACCATGCAACCATTCCAAAATCCAGCTTAGTTCTCTTTTCCATTCCATATTGATGTGATTTTTTCAGCTAATCTATTAAGGAAAGGAATTCAGAAAATTAGTAAAGTTATTCTAGTTTAATTTACAAAACGGCGTTCCAAAAGATCGTTATATACGATGGAAAGTTTAGAAACAGGATGAAAAAACAAGAAAAGAAAGAGACAATTAATACAAACCTGCTCACGTTACAGTCCTAGCAAGAAGCTTTTTTAAAAACTGGAAAACTTATATTCTCAAAAGAAATACTCTAAGAAATACTGTGAATCTTTAATAAAAGAAATTGTTTGTGACCTAAGCATTGTTAGAATGTTCACGTTTATCCAGATTGGAGCAGTAAGAAGTTTCTTTTATTTATTTTTACATATTACCTTTGTTGTTTAAATGTCCAACGCGTGGCTGCATAGGAGGTTGTATAGGTTATGGAATTTTGGAAAGTCTGGGAATTTTTATGAATATTATTTCTAGTCATAACTTATCGAGTAAAAGTTACTGCAGAATATGCGATTGGACAATAGTTCTTGTTGGTGGTAAAATGTCATGGGCGTTAAAAAAACTATCATGAAAAATCATGGGATCGTTTTTGACCAAAGTGTAAACAAACCACGTGAGTAATCTGCAAAAAGAACGAAAAAAAAAACACGTGCACTTAGTTTATAACACACAACCTGTTCCTTGAATAAGTTCCTTTTCTTGAGACGTTTTATAGACATTCTAAATAACTGATGTCGTGGGATCAAACTCAGTCGAGAACAAGAAGAAACTCATTTCTTTTCACTAACCTGTTTTGAAAAGAACTATTGCTTTCAAGCAAGCAAACTCTGCAGGATCTACTCCAATCGCTTTGAATCTTGACATCACTTCTTGCAACGTGCGTAAATCCGCCAATGTTAGCGCTGCCTTTCCATTGGGCAAGCCTGCATGCACGTGCTCGCTGGACGTGAAGAGTGGGCTATGCTCAAGGGGCATACACCACTGAATGGCACACAGGAGAAAAAGCTCCGCCCATGACTCTTCCAAGAGAATAACCTGAGGGACAACAAATATCAAACATCTAGCTCATTCACCTGATGACAGTTGTTTTAAACATCAGGAATGGAATTCATATATTCTCATATTGCGGTAAAACATTCTGAATTTCATTATACTGTTCTTTCACACACACATATATAAATATCTATCTATAATATATGTATACATGTTATGCATATTTGCAATTAAATGAAGTTCACAAACTACTTCACTCAACACATTATGATTCAAGAAGCACATATTTTTATATGATGATGTATAACCATTAAATATCGGATTATGCCAAGTTAAAAATAAACTTAATTTATTACAAGTCTTATAATATTATAAACGTATGACATAAGACATTGATACACACACGCGAGGTATATATGGGTGTTATTTCCTTAAGTAATCACCATCACTTAACCTGATCTCGAAACGGTATGTTGGCAAACGAAGGAAGATTTTTGGCCCACTTTACTGCCACAAAAAGTAAGCGTGCTGAAGTTTCATATATCGTTTCCTGGCCAGGTGTCGGGCACGTGTAGAGTGGAACATCGCTATATGATGAGGTAGTTGATGCTACTGTAGCTACGCTGAGGGCGCTGGGCCTGCTTGATTCTTCTCTGCGATTTTCGGTCAAAGATTCGTCTGGTAAGAAAGATTACGAAAATTCATCTTAATAGCATGTCAACTTTGGAAGTTACACCTACAATATCTGATTAAGGAATTAAAGTACAAGACAGAGTTGAGTTGTAGGCACCATTACCACGCAAAATACCAAACATTCTGAAAGGCAAATAATTCGGTGTTACATGTTTATGGGACTGCGAACTAGGTGCGAAGAGCATACAAATAACTCCAATTAAAACAATGCAAATGTGGCCTAAAAGTCTTTCATTAGAAAAAAGACATATCTTATAGAATAACTCTTTGATGGTAAAAATAAAATTATATAGTGTTAATATTGGTACCTATCTCAGCTTTTGTACTTCAGCTAGCCAGCTTACAGTCACAAAGATACTATATATTAAATATTATGAAGTCTGGTGGGTACTAGTACGGTACTCAGTCATTTAGGATAGTTGAACAGCCCACCATTCGTCAAGTGTGCGAATTCTATTAATTTGATATGGATGGACAAGCAACTATAATTCAAAATTCCCATTATAAACTATCTTCAAATTTTGTACAATTTAATTAACACATAAAATAACTGTGAGTTAATCTACTGGACTAATGATGACCATATGCACAAGTTCTATTTAACATTCTTTAAGTTTTACGTATAATAATTTCGACATTTCATTCTGTTACGTCTGATTGTTATTATTATTTTTCTTTATACAAACAACAAAATACATTCTTGTTGCTATTAAAGTGGACATTGAACTTGGTCATAGGGACACATCCTTAGAAGAAAGACCATGCAAAACCATATTTTCTTATTTTAAAATTTTGTTACGCCATAATGAGCTCAAACCAGTTTAAACACCAGTTTACAATATACTTATGATCCGTATACGATACCTCATTTTTTAATTAATCATTTGTTTTAAAAATATTTCTAATACTTGTAATTTGTGATTGAAACATAAAAGATTGTTACCTTAAATGGTGAAACGGAAAAAAAAAATTGTAATTTTTCGACCGCTCAAATGAGTTTTGTTTATTGAAAGGAATTTTCCTTTTGTTCATTGACATTGTATAGCGATATATCATGAAAACAAAATATCCACCTTAACTTCGACTCTGGATGGAATAGCTTGATTTCATCTTTTTATACGTTTCATATCAGTAATTATGTTATAAGCTTTAACAGTTAGTGCTTTGAATCAATTTAAAAACACACATTCAAAACAGTATTATTTTTATAGTTTCACAAACGGAATTTTGTGAGACTTACCTGTCTGCATACTAAGCACCTTCAGAACAAATTTTACATAACGTATTCGGATATTATATTTTAAATACGTTGATGACTGAATATCGGTTTAGAGTTTAGCTATTTTTAAATTACACTCAAACATTTTATAAATAAGTAATAAGTTTTTTAACCTACATAGAATAACACGTCTAAAATCTTAGTTTATTCTTTCTGATAAGGGAAATAGTCTTACGCTTTGCTATTTAATATTCTACAACTTTGAGAGGTTTCAGTATTCTTACATATAAAAGGGAGTAATAATCATTTTGTTTTGAAATGTTATTTTTTTCTATATGTTTAAATCTATAAGTGTGATGCTTTGTAAAGAAAAGAAACGTTGGTTACGTCATCAATTTAAAAGCAAAACTCGGTGATCTACGAGTAAACGTGCGTATAACTTAGCTAATAATTTAAAGTTGTAAGTTGTTTGTGGTATGTGAAAGCCGCATTGTTTCATTACAACTGGATTACAGAAACTTTTATTTCTGATTACTTGTTGTTGTTTTTTACAATATCTTGGTTAACCAGTAAATCCAACAAACTTTCCCAGAGTCTAGTTGGCGAGTTGCACGAATTTCAAAGCTTTTTTTTTTTTCTTTCCAGTAAGAAAAACATGAAGATATGTGTTACATGTTTAAGCAGACGGGTATTGCTATTCTCACCTCCCAGCTTGTAACACTCACCGGAAACAGAGTGTGGGGTTATGCAGGATCCGGAGAGCGATGTCGTGATAGTAGGGGGGAAAACTCCTACAGCCACTGTTGCTGCCATACCCTCTCGGAACAAACGTTCATTGTTCATCTCTACCAGAGCCTCGGGCCGGATGGTGGCTGTATTGCGTGGTTGTCTTTCATTCTGGACCGCTGTGACACCAGCAACAGAAAATAGAGAGCAACATAATAACACACTGTTCATGGAAATATCAAATATCAGACTTATTGAGGTTGAAAACTAGCTAAGTTACGTAAATACATCCAGGAAAAACAAAGGGAATAGTAACTCACCATACTTCTTGCTCAGATATCGTCCAATACCTCCTGGTCTACAATGTCGATTAACTATGAAACCTCCTTTGTCTGATACAATACTGATTTATACATACATATTTATATTGTGATTTTTAACAGTATGCTAAACTAAACTATTTCGTGATTAACTGAAACTATCCTCTTTAGATCAAACCAGTTGAGCGGAGATTAATTACATTTTCTCACAAGCTCGTGTTTACTTGTAAAATCGATAAAGACTCAGAAAATTTGTCAAAATTGTAACAAAATGTACCATAATATGCTGATATTTGAACATAAAGACCTGTAAAGTTAAAAACAATTCCAAAAAATGTATATGGTGTTTCAAATATCACTTCTGCTGTTCAAAAGACTGTCTTAATGAAACCAATGGACCACACATTCTAAACTTCGATGTGTAGACCAGTGTCAAAGACAAAAAAACACAGCACACATGGGGGTGTGTTATAATAACACAGGATCACAATATGTGGTACCTATAGTTCACAGACTAAATGTATTTTTATAGCAGTTGATTGATATGGTTGCCATGATTATCATCTCCAAAGACTGTGGATGTTGTCTCTTGAATTGTTTACACATCAAATTTCAGAACATTAAGTCAGCCGACTTAGCGCAGCCGACTGAACACAGAAAGTGGCGTTTGAAGCAATCACCAGTTTACAGATTTAGACCGTTAGTAAACAATAGAAGCAGCATCTTTAAAGTAATATGAAAAACTGGTTGAGCTAATAGCTATTACATTTGTTAGAATGTAAATAAATAATATCCTTGGGTTTGTCTGTCAGAAACTTTTATTGTAAATTTCTGGACCAAGTGCTACAAATTTTATATTCTTAGAAAAGCTTTTTTCCTAGGAGTCTGGGTTATATATTAGCTATTCCGTTCAGAATAACCTTACGTGTGTTTTGTTTAGCCAAACTATGTAATGCAACAAGCATGCTACTCTACAGTACAATGTTGTTCTAATCACCTGACGACTGGCCTCGAGTTCAACTCTAGCTGATTTTTTTCTTTTCATTTGCAAAGTATTTCAAAGCTATACCACGTGCAAGCTTCTTAAAAAATAAAATATTACTCTAAATACAGTTTCTATGAGATTTCTCGACTAACCTAAGTCTAAAATATGCATGTGCAGTTCTGCAGTTTGTTCAAAACCATATGCTTACTAATTTATGAAACACGCATTCAGACGTTTCTGCATATCAGCCTCGTTTGCCTTCATTAGAACTCTACATTTACTTTACTTTGCAATAATATGATTTCGGTTCGTTTTATAGACTGCTATAAACACCTTTTCGCTTCTTTTGCACTTTTGCTACGGGTTTTATTTTTCGTTTTTATGAATTTCTTTGTTTTAACTTGTAAAACCGGTTCATACACTGAACGCTCATAACTGGTTCATGCCACGTACAATGTTATCAATACCATTGTATTTAAAGTTAAACTGAAGATAACCTATGAAGATCGAAACTTTATTTTAATTAGAGTTTTAATATCCATACCAGCCGTCTTAAGACTTCAAGTAGGTTTCTCGTCATCACGTATCAACACCATTACATTATTGTTTTTATTACGTGTATTATAATTAATCATGAGTAGTTTTATTAAATAAAGTCACGCTTAGGTCAATTTGTTTACCTGGCTGCCTAATGTTTTTGCAAATAAATAAATAAATCGTAGCTTGCAAAGCATGTGTGAAAATGACAGATTAAGAAAAAAATTCAATCGAAGAGCATGAAAAGTACCACAAATAATTTGTAGATCGAGGATAGTTATAATAACAAGTGTAAGAAGGTCAGATTTTAAAGTAAACGCTAGAAATACATAATTGATCAACCGATGAATGACTTTATTTATTTATCATAAAAATTAATATTAGCAAGTTATAGAAGGATAAGGTAATAAGGATAAAGGAGGTTCAGTAAAAGAAAAGAATATACCTTAAAAAAAAACCTATGTTGTGATCAAAACACGTTGATTGTAAATTAAAACTTAAGAATGAAAGTGGCTTAATAGAAGTAAAAACGTTCAAATTTTTGAGTGGCATAAGATACAGAAATTGTTTTAATATAACGACGTTTACAAAAAAAGCGAAGCGATACAAGTGTATCAAAATCGTGCGAGAAGAAATATATGTTCGAAATTACTAACAGCGGGAAGAAAAATAATTTAAGTTCTACACACTGTCATTGTTAACCAACAGAAAAAAATAGTTTATTTGTTTAAGAGTAAGGTTACACAACAGACTATATGTGTTCTGTCTATCGCGAGGAGTTGAACTCTGGATTTTAGCGTTGTAAGTTCATTGGTGATCCAACAAAGTACGCCACAAGGTGAAAGAGATGAACAATTTACGTAAACATTATGTTGAAATAATTAAGTATTATAAAAATTTGTGTTTGTCATCGTGTACTGTGGAGATAAAAAGGTTGAATTAACAGAGAAAAATCGAGAGGAATAGTAGCTTACCACACTTCATTTGTAAGTACAATTGTGTGAAAAATACTCAACTAGTTACTCGCATAACATCGATTCAAATGAAAGAATAAACTTTAGAAAACAATAAGTAACTAAGCTACAAAGTTCTGTGAGGTTAAATCCACGTTACAATCCCCTCACAAAGGCGTAAATTAAGAAGCGATCAAATGTTTCGTTGCTCAGTCTTTAACCTTAAACGAAAGCAACACGAGTCAGTTCCATGGGCTACAAATCATTAATTATTTTCGTATTCATCACCAATTATTAGTGGCTTTTAACCTAGAAAAATACAATTATATAGAGTTATATAAAAACATATATAGAACATATTTAACGAAAGATGATGACGCAACAGGATAAACTTAAAACATCAGTAAACGTTATTTCATCTCAGTAAACCAATTGCTGAGCTCAACTGTTCAATTATTGGTATGTATATAGAAATAGTTTTAATCTAGTTAGTTAAATGTATTTTAGGATCGCTACACATATTTTATTTTATGATTACAAGATGTAAGTCGTATCAAATGTTCAATTTGACTTCGTCGACAGATTTGAGATAAGATAAGCTTGCTTGTTTGTTGTTAAGCGCAAAGTCATACAGTGGGCTAACTGTACTTTACCCACAGCGGTTATGTAAACTTGATTATTAACGCTATAAGCCTTTAAACTTCTTGCTAAGGGACTGGAAAGAGGAAGGGCAACAAAAGCAAGAAATATATATGTCCAGTAAATGTAACACGTATTGTTCAATATGGTTTTCACTCAAGTGTTAAACAATCATATATACCGATGACGAGTGAATAAGCTATGGCATCCAACTTACACTTTTAACTGTATTTCGTTATAAAGTCACGAGGTTAACAAATTCGGTGTCAAGGTCACTTTTTAACAAGATCTAAGTTATTTTCTTCTTGAATGTATCCTAGTTATTTTGATACACCTGTACTAACTAGCAAACTTCATAGGTTGTATAATTCTTCTATTACTTATACGTTCTTCCAAAACTTATTTTACGCCAATTACATACATTATTTTAAGGATTTGTTGGTTTGTAAGATTTCACATAAAGCTACACAAGGAAATCTGCAGTTAGAACACGCTACCTTCCGCCAACTCTTCAGTTATTCTAGATATACCGAATAGTGGGACTTTACTATCACTTTTATAACGCATCCATGGCTCTGTACTGTGGGGTACGAATCCGTTTTAGTTTTAACAGAGCAGAAACTACATTATCTCAGGTTTGTATGGCACGCCAGTCATTTAAACATATTGTATGAAGAAATACTTTACTGTTACCTTTCTTCGTCTTTCAGCTATTGTATTTTATCTCTTACAGATTTTTAGACTGTAAGAAAATAAGAACAAGGGAAAACAATAACTAGTTGTTTCTTCAGTTGTTTAATATGCAAAGGGATATTCATAAAAATGTTCAACAGATACATCTTACATACAGTTAACGTGTTTTCGTATTTTGTCCACGTTCATTAGGAATCGTAATTGCATTTCTGAAAGCGTGCATCTCAACTAGAGGTTGTTTGTTTGCTAGAACGTTTCGCGCAAGGCCATCCCTAAGTTTGAGCAAATAGAGCAGACGGAATGCATCTACACAGCAGGGCCGAATTAACCAACAGGCAGAGTACACGGTTGCCTATTAACTTACGGAGTCAATATAACCACAATTATAACATCTTTTCTTTCCTTTTTTTTAAAATAATATATCACAGTTTATTTACGATGAAAAAGTTAGTATTTTAAAAGCATTATACCTGGTAAATGGATGTTTTGAGGGGTGAAATTTAAAGCATATAAAACGGGGGTTTGTGAAGAACTGATATTGTTTATGATCTTCCTGTATTGTTAATTTCATCATCTTAATCAGCAACATCAACCGCCAACTCTTAGGCTACTTTATCCAACTGAAGAATGTGATTTGATAGTTACTATTATAGAGCACTTAAGATCCAAACACATGGATCACGTTGTTCTTGTTGTTTTTCCGGTAACGGGATACGAACTTGAATCTACAAATTCATGATATAAGCACGCTAACCACTAGGTTACTTAACCCTATAAGTGTAGGCAATACCTATGTCAATGACATACATTTTGTTTTTATTTCATATGCCGTTTTTCATTACAAACCTAGGACTATAATTTCCGGGAAACAGTATTATTTTGTTATAATTCAGGTATAACTAATAAAAAGATAGAGTTTCTTCAGAAGATCAGGCTAAATCTTTGTTACTTGAAATGTGTCTTAGTGTGGTATTTACACAATTCAAAAGAGCCTCAAACCTCAAAATGATGATGGATAAAGGATAGAATTAGACGTTGAATTTTCATTTTTCCGCCTTTCATCTTTCATCTTGCATCATTAAAATAATACAGATATAATTTCAGAGACTATAGTTCAACACGTAAAAGATGTCAAAGGTTACCGTTTCGCGAAAGCAAGAAATATATTTTTCATTCAATCATATTTTCTGGAAACAGCATTGTTTTTCAGCAAAAATAATGATTAGCAAAATTCATTCAATAATAAAGTTATGTTATAGACATAAAATGTGCAAAACCAATGGCTAAACTAGAATAGACAAATTCAATGCATTCTACAAACAAAAACTTCACGTCCTTCCAGCCTTTACCACATCGAATGAGTTTCAGTAATTTATAAGATGTTTTTAGTTTTCAACGTATAATACTTATGATCAAAAGTTATCAATAACATTTAGCGGTATCAAAGGTATTTGTAGGCCTAGAAAGAATTCAACACTAAATCAGTTTTCTTTGAGCCTGTGTATCTTCAAACACGTAGTTGCTAATGATACGATACAAACAAGCTATAAATTTTCAAAAAAAACAAAAAAACTGAATAATTTCGATAATTCACAATTAACTAGCTCGTGCTTCTAAACAAAAACAAAATATCTTAATGACATTTTTGGTTGATGCGTTATATTTAATGTAACCCTAATATTTTTTAATATGATACATTAACTATACACGTATTTTTCCAGAAACTTCTACATCTCCGTAAAATTTTACTGATACATTTCTATAAAATATATACAAAACAGAGAGTATGCTTACTACATAGAAGAAACTCAAATGAACCTTAATAAAAAAAATAAAAAACTAATTTATATATTTCAGGACATTTATGCACTTTCATTGGCACATCTATTACCAACTATATCATTAACAAAGATGGCAGTTACTACACAATCCTATTTTAACAGTTCTTTCAGTTTTATACGGAAGACAACAAGTTTAATTCAAACTCTACCTACCATCTTTATTCATTCCCATTTGTAAACATTTCTTCAGCCGACATGCCTGACATTGGTTTCTGTGAGCCTTGTCCACCACACACGTTCCTGTACCTGCTTGGCATCTGGCAAGACGTCAGTTTAAAAAGTTATACTTGTTGCAAGTGTAACTAGGAACTTATCTATCATTGTGTCATTTGACATATGATAAAAGATATTTAGTACTTATATGGGAACAATAAAGCAGCACGTACACCCCTATATTAATTTCCTGCATATATACAAATAAAGTTAAATCAAAAACACACATAGAAATCTCATAGAAATAATACATAGTTCCTATTCTTACTGTATCGGACGATTTTGAACAAATGAGATAAACATCTGTATATATTTCCATAGTTATCTATTCACTAATAACTTAAATATCTTTCAGTTGTACATAAACTTATTGGTACTACACTAATTACGTTTTCGATTCTAATAACAAATTGCTTTACACGATCATTTCACCACTGAGAAATACTTATTTATCTTTGTGGTGTTTCTGGACTTAGAAGTATAAACATGTGCAAATAGTTCTCTCTCAAAGAAAACTTAGTGTTTAAAATAGAAGTTCTTACGAAATATTAAAGACTACTGCAGTTGACGCTCTGATGTTATTTTTAAAAAGTTTATTTGAAGTTTGGGCAAAGAACCTGTAGACAAACTCCCATATTCGTAAACGCGTTAAACGAGACTTATTATTTACCGCGTGCTTATCTAAGTTATGAGCTACATTTTAAAGTTTTCTATGCACATAATGTAATGCTTAGTTGTAAAAATTCAAAGAACAATCTACGTCTGCATGCGCCGTACTGCGCTTGCGTGAATCTTTTGTATCGTGCCCAAGTCAACAAAATTAAGAAGACAGTCGCGGACTGCCTATATGTTGATGAATTAACGTGTGAAGGAACGTTCCGTATTCCGTGGGTTCAGTTATAATGAAAAAGCACAAATACACTAAACATACCATGTGTATTGAATCTATCCTAAAGTGGACGACTTAAGGTAAAAATTGAGTTAGATAAAGTAATATATTTCTTTGATTTGTATCAACGCAAAACAAAAATAATTTGAAGAGTTCTAGTAAAATACAACAGAGAAAATGTTGGCGACGAGAAAAAAGAAGTCAAGCAACATATTGCTAACTTGAGCAACTGCATTTTTAAATATAAATATTTGAATATACCTACAGTCGAATGTTTATAAAACACTACAGTATTCTAATCACGAACAGTTTCAGTCGTTTTCAGATGGTAACTCTCAGAAGAAAGTTGGTTGGTTTGAAATTGTTCTTATGAAAGGATTTTAAAACATGCCCCCCAAAAAAGGAAAATAATCTTCAAAAACAGAGTAGAATAGTTACTAATAATTCGAGTTTATGTACTTGCTAACCCTAACGATTCACAGGATACGTTACCGATTTCAGACCATTTCTACCGCTTACCAATTTTAGGATAATCATTCTGCCTTATAAAATTTAATCCACGCCTTCCGTTGTTCCACAGTGGCTCAGCAGAAAGTCTCACTACCGACAACGTTAGAATACGAAGTTAGATATCCGTGGTAGACAGAGCATAGAGAGTCCATTGTGTACTTTTTTGCTTAGTACAGATAAAGATGAAACTTTTTTATTCGAATTATTTTTACTTAAATAATGTATTTTAGTCAATAAATTGGTGCGTATTAAGACAAACTGGTTGAGCTAATACAATTTCGTGCATTTTAGGTCACAGAACAACTGCAAACAAGGTTCATGGTCGCCCAATCAACTATGCTATTTTATCAATGAAAGCGGTTATTAATGATATATAAATAAAATAATGGCACACGTATGTTTATAGTTGATTGGGCGACCATGAACCTTGTTTGCAGTTGTTCTGTGACCTAAAATGCACGAAATTGTATTAGCTCAACTAGTTTGCCTTAATACGTACCAATTTATCGACGATAACACATTACTTAAGTAAAATAATTCGAATAAAATGTTTCATCTATATCTGTGAATTTAGATAAGTTTTATCAACTATGCACATACATGTTCCATTTTATCAATAACAATGGGCTAATTTCGTTGTGCCCATCACGGGAATGGAAACCCAGTTTTTAACATTACCTGCCACTGCTGAGCCACTTTGGGGCGATCGCTTTGGAAGTGTTAATCTATTTTGTGTATAGGATAGTATTATACTGTGTTGTAAATAGTTGTTTGCCACTGCCATTTAACTTAGTACCACAAATATAGAGATTAAGTATTGGGTCTCTTTCCACGTCAAGCCTTAAACCTAATAGAAACCGCTATGGCAAACACGGAGACAGTTACCACATGAATCAATCTCTTGATTTAACACACATCACTCTAGCTAGCAACTAACATTGAATCATTGTCTACATCAACTGTTTAGATCAACAAATATCACTCTACAACAAAATGGGTAGTCATTTACCATGTTTAGTTCACTATGTATCATAACGTATTTACTATGTTTCATTAAATACGCAATAAGATATCAACTAAACAGTATAGGTTGGCTACCACGTTTAGTTTACTACGCGCCATGATATATTTACTATTTATATTTCAACATGCAACATGATATCAACTAAACAGTGGATTACTTGCCGTTTTAAGTATCTTGAGAAAAAAAATACTGTCCAATGAATGTCGGCATTTACCCAGTGGTTAAATTGAAAATCTTGAACTGGAGAGTTAGTACCTAACTCACTACGTCATTTCTCTTACAAAACATTAACAAATCAATTCAACTATCCAGTGTAGTATTTTATAAACTTCTGTGTTACAGCAGAAAACGTCTCCACAGGTTTTGACGACAACTAGAAGCGTATATGACTTTTAATAATTTTGAGTGACAAGATAAAACCACGCCCATCTCTCGTGGATAGTTATCCACAGTTTTCAGTCCAATAGAAACGAGATTTCGCTTACAGCCGTAGGCTTCTTACTCTAGCGTTTCTACGATATTTCAGCTATTCTGTTGTCACATTTCAACTCTCCTTGTGCCATGTAACTAGAGAGAGCTTTCCATAACGGGTTTCTTAATTTCTTTGACCAATTGATTTACACTATTAAACTTTCTTTCACTATTCACCATTGTACTGACTAAACCCAATCATTTATAGCATCATTGTTTTAACATAAAATAGTACATACCACACCAATTCAGCGATTAAACATGCAAAAATTTCCACATCAAGTCTTTAGCAAAATATCCATTCTGTGATAGCGACTAACCGAAGAGCCAATTACTACACTTCAAGCACACCACTCAAGCATCTAAAAGATAGCAACTAAACATGAATCATGTATACGTCACATCAACCTGTTAGCGTTATGTACTATCCTAGCGACCTGTGTTGACTCAGCTCAAGTCCATAGGCTTATAACGCTAAATATCGGGGTTTGATACTCTCAATGGCTAGTTCATAAATACTCCAATATGTACCTTTTGGCTTAACAATAAAAATTATAATACTGATAATAAACACTAGAAATACTCAAGTATCACTTACTTCGTCAAGCGTTTAGCTTTTTAATGAACTTTACTCCAGCGATCTAAAATTAAGAAATTTTCCATGTTAAGTTATTATCACTACACGTCACAGAAACAATTATTCTACAATTAACAATTAACTTACCAAGTTACATCTTTAGCCCAATGCTCGCCTCTCTAGTGACTAAAACTTGGGGCTAAATGCCTGTTGCTCAAAATGCACCATGAGAGCGACTATACGTGGAACCATTTACGACTTCAAGTATTTATCACAACATGCAAGATTAATCCTTTAATTTAATAGTAGCCATCGTACTACCAACTCAACATGGAATCGTTTATTATATTAGATATTTAAATCAATGAACACGATTTTAGAGAATAAGCATTTACCCCAATACACGCCACTTTAGCGTTTAAACATTTATCATATCAACCCTTTAACGTAATTAACACGACCCTACGCTAGAGTGGATCTGAAGCTTTGTAGTTCGTGTTCTGTTACCGAGAAAGAAAAAGAAATCGTATTGCTCACACTGGACAGTGGCTGCCTTATAAAAGTGACAGTTAAATTCCCTGCTCCCTTAGAGTAACTTAAGAGTGGACGGTAGGTGGTGATAACTACCTGCCATCCTTCTAGTCTACCACTTCAAAATTAAGCATGGCTAACGCACAGTAGTTTTGTGCGAAATTCAACATGAAAAGCGACAAATAATTACTCATCTACTGATGCTTGCCGTTTCCTGAAACTTGACCAAAATAATGAAATATATTGACGTGTTCTAATTATGCAGGAGGTATATAATATTGATTATTTCGTACTGTTATATTGGTTTACTGTCGTTTTATACATAAGGGTCATTCCATGCCAATTCACCTAGGACTTCCCAGTTCATGTCATAGATTTCCTTGAAAACACTTAAGCAAAAACTTCATTTTGATTTATTCAGCCATGCAAAATCCTAAAGCTGTACTGCATGGCCGAATAAATCAAAATGAAGTTTTTGCTTGAATGTTTTCAAGAAAATCTATGACATGTATTGTGAAAAATTCTTTTTCCTGGGTGAGTTGGCATGGAATGACCCACATGTAAGATTGATGTGATGTTCTTCATGTTGAACTGAGGTATTGGTCTGATTAATGTGTTGCGGTTGTAGTACTGCGTATTCATATTACTGTGTTACGGTTGTGGTACTGCGTATTCATATTACTGTGTTGACATCAGATTCAGACCTAAAGGGTCCTATTCTTATCTCTGTGTGTTCAGTCGAATGTACAAACTACGTGTATTACAGATTAATCTGAGTGTGTTGGGTAATGTTTTACAATGTGCAAGTAACGGTTCTATGAAACATTTACTAATAGTAATTTTCAGTTTATCATATGTATATTTATTTTAAGGCTTAGTTTTCCGTGCTTCTGGTTTTAACCATGTTATTTCGTTTGCTGTAATGGAAATGTATTATTAGTGTTTTGTGTATTTCAGGTCACTTTGATTGCAGTTAAGAATAAAGTTACACACTTAGCTAACTGCATTGTGCTCACCACGACTGTGGAAACCTGTGTTTTTTAACATTACATATCTTAATATTCACCACTGAGCCACTTAGGACGAGCACTCTGGAAGTTTTCATCTATTTTATGTATAGGATAATTTGTTTGCTTGTTTATTTAGTCTTGTGCAACTTCACTCCTTGATATCAGTTTAGTATTAAAATATTTTTTCTTATCTTTGTGACTAGTGATACGTTTATGCATTACACCCTTATTACCTGGTAGCAAAATGTCCCTTTGAACGAAAGATAGACTCGTTGTTTTAGTTTTGAATTGAACATTCATGGTTAGCATAACAAATACAGAATCCACAATCGACAGTGCCTCTCTTTCCAAATTCAAACACTTGTCGTTGTCTCTAACTCAACTTTTGTTGTAATTTTAGAAATAGGCCTTACTATTCATTTCTTAAGGTCTTGGCTCATTTATACTATTTTTTTTTGCAAGTAATGAGCAATAGTAATACGTGTATATAAAAACAATATTTAGTTTTTATGAATGACAAGTTCAGGTACCCGTTCTTTGCCCGGGTTATGAACTGTAAAAAATTTGGGTGTGGATGTTATGGTAAATAATGTTAAAACCCCAACTTTTACACAATTTATTTGTGACACAACTCATTATTTAAGCATTCTTTATCGCCTCATTAAGGGTTTGGAAATTTTAATAATTTTTGTTTTGTTTTAGTTTGATGTCAGAACGTGGCGCTGTATACTAATGTATTTAACGTTAACTTACATAAAACATAATAAATGCTTAATAGTATCAGTAATAGCCGTGGGGGTTGTGAGCCTCCAATTAACACGCCCTTGTTCCAGACTATCATCTTACCAAGTTTCGTTGAGATTGGCTTAATGGCCTAGGAGCAGTTAGATATGGGACTAACAAATAGATAAATTTGTGTGCTTTATATATAGATAAATATTATAAGACAGTAATTTTAAATAATGGTTTATATATAACCTGTCTTTCAGTTGTGTATGTTATCAATAGCAGTGGCGTACAAAGATTCTTAAGGGCCCTAGGTTAAGATTTTTCTGTAAACTACAGCTTCATCCACTAATTCTTCCAGTCTAAATGGATAGGGCGCTCGATTTCAAACCTTCGAGAAATGGAATCGAAACTTGTTGCCAAACATGCCCGCCATTTCAGTAGTGGTGGCATTATAACGCTCTGGTTAATTCCACGACTCGTTGGTGAAAAGCAGACCGAAAACTGACGGCGGATGAAGGTAATTAACAGCCTTCTCTGTAGTTTATTAGATCAAAATTAGGGACGCCTCTCCAGATAGTTCTTGAATACTTTGCAGAAAATTCAGCAAATAAACAAACTAACTAACCTTTCTCTCATAGTCACATACGTAAAGTAAACCACCTCCTATATCTCCCGATTTTCTTTTATTAATTTATAGCTGACATGATTCTTGTTTTGTTTTCATTTTTGGTATCTACTTAACGGTTTATAAAAACGTAAACACATATTCAAGATGAAATCATAATCCAAACTTGAAAGCTAGTAATAATTTGTTACAGTTAACAGAACTAAATTATTAGTTCAGGAATATTAAAAAGGTGATCAATGAAAGTCTAATAATATCAACAAAGTTTGGTTTGGATTTCGCGAAAAGCTATACGAGGGCTTTCTGCGCCTGCCCCTCTTTTAGCATTAAGAGACTAGAGGGAAGGCAAATAGATAATACCCCCACCGCCGACTCTCAGATTACTCTTTTTCACCAACAATTCGGGATACTGATCGTAACTTTATAACGCCCACACGGCTGAAAGGATGAGCATGTTCGGTAACCAGGTCTGTCAGTAAAGTAGGAAAACGCAACATGTTCTATAGACAAAGAACGGTTGCTCGAGATACCCAGTAAAAGGTTTTGTTTTCCAAATCGGTGATATTTCGATTAATTTTCTATGGTTAAATCATATTAATCATTATTTCTAATGAAAAGTTATTTTCTTATAAAATACAATGCAACAACTGCCGCAACTTCTATATTGGAGAAACAAGCAGAAAAATGGAAACTAGATTCAAAGAACACGAAAAAAAACAACACCTACACACGTTTTTGAACACTGCAAATCAAATAAACATAACATAACAATAGAAAACTCCCACTAGAAAGTAAAAAAACAAATATAAACAAACACAAAATCAGAGAAGCCCTACTTATACAGCAACTAATATCAAAATTAAACCATTATCAAGGAACACCTTTATACCTATACTAATTAATAACCTAACATCTAACTGCAACTGCCCCTACAATTCCGTACCCGTTTATATTCTCGTCCCTAAGACATGTGTCCGGCAAAGGTCATTTGAAAACCCTCTTTGTTAACCTGAATATGACCTTGGAAGGTCGAAACGTTGTACTCTCTTTATCAATAAGTGTTAGTACCCATACCAGCTGTTCCGAGATACGAAAAGTTATTTTGATGAATATTACAAAACTGTAAAACAATTGTTAAAAACTTTCTTTTCAAGCAATGCCAGCTTATCTTGAGTGTACACAGTCGCTCTATTGGTTCCGACATAGAAGAGGGCAAAGCAGCAAAGACTAAATGACGAGGGATATATATATATATACACTATATTCTTACGCTAAAATCTAGGGTTCGATTCCCTGTGGTGTACGGAACCAAGATAGCCTATTGTGCACATACAGTTTTTGCGATAAAAATTATCTCAATACAACACTTACAAACGTGCATTAATTTCATAATTCGAATAAGTATAAAATTAATAATACACTTATTTAACAAGTATTGAGTTTATATACCCGTGGTGGGCAGAGCACAGATAGCCCATTGTGTAGTTTTGTGCTTAATTACATACAAACAAAAGATAAATATTTCAAGGTTTTTTGTTTTGTTTTTTCGAAATTGGCTTGTCTCTGAACGCATACAATAGGTCCGGCATAGCCAGGTGGATAAGGCACTCGACTCATAATGCGAGGGTCACGAATTCGAATCCCCGTCACACCCAACAAATTCGTCCTTTCAGCAGTGGGGGCGTTGTATGGGCGGTCAATCCCACTATTTGTTGGTAGCCCAAGAGTTAGCGGTGGGTAGCCTTCCCTCTAGTTTTTCACTGCCAAATTAGGGACGACTAGCGCAGACAGCTCTCGTGTAGCTTTGCGCGAAATTCAAAACAAACCAAATGTATACGATATTAAAAGAAAGGAAATTTTAATGTTTCTCAGTTGTTATAATTTTGTACATTATATTGTTCCTCCCTATTATTGCAATGATAGATAGTGTGTTATCATGTTTGTAAAAGAAAAATTTATCTCTATGCACTCATTACGGTAGCTTTGAGAAAATTTTATTTTTATTAGGTATACCATAACCAGCATGGAAATGAACCGAAAGTTTGTTCTATAAATGTACGAACCTGAAGAATAAAATCCCAGTTGTATTCTCATGTTTAGCCAAGTCCCACTTTGTTGTTTCTTTTATTTTTCTTTCTCCCATTCTACATAAAAATTAAAATAATTTTCGGTGGAACATGGGACAGTTATTCCACTGGAAGATATGATGAAGATTCTGGTTGTTTAGATTGGTGTATTTTATTTGTTCTAAACCGTAATGATGTTTGTTGAGTTATGCGGTTTCTTTTCCATCTCCGTTTTGTTTTATTCTGTGTTTGTCGTGTTCCTGTCACAAGAAATCCATGTCAGGTATCTTTCGTCTTCTGTAGTGTTAATATGTGCCAGTACTGTCTAAACAAACGTTGTGTAGTGACGTCTCGCATATGTCCATCCAGTATATCATCGTTTTTGCGTTTTCCATGACTGGAGTTCGGACGTGAATATCAAGTTCGCGTTTTAAGATTTTAATTTTAAAGTACAGTCAGCGTGAGATACAGAAATACAAAAGTTGTTGCATGAAATATTATCTGTGGAACTTCTTATAATTAAAAAACATTAAAACAAAAAATAAAACCATATAGCGCCTCGACATATAGACGTGACGTCATCATGTGAATGTCCACCTGTTGGTAGGGGTTAACTTTCTTTTGTGATATGAATTACGAGCATGTTTTAATCTTACGTTAACCTGTTTTACTGTTGCTACTGTATCTGTGTATAAAACCTTCGATTTCTTCATTTCTTTTTAAGTACTAGGAACATGATCGTCTGTTCTAAGCACAGTGTGTTAGGTACAGTTAAGTAGTGGTGTCCTCCCTCTAATGTTTACCCCTTGTACGAATGCGACAAGCAGGCAGAAAGATATTCGGGTCACATCCATTAAAAGTGCTTGAACTGAAAATGAATCCTAACTATGTTGGTGGATTCTGCGCTCTTCTTTGGTACATTTCTCAAACTCTACCATTAAAATCAAGGTATATACTTTTTTATCGGATGTTTTATATTAGATAACCATTAGGTTTATTTCAATCATAAGTTCAGTTCCCTTCAATTAATTTTAACTTTATGCAATAAAGTACGTGTATTTTACGTGTTTTACGTTTCGGCACGCAGTTTTGTCTGTTCATTTTGTTCGCTTAAACCTATGAATTACTCTTAGAAATTAAATTCATGATTCTCCAGTTTTGAATAACCTAAAAAGGCTGATTAATCTTATTCGGTACAGATTGTTTTGATGTCCATACCTGTGACCATGTATAACACATTAAGGTTTAAGGTAAACAAATCTAAGTCTACAGCTAATGTACGTAAAAGATTATATCTTATATACTTCAATATGAAATTGTTAACCTATCGTCAATATGCATCACGTTTTGCTGTTAAAGTATGATCATGTACAACATGGCTTTTGACCAATATACTTTATTCTAAGTACTATAAATATATTTTACGTCAAGCCATTGGTTCAGAAAACTTCATTACAGTGTTGCTATATTGTGCATCAAGTCTTTGAATTAGATTGTCTACACTCTAGTAGCTAGGTATAGGCCGTGCACCGAAAGCTCGCTCCAACGACTATGGTTATATAGCAAATAATTTTCTCAGAAAGTATGAAAACATTCTTTGGTTGGAAGTGACAGTTTGAATAACCACGTGACGACTCCGTGTTTATGTTACTGTATATAAATAAACATGAACGATTTATGTTTATTCTTAACTCGTACAATTACAAACTGAAAGTTGACAAAGTTTTTCTGGATTATGTATTCTAATAACTGTTAGTTGATTCATTACATCAGACCTTTTAACGTTGTTCAATGAGTAACAGTTACAAGTTATATTTTTCTAAGACCTTTCTGGTTCTGATATAATAATAATAAAAGTTAATTTTAATCTGATGTAAATATATACTGTTTAAATTTTAATTTGCTTATATCCTGAGAAAATAATACCTTAAAGAAACTATACAAAAGTCTTTAGTACTATTGATTGTCATGTATTTCTAACTTACTGTCTACGAAGCTATCGACTACCTCACCTATATATCAGTTTTCGACGAACACTACGTTTGAAAAAGCCACTGCATCCGTTACACGCCAGGATTCCGTAATGTTTTCCGCTTGAAGTATCTCCGCATACAACACAAGTTAAGCCAGGTGACCCTCGTTTAGCAGGCGGAGGGCTTCCGAGACTAACGTCTGGCTGCGTCGGTGTGTGATGATGTGAAATGTCCGTGGAAACCAACGTCGAAGCGTGAGAATGAAAGAAACTTTGCACCGACACGCTAGCGTGAACAGGCGAACACCTCGGCTCACGGATGTCAGGAGAGTGAACGTGCCTTTCGTCGCCAGCGGTAGGGCTGGAAACTGGAGAATTTAGGGAATCTGATGCGGCAATAAAAATCAGATTAGTTTTGTATAAAATGCAGTTGTGAATGAATAACATCGAAAAATTGCACGAAAAGCTAATATCCTTTAAAAAAAAGTTAATTGTCGGTCTCAACTTCTCGTCACATTTGAAAGGATTTCAAAGTTTTCTGTGCAGAGTTATTCCATCGTCTGCATCCTACGGACTTAACTATGACGAACTAATCTTACAAAAAAAATGGAGGTTTTGACTACAAATCATTATTTTTACTTCCTTAAGAGTTTATACTTGGTTTATTTTACATTTAAGCTTCCTGAAAAATTCACTATAACTAAAAACCTCTTTTTTTACAATATAATTCATTGGGAAAGACAATTGTTAAAAGCTTGCAATTGCCACGTATTCACGTGTTTTAAATGATCAAATTAATGTAGGTACAAGAACTAGTTCTGAGCGTCGTGTAAACGGTGTATATGCAATCCAATGGAAAATGAACGTTTCTTTAGAATCTCTGTTGCCAGCATGCCAATAACTTGATAGGAAAAACTAGACTGTGTTGTTGTCTAATCTTAATTTTTTCTTCGTTATTTTAATAACAACATTAAGAAAATTCTCTATTTGCTTAAGATGTGGAGTTTTGAACTCCTAAACTAAGAAGCACGTGATTTTTCACTTTTTGTAAATTCTTAATAATTTATGCAAGTTGTCTTAGACTGCAGTGTTTCTCAACTAGGTGAACTATTCACGAGATTTGGTATTTTTACTAAAATTCATGTCAGTATATACAAGATATTGCGAAGAACAATGGACATTGTCTGGAACAAATGATGGCCTCTTATTGATTGAGAGCCCCCAGCTAGTACAGCAGTAAGTCTACGGGTTTACAACGCTAAAATCAGGGGTTCGATTCCCCTCGGTGGGCTCAGCAGATAGTCCGATGTGGCTTTGCTATAAGAAACGCACACAATTATTGATTGATAAGTAAAAGTACATTGAATAACTTTTAAGCCTGGCAGTTCTAAACATCTTATACCACGTTCAAACAATACAACTTAACGATTCTCAATGTCCCCCTATTAAAGCGGTTTTAAAATTTAATCATTTGAAGTACGGCGATTTCGTTATAATAACCCAGCATACTTAGGGCCTAGTTCTAAATATTAATACCAGTTGTTATATTACCTATTCTGCAGGGGTTAAATGTTGACGAGGTTTGGGGTTTTATAAAATAATTATCATTTGTTCATACTTTTTTGTTTGTTTTTGAATATCGCGAAAAGCTACAAGAGGGCTATCTGCGCTACCCATCCCTAATTTAGCAGTGTGAGACTAGAGAGAAGGCAGCTAGTCGTCACCACCCACTGCCAACTCTTGGGCCACTCTTTTACCAACGAATAGTTGGATTGATCTTCACATTATAACGCCCCCACGGCTAAAAGGGCGAGCATGTTTGGTGTGACGGGGATTCGAACCCGCGACCCTCAGATTGCGAGTGGAACGCCTTAACCCACCTGGCCATGCTGGGTCCTTATTCATACTTGAGATTACAAGTCACTATGACGTGATAATAAAAAATTGTTATATTTCGTAACTTACTGTTCCGTAAAGTTCGAAAGTCGTAGTACAAATAAAATCCTTGATTTTTAAAAATATTGGAACATCTCTAAACGTCAATTACTTTCTCTAGCCCAGTCTCGAAAATCATCTTTGGTGTTCATCCATTATGCCACACAGAAAAAAATATTCACAATGCGTTTGAAAAACGTATTTATAACCTTGCTTCTGTAAACTTCAGTTTTAGATTGATCACTGTATTTCAAGACTTCCGCGCATGTCCAGCATCTGTAGATACCAACTACAGCAGAATATGAGCCCTGTGATAATTTTAAGATGTAACACAATATATAAACAAGATCTGAAGTACTTGACGCATTATCTTCAGATGTTTTAATCTTGTTTATTTGTAAAATTGAGGTACAGACGTTCTTTACATATTAAACCACACCGGTGTGGTAACTATCTTTTTTCATAGAAACCTTTCTGTCTGTCTGTTAGCGCATTTCCTTCTAAATGATTTAACCAATCCAGACTAAACATGCCTTGCTAACTTAATCAAAATCAAAATCAAAAGAAATTCATATTAAAAGTTCCCGTATATTACAAATATTTTATAGAAGAACCCGTATGTCGTTACTGTAGTAGCTATTGTGAATAGGAGAGTTTCAACAAAACTCACACCATAACAAATTATTTCAATTCTAATATTTGAAATAAAATTTTTGGCATTTTGGCTTTTTTGCCACAATAAACAAAATATACATTAATAAAAAATTAAGTTCCCTGCTAGTTTCTAATTCACACCATTTAACCTCCAATTTATATTAGAGCTAGAACAAGTGCTTAACTCGGAATTAGAGAAGTTTTTTATGATTAAAATGTTCCGAAAAATATTGGTTACTTCTTTATGTAAAATATAGTTTTCTGTAAAAACAAAATTCAAGTCTATTATTAAATTTAATGCAATAAATGTAAGAAGTTTAGAGAGTAGAAATCTCGACCACATCTCTACTGTAAAACTGGCTGCTTTAAACAAGAACTAAGGTAACTGAGTTACCATTTCCGCCAAATTTCTCGACTATACATCTACACTTCTGATCTACTTCCCCTGTCTTACAAAAATTTTATTATAGAATTAGAGCTACTGAACACCTTTGCAGAGATTTTGCTCATATTTAGCCATCTAGCGAGTGTTTTCAGCATTTTCAAGAGACAGAAAAGCAATGGAAGAGTGCAGTCTTCTTAATATGGCTTGAAAACCATTTAAGGTAAGACATTTAAAAGAAAACCCATTATGGACTAAGAGTTCAGTTTTACTTGTAGGCTTTCTATAGATCTGTTGGGTTTTAACCAAGAACAGAGCTGAGTATGTAATTTCCGTCTTAAAAATTAGTCAAGTGGCACATTGTTCTATAACCGTCTGATGCAGCTATGAAAACCTAGTTTTCTAGCGTCATCAGTAGAGTAAAGCAAGAGTATCGCGCTCTTCTGATATACTATACTTTTAACGGTATAGCTTATTCACTTTTTCTTATCTTTCTCTATTTTAACTAAGGAAATATTACAGTAGTAACACAAAATCACAGCTTCTTATTGAAGCAAACATTTAACTAACGAGTTCTGTTTGAGAGACCTACTATATCATTGTACCTAACATTTAATCTGGCCCAACTTGTTCTATGCAAGAGATCTAGTTCTATTATTGTACCTAAAATATGATCTGACCCAACGTGTTCCATGTGAGAGATCTACTCTGCTATTGTACCTGACATTTGATCTGACCCAACGTGTCCTACGTGAGAGAGGTACTTTAGCCGAAAAATGCAACTGAAGCTCAAATAAGGGTCGAATATATACGGATTATGCTAATACAATAAATATAAAAAAGGCTAATACCGCAGTACTTTATTAGTAATATATACATTAGTATTAATGACTTTCCAACGTTGCTCGGAAACTGAAATGATAAAAAGTTTAAAAGTTTTTGTGTATAAAACTAGCAGAATATCTAAAACGTACATATTATAATTCACTATCCGTCGTGTGATAGGTTCACCAATTACAACCGTCTCTTAAAACAATGTATGTTTAATAATTAACTGATAAGGAAAAACACTTCTCTAGCCTATGATATGGTTTCATGGAATTACAATATGACTTTCAGTAGCAGAAATGGTCCCTGATAGATAGAAAGACAGATTTATTCTCTGCTTCACTGATTAATGTATCATGATCCCATTAGCAGTGGGCGTATTATGCTGTCCACGTGACTGCTAAGGCTATAATGTCGATAGGGACTGATTAGAGGTTTTTTTGTTGTTTTCTTTTTTTGTATGCGTGTGCTCCCTTTTTGTAAGTTGGTTTATCTGGCATTCAGGGTTTTAGCTTCACTAATACGGTAATATCAGTTACTGACTGCCAGACGAGGGAGTACTCCTTTCCACCGAGGTAAAGCCATCACTTTCTATAATGCTCTGTCATCGTACAAAGGCGGAAGTTCCTGATCCCGTCGTGGCACGCACAAAGAAACAGCCGTGGTGCTCGTGCATTGACGTTTGAGAAGAGCGGATTTATCTCCGACATCCGCAGTCAGAGATTGAAAAGAAAAGTTTGTATTCAATTTCCGAATACGGATTTATTCCTGATCAAGTAGTATTAGACTGCTTTTGTGGATGTTCTATGTTGTGATCCCTTGCACCGGTAAAGTCGCGTGACACTTTGACAGCAATGCGCCACTGATTATATCGAAAACAAACTGTTCTAGGAGAGCTTACCGCTAACCATTTCTTAGGAAAAAACATAACTGTCTGGTACAATGTATTTTTCTTAATTTATGTCTTGTAAACCTGGACCGTTAAAAAATATTCAGTATCAGACCAGACAGAAGACTGAATATTGTTTGTGAGTTTGTAAATATTTTATATAAATTATTATTTGTAATAACTATTTGTAACAACCGTTAATATCAATTGTATTGTCATTTGAATATTAAAATATATTTGTGTCAAGAAAGAAAATCGCGTGTATCAGTATTGTTGGCAAAAATCATAAAGTTAATACACATTAAGTTATAAAATCAAATTTAAATTTCTTGTTATTTGAAGTCGTGATACATAACACACGTAACATAACAAGTCGAAAAATCATTAGAGATACATTATAACATGTAACAGGGTAAACTCAATTATTAATAATGTAGTTGACTTTGTCATTCGAATATATAATGTACAAATGTTCTTAAAATTGAATTTATCAAGAATTACTTAAGTGGGATGAAAACCATTTTATTGCTAGCTTTGAAATAAATGAAGATGACTTATTTAATCAAATGATGTGAAATTCTGTCTCATTTTGTCCTTAATTGTACACAAGAAATAAACATATTGACAGAATGTAAAATAAACAACACCTTCAGTGTTGGATATTTGATTTTCGAACTACCCACTGATGGAAAAAGATTTATTTGCAAAGCAAAGCAAAACTGTTTCAGAGATACTAACAGATAGGAAAGGGTAATACTTTCGCGCTGTAAGTAAAAATCATGTTCCTGTTCCAATATTCTTAGAATACTGACTAATTAAAGACATACTTAGACAAGAGAATTAAAAAAGTGTTTCTGTCCCGGTAATTCTATTTAGACGGAGAATAATTATATTTACACAATACAAGTAAAAAATGTTTCCGTTCCGATGTTTCAAGCACATGATTAAATGAAAAAATATATATGATAAGTACTTCTCGAGGAAAAATTAAGAGTTTTGCTGTTACAACAAGATAGCTAAATCAAAACAAGCTACATAAACATGAGATATAAACGTATGATTCATAGGTATATATATATCTAAATAGAGGAAGACTTGTTGAACAAAAGACGAGTAAAACGTTGTTTCTTTTCAAAACATACTGGCTGAAGAAAATAGAGTTACTTGTTTCAGGGAGGTAAATAAGCATTTATATTTCTGCTGCCTACATGCTGAAAGAATAGAGAAAAACTAACTTGTTCAAATGAAAAGTAGAAAATGTATTTATTTTTCAACCACTTGGACTCAACGATTTATATATATATATACACACAAGCGAGATGAAAAGTGTTTTTCTGTTCCAGTACTTCAAACATACTGGCTGAATAAAAGAATGGCATACTTGCATACACAAACACTGGTTGAATAGAAAAAGACATACCAACAATTGAGAGGTAAAAACTGTTTCTTTCACGTACAAATTGGTTGAATAGTAAAAGAGTTATACAGCAGAAGTAAATAAGTGTTTATTTTCTAAGCATACTGGCTGAGTAAAAAAAATATTATATTTACAAAATGTTGGTAAAATATTCCAATCATACTGGCTATCACAATATAATTAAAAATGTTTTATTGTGTACACATGAGCTTAACTGATAAAATATACTTTGTTGAACAAGAGATACAAAAGGGCATTTTTATTCTAAACATACTGATTGAGTGGAGAAAGAGCTACATGTACTTGCATAACAGAAGTAAAAAGTAAAGAAAATCATATGACATTTTTGTATGTATGTATGCATATATACATATATATATAAATAAACAGCGTAAGACAAGCGTATTAAGTTACGTGTGTGCCAGCGGCGTTTTAATTATTCGGGTGTTTATTATTGTACGTATGTATACAGCGATGAATGTCTCTGAGCATAGAAAATTATATTTACTAGAACTGATTGCAATTAAATTGGAAGTTCAAATACCACACACAGTTTTTAGACACCATTTATATCAACTGTATTTTATAGATTCTTCTTGACCATAGATAAAAACATGCTACGTTTGTTATGTTTTTAAAATCCTAATACAAGAAGACATCTTGTTAAGGGGTGAACTGATTAAACATGTTTTTCTCAACTTTATACACGAGAAGACATAATGTTTTTTTCAGTCCTTGTACATGGGAAAAACATCTTATCTAAAATTTGGCTGGTCAGTTATGAATGTTTTTACAACAAAAAAGGAAAATACTATTTAACAGATAGTATTACAGAGAAGGACTACGCAATAAAACTTACAAGATAATTAAATAATAGAAAAGGACTATGAAGGAGAAAACTTACAACATATTTATATTACAGGGAAAGACTGTAGAGTAGAAAACGTA
Source organism: Tachypleus tridentatus (assembly GCF_004210375.1). NCBI lineage: Eukaryota > Metazoa > Arthropoda > Merostomata > Xiphosura > Limulidae > Tachypleus > Tachypleus tridentatus. The sequence continues at coordinate 61,090,970 of NC_134828.1, forward strand.
CAAGATATTGTAAATAAACAAATTGGCTAAAGGGCTTATGAACTCTTCTTGAAAATCTTAAATTCTCAGCCAGTATAGAAGAGTAATAGATAAAGGAAGACTTAGGTCAAGATAACAGGGAAGGACTGGAGGATAAAACAACATATCTATATAACAGAAAAGGACTAACTTATAACACTCTTAATGACGAGAAACCCACTTGAAATAAAAATGTATCTCAAAACATCTGGTATGGGTAATTAACACTTTTATTGATAAGGAGAGAACAACGTTTCGACCTTCCTAGGTCATCTTCAGGTTAACAACATATTTATGTTACAAAGAAAGACTATAAAGGAGAAAACTTACAACATGTTTATATTACAGGGAAGGGCTACGAAAGAGAAAACTTACAACATGTTTATATTACAGGGAAGGGCCATGAAGGAGAAAACTTACAAAAAAATATGTCACTTTTTATTTTATGTAAGCTTGCAGCCACATGGCCAAGAAGACTAAAGTACGCGGTATGGTTTGTACTAATGAGATTGAAATACAAAAAAATATTTTTGAATGAGGATTGAACAGCGTGCACGTGCGCCTGTGTAAATGTTTTTGCTGTTTGGCTCAGGAGATGTATAGAAAAATGGCATGTTTCGGTCAACACAAATATAACATTTCTACAACAAAATGTATAGGCCTATTCTTAGATTTGAATGTTAAGGTTATATTTTGTGAAATAATGAGATGCGTGTTCAGTAAAACTAGTTGACTTTCTTTTTAGAAATAATTTCGTAAATTGCGCAGTATGTTAGAGTTAAAGCTATAAAAATACTTAAACTTATATAACGTTGCCAATAAAAATACATAAAAAAGCATATCATTTGAAAATCAAAATAGAAACCGTGCAATTATGAGTTAGGGATAATTTGTTTATGAGAAAACGAATATCGTAATCCTGAAAAGCTCCAAATATGTATTGTAAAATCTCGCTATATATCACCAATATTGATGCACACGTTTCACATGAAGAATTAGGTTTCTGAAAAAAAAACATTTATGATAGAGACTTAATAATAAAATCTGTGACGATAGTGTGTCTTTTATATAAACATCAATATCATTTAAATCTTGCAAGTTACATTAAAATGTGCCTGACTAAATGTTTCACTCAATTTTTGCGAGCTTGTTCCATCTTGAAAACCTAACTGGTGACTGTTACAGCATCACGTTTCACAGATGATAAACTCCACCTTTACAAAATTCGTCATCCTATTACCAAAGATAATGTTTTACGTAACTGACATCCGAAAAGGTGCATATATTCTGACAAAAATCCTCAGAAGAGTAAAACGTTCTTAATATAAATAAGGTTTTTAAACTAAAAGATAAACCCAAATTGGCTGAAGGGCTTATGAACTCTTCTTGAAAATCTTAAATTCTCGGCCAGTATAGAAGAGTAATAGATAAACGAAGACATCTCGTTACATCCCGCTCGATCAGTGAAGTATCATTGGGAAATAGCAGGCCTTTGTAGCTGAAGGCTAAGACGGTTTTGGTGATAATAGTGTATTTAGTTTTAAGTTATTTTAGAATACTGATTAATTTTTAAGAATAAAAGATTAAGTTATGAGATTAAGGTAGAAACGACATATCCACTTAATAACTGATTTCAATCAAAGAATTAGAATAAACATGTCAAATCAACACAATCGAACGAAACAAGTGGGAGAATGTAGCTTAGTGGTTTAAGATCGTAATAGAGAGGCTGTGGATTCTAGGTTTGTCTGCAATATGGTGGTGTATCTTAGAGCAAGGCACTTTACTATAACTTGATCAGTAGCCCCAGTTGTATAAGAGGCACCAAAGGTTAACATGTGATATGCTGACCCCTTATTCAGGGGTGATGCGTCACCATTCCGATTCGCTTGTGGCACAGGAAACTTGTTCTAAGAGTCGGCTTTGTGTATCTTCCGAAGCTTGACAAGGATTAAATTACTTACTTAAATTAAATAAATGACGCTCCAAAACATTAAAGATGCCATTAATATAGAACCGTGCATCGTCATCTTAGGTCTATGATTCCTTGGTGATGATGAAAAACGAATATTACTAGGAATTTAATCAAACCTAATAATTACTAAAGGAGAGAGACACACAATTACAGCCGCCAGTAAAAATTATCATAATCTCCTAATCACTAATGTAGATAGTGATGAGTTCACACCCATTTCATGTAGATAGTGATGAGTTCCCACCCATTTCATGTAGATAGTGATGAGTTCACACCTATTTCATGTAGATAGTGATGAGTTCCCACCCATTTCATGTAGATAGTGATGAGTTTACACCCATTTCATGTAGATAGTGATGAGTTCACACCTATTTCATGTAGATAGTAATGAGTTCACACCTATTTCACGTAGATAGTGATGAGTTCACACCTATTTCACGTAGATAGTGATGAGTTCACACCTATTTCATTAGCATCTAACCTTGATTCCAGGAAAAAAGAAGGTACTTACATGTATTTATAAATAAGGGGTAAGTAATAACATGTGCTAATGTTGCCAAATTAGATTATTCTGACTAAGATTTTAAACTGAAATAAATAATCATAAGCCTAATATCGTACCTATTCTTTGTTTTCTCAGTTCACTTTTAAAGATTAAAAATAAATATATTTTTTTCACTGGAAATTGTGATATAAATGGAGTTAAACAGATTTTTTTAAATACAATTTTTTATGGAGCAGTTATAAAACTATTTGTATTTTCATAAACAGAGTAGAGATGAACGTACCAAATTCAAAACGTGAAATGCATTCGTTATGACTGTTTTGTTAATTCTTAAGTCGTCTCTGACATTTTGAGACAAAGTGTCAAATAAGATAACGTTATTGTGCTGAAATAACGATTCAAATATATTCGCTTCATTTAGCAACGAGTGAGGACTTGATTTAATCAGAGAAAGCATTAACTTCGTTAACCTCACCCGGAAGACTAGCTATGAGCACTCTGATATTTCACGCTCAAATTCTATACAACGTTAGAGATTTGGGTTCCCGCCGTCTTGTTAACTGCGCTATGAACAGATGGACACGTCGAATATAGGGAGAATCAGTTCACCAAATAAAGGATTCTCTGTAAAACTGCAAACATGTTTTGTATTTCTATTTTAAAATTATAATATTTCTATTCCTCTTTACATGAACACCGCGAAAACAGTCGTCTACACGTGTTGTCGGGTCAATAAGCAATCGATTTCAACTTAAGGCTATTACAATGTTACTTATATTCGAAAATTATTTTATTTTAATTTTAAAATGGACATTACTTAAAATAAAAGTGGAGAGTGATAATTCCATGCTGGGTTAGATATTCAGAAATATCCGAGATATAAGTAGAATGGTGGTCATTCCATTAATGGTTGAGTATTCAGAATTAGCAGAGATAAAAGGGAGACAGTGATCATTGTATTATGAGTCGGACTTTCACCTGAAAATAAAGTTGGAGAGTTATCACATCATTATGAGTTGGATATTTAGAATTAAATGAGATGAAAATGGGAAAGTGGTCATTCTGTTACAGTGTGGATACTCACAGTTAGTTGAGTTAAGAGTGGGAGAATGGTCATATCATTATGGATTGCATATTAAGATCTGCTTCCAAAGTTAAACACAGAAATTACTCACCCAAATCTGAAATGAATTTTAACAGATGAAGATCTTACTACCAACTTTTATTTGACAACATACAATGTAAGAGGGTTTATCACTAAGCACAGTAGTGCTCAGTATGTATGGATAGGCCGAGAAAATAACTGCCACAACATTTAGTCTATTACTTTATAATAGTAATGAATAATTGCTGAAGTTGGGTTATAGCCTTTTTTGAGCACTTAATTACCATTATCGAATGTTTCACAGCTTATATAACACTAATATTATTTTGTTCTTCTACCACACGTATTTCTGCTGGGAAATAATAAAAAGGAAAATTACTACTTAGCAGTGAGTTTAGTTTATAAGCATGCAATATTTCTGTTTAATATATAGCCGTATCATTTCTGGCCGCTAGATAGCAGAACAAACTGTTCTTATATAACGACCATTTGTAATTTTTCATTGAAGTTGGAAGGCGTAGGTTGTGTAAATATTTTCTTAACGTCGGTTTAGAGATCTTGAGTAATTGCGCCATCCTGGAGGAGCCATTGCAGCTTCACTGGTCCCAATGTAATTCAAATTTAAAGAAATTGACATAATATTAATTGTATTAATTGTATGTATTTTTACAGTTCAATGGAATTAATTGTTAAAATTGTTAAAAAATGAAAAAGGGAAGAAACAATTAATAGAAAATACGCAGAACTATTGAAGACAACTTGGCTAAACCACAGCCAAGGGAACCGACTTGGAGACGATTGCCATTGATTGTTTCTGAAATGTTACCTACAATAACATAGGTTTAAAAACTGAAGAAATTGAAACACGGCTTGAACAGTCGTGCCAAGTTGCTAGATTGTGAATATTTTATTTTTGGTACTTTGGTGTATGGAAATATGAAAATAAACATGGTAGCAATGAATATGCAAAATGTTTACATAACTAGCCAGTTAGCACTAAGTCAAACTTACCAGATTGTGGTTAACAACCACTGAGCTACTGTATTGCACTATTCAGGTTAAATGCTTTTATTCAAACCTAAGTTCACGCAACTGACAGAAATTCAACATTTAGTTGTAGGTAAAAGTTGTTCTTGGAAAGATTTGGCTACTTATTTTGTGTGGTTTTATGTTTTCATTCTTATCTTGTTTCTGAGCTTTCTAGCATGCCATCCCTACATAATACTTAATACTTGTAAGTTATTTTCATTGGTTGTAAAAACATCAAATAACTGACAATGGTAAAAGAAATTGACAGTAGTATTTTGTGCACTTGGCTTTAAATATTTGATGTTATGATATCGGGTAGACTCCATATGTATACAGGTACTACAAATACAGTACATTATATATGTAAGATTTACTATGGTAATGTATGCACAAATGCACCATTGTATTTTACTGTACAACTTACTACAAAGAGTTGTTAATGTCAGATAAGATACTTAAAGTAAAATCATGTTTGGTGAGCTGAACCTCAATAAACATAGCGACTTTCTTTAATTACATCTGATCCTTTAGTTCATTGCAAATATGGACGTTAACAGTTGATAACTTGTTCTTCATGTTATTTGGGTTTTCGACGTTTTTATTTCATGTTCTTGGGGTAATAACTAATGTGCTTTCTCATTTAACACCCATTCCTCAAAATTATCTCTGAACTATATTTTTGTATAATGCATAATATTGTTGGAAGTTTATTACTTATGCGTTGGAGACGATTGCCATTGATTGTTTCTGAAATGTTACCTACAATAACATAGGTTTAAAAACTGAAGAAATTGAAACACGGCTTGCACAGTCGTGCCAAATTGCTAGATTGTGAAAATTTTATTTTTGGAATTTGAAATAAAGTGAGTACCTGAAATGTTAGATATTTTACCAATACATTTAGATAAAAAAAAAAACAACCGTTACTCTTCACATAAGAAAAGACCAATTTTATTTCAGTTAATGTTTGCTACTGCGACTTGTATAGAGATAGTTCTACAACAACAAGTTATGAAGTTTGTTGTTGTTGACTGCGCGAAACTGTTCGCTGTAACAATACTCTGTACAGATTAAAAAGCAAAGACGAAACACCAGACCTTGTTTATACAGTGGATAAAACAATAGATCATGTAGATCTAATGGTATCACATGCATTCCACAACTCGTACAGATGTTTGCAATTGTTTGTGTTCCAATATAATTTATCTGCACCATGCTAGTATCACAATACAACATTCACAGACTGGGAAACAATGAAGGTCCATCTGGCTTCAGGCACATGTGTGTGTGTGAATGTTAGAAGTGGTCTTATTAAGGTCTTGTCAGGCACTTCGAAGTTCAAATAATAAGTGCTTGTTCCCCATCCCCGTCGTCTGTCAATTGAACAACACATGATTCCAAGTAATACAATGTAGAACTTGCACTGTAATCAATTTTTAAACAAATTATTGAAAGTAACGCCTTTAAAACTTATTCTTCTAAATTTTCATTGAACTATGCATACTGCCTACCGCTATTTGCCTCTTATATCAGTCAAAAAGTTGAGTTTATCCTTTGTTACAAATCATTGCATTACAATTTAAACTCGTAGAGAAAAATGTTTTTCCAGAAAACCAACCAGAGATACAAATTAGTAATTTACGTATCTCATACATTTGACTTTATATTTTATTATTCTTGACATAAACAATATACGTGTAGCAGATATACACTTTGTTATTTACATACTTTTAGTCATCATATACAAGTCAGGTCGTCATTACTGGACTAAACCAAAGCTAAGTGAGAGATCCAAGTCATATCAAAGTTTGCATAGCCTCAAACCATTATTTTTTGTGCTTCACAGTCTTTGAGAAATATATCAAATAATAGTTTGGTAAAAAACAATAACTTATTTGAAAAATGTTTACAATTTCTACAAACGTTCTCACAAGACGAATTGCCTGTTACAAAAGTCATCTCTAAGTCTTACGCAAGGTTAAAGTATTTAATATATCATGCATATATAACATAATCCATTTTCAGGTTTTATGAAAGGTTAAAGTAGGTAATATACAGTGCATATGACAGAATTCATCTTCAGGTTTTAAGAAAGATTAAAGTAGGTAGCATACCGCGCAAATCACGTAATTAATCTTCAGGCCTCATGAAAGATTAGACCATCGACTATACATGGACACTGCCCTGAAACGGGCCTGAGTACGGTATCATATTCTGGCCCAAAGTTATACCAAATACCACACCCTAACTATAAACGCCATCAAAGTACGGGATGAAGGAAGAGGTCTAGTGCACCTGACCCTCCAGGGTATTCCACATAATTACCCAAATACCAACACAGAGAAAGCGAAAGATTAGAGTATGGAATATACTGTTCACGTACAAAATCCGTCTTTAAATTTTCTGCTACAGCGAATTCATTATGAAATAACCAGGCGTTTAATTAATCAAATAATATATTTGTAATGGCAAACGCATCTATAGTATAAGTCAAACTTAACTTACTTTGGTGCTTACATTTTGTTATTATTTTACAGATGAAAACATACTACAATTCATTACTGTTTCCCGATTGTATTGTGAATTGCAATTCACAATATTCCATTCAAACAAGTTAAATGGATCAAATTCTTATACTAAATTAAACGTCTATAGAAGTTTATACATATTGTTTCAACTCATAAATTAAATGGTTATTTTGCATATGCTTCTCTGTTTCGTAATAAAATGTTTGTTTTTCACAAAAAATAAATAATGACTAACAAAGAAGAGGGAAGACTTATTTATTTGATTGAGCTGACAAGGAAGGTTATGGGTTTATAACTGGCAAGAAAGTGTTCGATCTGATGTTTATCTTTTTTACTTTTTTGTTCGAGGTGTGTGTTTTGTGTCGTAGATGTAGGTTTATAGATGGATTGCATTTAATAATGCGCGTGGGGTAATAGTAACACACAACAAACATCTGCCTCGTGTCATATGACTTGTTGGTGCACGTGTGGTTTAAGAGACGCGATGAAGCTTGCGAGTTTTGAAAAGGTGTTTTGTTTGTACGTGTGTAAGACACCTTATCATTACCACAAATATATACATGCTGGTTCAGTTTATTTTACAAGTCCTTGCTGTTTTACCATTCAGAGCTCGGTGTTGTGCAGTTTAAAAAAACAAAAAACTTCATCGTATGCGAATAACTGAAAAATGGTAATGTAGTACTTCACTGTAAGAGATCCACTTATTATAGCACCGTTACTTAGCTGAGTTCATACTTTGTTCGTCAACTAACAACACATTCTGTCATTTGCTATCGGGTTGAATAAGCGAAGCTGTGACAAAAATACGTAAGTGGAATATTACTCTTCCCGAAAATCTAAGGTTTATTTTAAACTTCAGGCAGTTTGCAGAAAGCAAACAAAAGAAACTACTTACGAAGCGTATATTATTATATTATCTCATGTTTGTGGTGGACCCTTCCTTTGAACATTTGCTTCCGAAGAAAAAAAAGTACTAGTCCCGATATCGATAGGGTTTGGGGTTTTTCTGTCTCTCTTACTGCTGGGACGATGCGTTGCAGTAAACAGCTACACATAAAGCTGTGCTAAAGGTAATTCTCACGGAGAGAAAAACAATGTGTTTAACAATTTTTAAATACTTTGTTTTTCTCGCACGAAAATCTTATAAGTGTTGGTGGAATTTATTTGTTATAACAACTTCGATTTTTCTATTAACTTCAACTACGTTGTCCACATACAGTGCTTACTCAGGTTTAGTATTCCAAGCGTACACCGATTTGTTCGACAGTTATTCTTAAATTGTCTTTTTGTTGTTGTTGTTAAGTAGTAATTCAGTAAACTAACTTCATCTAAATGCCACAGTTTTACAGATTTAGATTAACAAGGAAAAGGGAACGATTTGCATCAACTATTCTGTAAATAACTCAGCTTTATAAATTAATTAATATTTACGACGTAACCTAAAAATCACAATTTTTTTCTATCAGCATCACTATGATTATCAGCTACTTATTCTACTAATATTACCACAAATTTTGTTCCACTTAAGTTGATAAGAATATCAACATTTTTCTCTGTTTAATACGATAGAATATTTTGTTCCATATGCTATAGAACTGGCGGGAATTAGTCTTTGATTGTGCTATCATAAAATGCTATATTCAAATACAAAATCAACAATAATATTACAAATACAGTATTCATTTTTAGTAGAGAATTATACAGTCACTGTGCAGTTTTGTAATCATATGTCTATTTAGTCTATTTCAAGCCAGCAACTGATAGCGATGTTTAGAAACAAAATAAGAAGGATCCAAGTCTGTATTGATGCCAACGGGGGTTATTTTCAACATTGTTTATAATTGTCATTCATATTTACCTCCTGTATTCTATATTGAAACATGTCTGTTAATAAATATATAAGTGCACAGTGACTTTCCGAACACCCTGTATAAGACAAGTATATAATTGTTGTAATCCTTTTAACAATGCTACTTAGTTTATGAAAAACAATAGCTATAAATTATGTTAATAAGAATCAGAAATATGATTGAGTTTATATAATTAATTAACTTTGTTAATGTATAAATGTTATCCACATCTCATATTTATTTGTATTTATCTAGTAATGTGGCTTCATTTATTGTTACAGTTATGTTTAAAATCAAAACTCTTTTCTGGTTTCGATTTTCTTCGGCTTTGCGTAGTCTAATGGGTGTGCGTTAGATTAAAAGATCTAAGGTGTGAGCCTCGATATGCCGCTGTAAACGTTAGCCAGTTTCAGCCTTGCACGTACTATAACTATGACAGTCAACTCCAGTATGAAGTAAAAATAGCAGTGTAAAGGGAACGTTGTTGATTGGTTGCCATCTCTGTGGTCAGCAGCTCTAAATTATTGAAAGATATGTCTGACCTTTGGAATATCTTATCTGGCCGTTTAGTCTATGTGTCGCATAAAATGTCGTTCAGATTGAAAATACTAAACTTCTTTCTCAATTATTAACACTACTAAAGTAAGCAAAAGCCAACCAGTTACTGAACCTTAATTATAACTTGTGATTAATTGAAATTAATGTAGTAGCTACAATAAAAAGAATTGTTAGAGAACCCCGACACTGAGTGCTACGAATAGTTTAAGAAGTGGATTTTTCACAAAGACTATAATCAATAAAATTGTTGTTACACACAATATATTCTTAAGTATGTTTCTCGAACACTTTTATACTTTCTTGCTGGACTATTTACTTTCACAGAGTGTTCGCAAAAGCACACAGCCTAAGAGTGCCTCTATCTCTTAATTGGATGACTTTTTTTCACGTACAAAAGTATCGTCTGATAACAATATTATAAACAACAGAAAATCCATTACTTTCTGCATTTTTAGACTGATGGACAAAACCACTTACAAAAGTGTAGTGCAACAATTGGTCGAGCTCGTGTTTCCCGAAATTGGCTAAAAATAGAACATGAAATATTTCGAAGATAGATCAGTCCCCATGAGCATTTTTGGTTGATTAATACAACGTTTCGGTTCATTTATAAGACGTTGCATTGGCAAATTAAGTGCCTGAACCTATATTAAACTATAAATTTCAGCCAAAGGGTTACAACTGAACAATATACCACTGGCATTTTATGAAACTTTTGTCGCATTGAAGCCCCTCAGAGGCACAGCGATACGTCTGGGGACTCACACCGCTAGAAACCCGGTTTCAATATCCGTGATGGGCAGAGCACAGATAGCCCATTGTGTAGTTTGTGCTTTATTCAAAACAATCAAGAATAATCAATCAGTGTAGTGTGTTCCAACAAGTAATAAAGTGATTAGTTAGTATCGGACCTTCAGTTATGCTAATCGTTCACTTAGACGAACAGATCCGTTTAAGTTTAAATGAGACCTCTAGCAATTTTATTGTAAGTAAACTTTTTTTTAACCGTACCCTCAAGGATATTTACAGTTAGTAAACTGACCTAAGTCTGACCTCTACTGATGTGAACAACTAGAAAGCAGATCACTATTGACGTTAACAAACAGAAAACTTTATCTAAGTCTGACCTTTAGTGGCGTTACTGATCAGTAAGCGTCGTTTATGTCAGACTTTTACTAATGTTGATAATTAGGATCTTCGGGTAAGTCTCATCTATAATAACGTTACTAACCTGTAAATGTCTTCAATGTCCGACCTTTACTGGTGTTAACAATGAAGGAATTATGTGTAAGTTTGACCTCTAGTGGCATAAATAGTCAGAAATCTTCTTTTAAGTCTGATCAGTAGTGGTATAAATAGTTAATGAGTATTAAATATACATGTTTTTATAATGTTCTCCTCTTTTGTAAAATTAGATATCATTTTAAGTTTCATCTATTAATAAGTTTAACTGAAACAATTCTCTCATAAGGTTAATAGTTAATAAACTTGCCTCTAGTAGCATTCATGGCCCGGCATGGCCAAGCGTGTTAAGGCGTGCGACTCGTAATCTGAGGGTCGCGGGTTCGCATCCCGGTCGCGCCAAACATGCTCGCCCTTTCAGCCGTGGGGGCGATATAATATTACGGTCAATCCCACTATTCGTTGGTAAAAGAGTAGCCCAAGAGTTGGCGGTGGGTGGTGATGACTAGCTGCCTTCCCTCTAGTCTTACACTGCTAAATTAGGGACAGCTAGCACAGATAGCCCTCGAGTAGCTTTGTGCGAAATTCCAAAACAAACAAACAAACAAAGTAGCATTCATGTGCTTTAACTAATTCTAATATCCAGTTTGTTGTTCAGTTTTGGGTCAGTAATATTCATCTACATTATACAATTATATTAATTGTTTGCTAGGGAAGATATTTTGTATATTACATGTTTTAAAATTCTGTAAACATTATAGGGCATTCTTTTAGTTCATCTCTAAGGTAGATATTGTATCATCTTACTTTATAAACTACTTCATACACTGATGCAAATCATACCTATCACAAAACAGCTATTTCTACACTGAAATGTTGCAGATTTTATATTTATGTATAATTAGAAATATGAAGGATCAGAGGCCCTTTACTGAAATTATTTATAATGCTGATATTGTGGTACGTCATTGCAAATGTGAACTATGATGTTAGGGCTGGCATGTATATATAAACACACATAGATATACATATAGTTCTCGGTGAATTCCAGATCTTCTCTGGTGTCATGTCTTCACGGGCTGACAAACAGGTGAAAAGAAAGCCTTTCCGAAAAAAATATTTATACAGATAAATTATTGAATAACGAAGTGAAAGGATGCATTACTTTTTCGAAAGAAGGAAACCTTCAATACTTCACAGGAACAGGACTGACTCGCACAAAAGAAAGTTAGGGTAACAAGGGGCTACAAAACCATGCACCCAATCAATCGTGCGCAATCCCCTTCCCCTAATCCGCTAACTGAAGATTATGGTTACGTAGGAGCAACACTCGCTGACCAAGAAAAAAACAACTGTGACGAAACTGAGCGTACATCTAGGTACAGTGACAAGCTAATATACAAGGATTGTAGTTGACAAAGGAATACTAAAGTTCAATAAAAACAATTGTGACGAAATTGAGCGTATATCCAGGTACGGTGACAAGCTAATATACACGGATTTTAGTTGGCAAAGGTATATTAAAGTTCACAAGCCTCTAGAGTCTAGATATACCTCGAACGTCCATTTGACACCACACCTGTCAAGTTCTCCATACAGTGCAAATCCAATGAACTTCGTGTGCAGTGATGTGATATCTTGAAAATACGTTTACAATTGGCATCGCATTAAAAACCAATACAACCCAAGTACTCTCGACAGTTGGATCCATCTTCTTCAGTGGTAAAGCAAATTGACCTTGCCATACTTTGCAGATGTCTGTGAGTATGTAAATTGTGGTGATGAGCTTAGGGCGTAATAATGGCCATCAGATGGACCATGACAAACGGGATAGAGAACATCGACCTTATAAAATGATTAACCTCAATCATTATTAAAATCTCATTTAGACCATTCATTGGTTTTTACCTTTTCTAAAAGCAGACCTAAATGCGTTTATAAGTATTTACAAGTGAAGCTAGTCGAAATAACTGTTAAAGATTTTGGAGCCTGCTTAAAATGAAGTTATTAGGATAAATATGAATTTTACAATATCCGCTAACAATTATACTGCTAGAAGTATAAAGAATAATAAATTACCGAACAGATAATACAACACAGTAGAACACAGTATGTATTGACTTCAATAAAAATAAATTGAATTATTTTCTCTGTCCTTTGAAAATAAAAGAAGAGAAACATAAAATAAACTTACGTTTTTAAAATAATTAAGATGGAGCTATATATTTTATAATAATTTATTTTATATTCATAGATAACACCATCGTCAACAAAAAATTAACTGAAATATGAAGGTGTTACAACAACTTATGCGTGAAACTTAAAATAGAGTTCTAACTGTACATACTGGCATTTCTATCTAAATATCTTAGTTCCGCATTTCTAATTGTTACACTCGACACTTCAGTTTGCATTTATTTAGATAAATAAATAAGTTCTATTATTACACTTTAGGATAATTAATATATATTTTCAGTGATTTGTATTCGTTCGTTCTCTTGTATTGTCATAATATTTTGGTACCATTAATATGTTTCTTTACTACTTTTATCCTTGATGGCCTGTTGGAAGAGATAAAAGGTGTAATTTGAAATTCAAAATTATTTCGTTGTTTTAATTTATTCGTTGGAATGTATATAAAAATATTCTTTGGGTTACAAAACCAAAAGTTTAAATGTGATCATATGTTTTTAATTAGTTTTGTCAGCTACTACTTTTCTTTAATTGGTTATGTTTACAGAGTAAAATTTTATCTATAGTTTCATTCGTGATACTAAATTTATGGTATGCCTACAATTGCAGCGATTTTAAAGTATAAAAGCAACGGTTAGCTAAAGACAAAAATCAAATGAAAATCAAACAAATGAATGAAATTTGTGTTCGTACAGATAATTAATAAGTAAAAGTATATTATTATAAAAAAACAAAACAGGTACGTTATGTTAAGGTTACGTATTCATAATAAATTTATCCTATGCCGGAAGTTCAAACCGACAACTATATTCATATACAATGTAGTCTTCCTGTGATACCAAAGTAAAGCATGCTATATTATTTATTTATTGTTAGTTTCATTAACAGTAGCAGTTATACTATTTAGATTATTGAATGTTGTTATTTTTTCATTTATTATTATATTTTTAATATAAAAGTGGATTTGGATTGCTAGCTTAATATATATATTTAGGACTAACTTCAATCTTCTAAGACAGTCAAACGTTATGAGGTATTACTGGAACTATGGCCCAAAATACTGTTAACAGCAAGAGCGCCCAACTGAAGAAACATTGCATTCTAATCTCTATAACTAAAAACATAAAAATATTTTATTTAATTAGCTAGTAGTAAATTTCTAGGTTGATTTTTAAATTCGATCCAAGTACAAAACTTGCTTTAACCGAAAATTAATGTGAATATGTAATAAATATTTGCCATAAATTTTGAAATAATTTGAAGAAAATTCTCACAAGCAAAAATTATCAAATTGTCTTACCATTAAACCTTAACCGTATAACTCTGTCTGTAAAGTGCAAAACTACTCAATGGCCTATTGCGCCCAATACGGGTATCGAATCCCGGTTTTAAAGGTTATAAACTTTCAGAAGTACTGCTGAGCCACTAGAGGGTTCTAGTATAACTATTTCAGTTTGTGTGTTCTGCATTTGAATGTCTCTTTATGCACATAAAATAGGCTAAATGGCGAGATCAGAAACTCCCGTAGTTTGGCATAGTCATCCTTAAGTTTGAACTGGAGACCATACGGAAGGAAGCCAGCCAGCAGCACTCGCCGCCTTAAGCAGATACACGTAACCAAGTAAAATGTGAATAAACGCAGAATTCGTTTTGTTTATTTATGAATTATTTAAAAATGCTTACCGTAATTATATTCCTAAGTATGGAACGAAAACGGTATATGAAGGTAAAATACATTTCACTAACAAAAATAATTCTCACATTGGTGGCTGGGCGTGGCTTAGTGGTAGATTTATTCGGATTATTAACCCAAAGCATCATGGTAAAACCTCTCAATTCGCGTTTTAGAGCCTTGGTTACTCTATAAAAGTTAAATTCGAATCTCACTATTCGGTCAGCTAAAATAGTTTACCACGCGATGGGTGTAGTTAACTAGTTGTACTCCCTCTTCTATATCTTAAAAATGACGGGCATGCGCAGACAGCCCTTGGTATTGCTTTGCGAAAAATTTCTGGAACAGATTTAACTGAATAGCAACATTGATTGTCATTCTTATGAAGCACCCAAAACTGAAAGCGTGTTTGTTTTTTGTACTCCCACGTTCCAAACTTTGTCTCCTAGATCCGAAACGCTTGAATCTAGCTCTGAAATACAGGCCACACGAGCGTTTAAACACTTGAATAGAGATGAAATCGAATGACAAAGTAGCTGACAGGATTAAGTAATAATAACATTTGATGGTTTAGACTTATGTTTGATGTTATCACATTTGTTATTAGGTTTGGGATTGCAACATTGGCCTTTTATGCATAAGTTGTGTTAAAACATGTTTCATTTAGCAACGCTTGGAATGACCATTATGATTAAAATGAAGAAGAATGTGTAACAATGTGTCAATCACACGGTTTCTGCTATATCTTTTGTTCAATAACACAATCCATCAAGCCTGCCATAATACGCAAGACACTCCAGAAGTAGTTGAGACGGTTTTTTTAAATTATTTATTTCAATAATATCAACAAGGGTCTTTTTAACTGGGAAAAATTAGTTCAATTAGTACTTATGTGTAAGATACTGGGTAAATCATCAATATTTACTTCAATGTACGGGTTAATTGAACAAATGTTTATTTGAAGCTACTGTTATTTCAACCAACGTTTACTTCATAATACGAATTAAGTTAACCAGTGTTATCCTCAAGATACGAGTTATTACAAATAATGTTTACCTCATGGTACGGGTTAGTTGAGCTTTTCTCAAAATATGGGTTACTTCAACTAGTTATAAGATAATTATAAGATAAGTTATAAGATAATTCGACTAGGGTTTACTTCAAGATATGGATCAGTTCAACTACTATTAACCTTAAGATATGGATGAGCTCAACTACTATTAACCTCAAAATGTGAGTTTGTTCATCTGTTGTTAACCAGAAGACGTATAGGTATGTTCAAATAGTGTTCATCTCAAAGTAGGGTTAGTTCAACTAGTGTTATCCACAATAGAACACCTGATAAAATAATCACAGTGATGTCAAGAATGGTCATAGCGTTTTATAAAGTTTGAACTTTTTCAACTGAATGAAAACTTGAGACTGCTTAAGAAATACATGCACGTGAGAATACCCAAACTCTCAAATCTTTCTTTTCACCAGTTACTAAAAAATAACGTTCCAGCAGTAATTATTAGCCCCAAATTATTTATGGTCATTTTCTATTTGAAGTGATAAATCAAGATAAAAAGTATAGAGGTTTTAGAAATGGCACATCATCCTGAAAATTTGAAACTTTATCTCGAAAATAAAAACTAAGGTTAGAGAGGATTCGAACCCAAAGCTCTTCTTCACATGACAAGAGTTAAAGATTGGATCCTGAGAACACTTCAACCAACTTCTCATTAAAAAGTGAATAAGAATGAGAAGTTAGCTGGTTAACTTATCATTCTAAGAAACAAAGTAAGGAGTTAGAAGTTTGGTTTTACAGAAAGAAAACTTTAACATTGTTATGTAACTTCATAGCCAAACATATTATATTTGCTGAAAAAAGAAACTCTAAGATTCGACTTCAGGCTAGTGACAATTGTCAAAACATAGATCTGAGTCACGATTTTGACAAATCTGCTGTAGTTATTCTATGAACTTAAGAAAATTTCTAACTCTGTTATGTGCTTCTAAAAATAAGTCGTTAAAGATATTAGAATCAAAGTTTCGTAACAAGTAATTCAAACCTAAATTCAGCTATACACACACACACTCAAAATTTGGGGTGATTATGCCATATTTTTAACAATAAAGCAATTTCTTACAAGTAGAGAAAAAGCGACAAGAATCTTTGGCATAAACATATAAATCCAATACATTATCATAGAAAATTCGATGGCTTACGATGAAAAATTAGGCTTACCATCAGCAGAGGAGGAAGCTGCGCTGTAGGACCGAGGAAGATGCACCACGTTCCCTTCTGTATCTGTCATGATGACGTAAGTACGAAGGAAATAATATATATATATACGAGTGAAAGTCTATGTTATATTTTGTCCATCAGCTTTACTGATTCTCTAAATCGTTACAGTAGAAGTTTTGTTTTTGTGTTTGTGAAAAATTTCCGAAGAAGATTGATAAGTAGGTTTACTATGCTAAAATAAAATTAAAATACTTTAAGAAATGGCGACAGTTGAAGACAAAATCACTTCGACATTAAGTGTACATCATTTGCTGCTCATAAGTACCTGCTCGTGATATGAGTGTAGAGGAAAAGCAACAGTTGCTCCAACAGCTGCAAATAGACGACGGCCGATGAAAGAGGAACCGCGTTAAAAGATGAGACTATATACAGTCAGATATATGTCGTATAGACCCGCCCTACGACACTCGAGCTGAATAGCCGCTTCGTGAATGCTGGCGCCTGACTAGATGTTTCATTGGATGATCATAGTAATGCGTCGTTGGTGTCGCCCTATCGGCTTGCTTCGTCAGCAAACATCACAAGCTATAATTGAACTAGCTGGGACTTTTGTTTGATATAGGTGTCACATAAAAAATAAAAACTCTATGAGAAATACATTGCTGTAAATGACAATATTAACAAGCAAGACTTGTAAACATTTCCAAACTTTTATATATTTAAATTTAAGCATTAAGAGAATAACAAAGTAGGAACTTGCTCTCCTATCGAATATCACTATTTTATCTGTATGTTACGATAATCATACGCACAAAATGTGTTGTAACTAACCCATACTTTATTTACACTCAAGTATCTTAACTGGAAGAAAAGTGTGAAAATAAATTAAATCATGAAAAACCATGGCTTTCAATGCACAGATTACTCATAATATTATATTTAAGTAATTACCAGCTTAACAATAAATATCAACTACGTTTTCTGGATGTTTCAATGGTGATAAAACTTTCATAATGTTATATAACAAAACAAGTATCAAAATAAGTGTCAGCTACCTGCTATTAATGTTTCCTTTGTCATAGAATGTGTTTAATATTAGATCATAAAACAAACGTCACAACAAATATCAACCACGTTTTTTGGATGTTTTTTTATTTAATATAACTTGTTTGGTATCATATCATAAACGAAACGAGAGCTTTGAAAGAAAAGAAGTCCTTCATGCAGTGCTATCCAAGAAATGTGAAAGAAATTGTTATTGAAGTAAACAAAATAGTATGATAAAAATACTAATTTAAATTTTAACTCTTAACATCTTAAAAAGAGTAAATGTACAAATGTTCAGTTTTGGAAGCTTGTTATGAGAACATTTCAAACAGTTTGCAACAATTAACTAAAATCTGGACTGTTTATTCATCCAAAGATTTAGTGTTTAGAGAAAGTGGGAGTATGTTTTAGATGTGACAGATTTTCAACGGAGCCTTTTGCAATAAATACTACGATGCAGGACTATTGTCAAGATGCACGGTCGTCAGAAAGAATATCACAGTAAATAGTGCGATGGACGGTAACATGATAAGGCTCAAAACTTAGCTTTAATATACTGTACTCAATCCATGTAGTTTTATCGTCTGAAACAATTCATAGGCGAATGTCTAAAAAGAGAGAAACATGTTGTAAATGAAATGTACACGAATTTTTCAACTAAGCCTATCTTTAAACCTAACTCTTTCTTATCGCACACTGATATACCTAATATCCTAGTAAGCTACCTTTACACCAAATACTTTAATACTGCACACATGGCCAGGCGTTGCCTGATGATTAGAGTACTCGTATTGTGAATTTGAAAATTCATGGTTTGATGCTTATTGTTATAAAAATGTTCTGGGTGGGGTGTAGAAGGGACAGTACAATCCCAAGAGTTGAAAATAGGATTACAATCTCGAAGTCAGGGATAGCAAGGATCTCCTTATTCGAGTTTGCATAAAAATTTGAAAAAAGTTATTGCACAACGTATTTTCACGTTTACTTCTTCATAATCATTCATACTCTGAAATACTTTTGATGGTATAAAAATAAACATTTATTCCTTATTTCTTAACATAAAAATTAACATATGGACAAAATTGTTACTGTTGTAAATCTTGAAATATTCGTGTAGATGTAAAAACTGTGCCTTTAGCAAGAAAACCAATATTTTAAAATGCTTAAAAGTAGACTTGTACTTAAAACCAAAAATATCAATAATTCTTACATTCGTCTTATACGTAAGTTCGGATGAAACTTGCTTAACATTTACAAAGTGACTTTTTTCTGATTTAGTTGTAAAACATGATGCAATCAAAAATAATAATTTGATTAACTCATTTTATTAATCTTAAATTTATCGTAGCATTTTTCAAAAGTAAACAAAGAGATACGAAGTTAAACGTTTGTGCTGGGTGACCCTAAAAAAAGGAAAAACTGTAAACATGCAATTGCATTCAAATCAATGATCACTCAAATTTCAAATAATTACTTTTCTTACTCATTTAAAACAATTGATAAAGTGAAATATTTGGCAATTGATAAAGTGGAACTATTAGGCACTGGTTAAAATGCTGATGGGGCTAAAAAAACATTTTTTTGCTTGTCTGTTTTGGATAAAATTAAGAGGTACATATTTTCAATCGAAACAATTCTAATACTCTGCTTAAACACAACAAAATAAAAACAATGTAAAGTTACTTTGAAACGCCACAGATTTCAAGTCATAAGGATGGATATTCAAGTGTTTCTTAGTGTCTTATCAGCGGATAGAAACACTATCGTTTTATAACATTTTGTGTGATACATTCAACACGAGCTGTTTGGTACTGACATGTATAGAAAGTATAACCCCCACAGTGATTTTTAATTACAAGTACTGAAAGTTTCATCTGACACGGATATTTCAATAGGTATCGATTATATAGAGAAGAGATTTTGACACGCTGGCGAGGGTCCGTGACATGCTCGTTACGTATCTGGATATGTGATTGGTTTTGAGTTTTAGCGATATACATGATATACTTCCTACAGCTTCTGTCATGAAAACCTGTAAAAACATCGAATCTTTGCGAAAATACTTCATTTGTACCACCTATAGCGTTGTAAATAACTTTCCTAACGATTTCCCACCGCTCACTTCACGGTCTGGGAAGACGCGTTACGTTCGTCCATCATGATCCGAGTGCAAGCTGTCGCATGCAGGTGGCAGACAACCACAGGGTTTTCTGGTGTTTTATTGTTTTCTCTATAAACCGTCAGTTTGGTGATAAATAGCCTTGCACAGATATATGCAATCAGATTAAGCAGTTTCTTTTAGTGTACATTTTCATTTAACTGAAAAACTAATGACATATAATAAACGAAAGTTTCAAAACAATAGCAGGCAAAGATGACAATAACGATAAGGTATTCGATATTACAAACAAAAACTTCATCTACGTATGTAGTTGTTATAAACACATGTGATGATATACGTGCATTTTGACCAGTTATCGACTTTCTATAGTTTTGAATACGACTACCAAATCTTCTTCTGCTAAATTTTAAATTCTATGCTGACTTCTTTCACACATAGTCTGCTATTAGCTGGAACTTTGTCTTTTGTTACACTCACTTTGGCTATTGATAAAATATGTTAACACAATCGAAAAAAATCTATAACGACTGATAGCCAAAAGGAAAACATCACTAACAAAAGTGGTTACTAACAAAACACAATGATAAAACGTTGGACGGCTGAAAAAAACAACAGAGATTGTTAAAAGTTTGGTCATCAACTGGAATTATCAGAATCACCGATATCATTGGTTACTAACAACTCTGATAGGCAGCAGGAGTCTTTAGAGAGTCTAAGCCATGTTAAGTACTAGTTGATTTACCAGCAGGAGGAATTACTTACAAATCAAATCATGTACAGAAAACATTACTAATAAAGCTAATAATAGCAACATTCTTGTTCTATCGAATCTAATCACAAATAGGTAGAAATAAAAATAAAGATGTGACAGAAATAGTACACATTAATTAAGAGTCTAATAACAAAACGCTGTCTGAAATTCTAGCACCATTAAGAAAATCGTATTCTAAACAAAAGTCATAAATAATATTAAAATTCTAACAAAAACATACTAGCTATATTTCTGGTCGCCCACAAAAAACACTTGTTATAATTCTGATCCAACTAAACGAATATAACGAACAACACGGGACATAACTAACAATTTCATTTTCATTAAGATATATATGAAAATACAATAAGAAGAAAAGACTTCAAAGTATTATTTAATAGGAGGCATTAAAAAGAAAGTTTCAAACGCTGAACGTAAAAGGGACAACTTCAAACACTTTTAACAATCGTATTGATAAGAGAAATGCTTTACAGTAAACAGGAGACGTGCGTTGTAACAAGAAGTATAGCATAGTGAAACATACTTAATATCCAATAGACGGTTTACATTTAACTCACTTATAACACGATGTGTACTGTGAGAAATAGTTGGTGAAGTTAAATATATATATATATATGTATATATGTATAATTGATTAAAAGTGTATAACTGAATTAGAAATGTTACTGAATTTGGAAGTTTAGTAACTTTTGCCCAAAGATATATGAGATAAATGAATACATTTAATAATGTTATACATTCAGACTTTTCTGGCGTGATTTCATTTCAGATAAATCTCTGTAAACGTGCTACATGATCTTCATTTGCTTTCATTTTTGCTAAGTGCACAAGACTGTAAGGAATTCGCAAAATGATATCATAGTCAAATCTTCAATTATACATGTATAAACGACTTTGTTTCTCTCCAACATCTGTGAAAGGTTTTGTATAAATTATACAATATTAATTTCCCGCGGGTTAAAGCAGAATTTTATTTCACTATCAGCGGATTACCTTGGTTAAAAATCATATAGTATTTGTTGGAGAGCCGGGCATGGCCTGAGGGTTAACGTGTTTGGATTGTAGAATCCTGTTACTGTTAAAACTCCTAGGCCCTTTAGAACTACGAGAACTCTGTAAAAATAACGGATAAATATCTTATTGGATTACTAGCCCAAGCGTTGGCGACTAATACTGTTGTGTAGTTGCTTTACCTATGAAGTGTAGGTTTGAAATGAAAGACGGCCATGCGCAAATAACCCTTAGTGGAGTTTTTGCTCAAGACTGCTCAAACTAAGGAACAAAGTAATAGAATACATGAACATTGGAACTTACGTTATTATAAAATAAAAATATGTGATTAATTAGACAATTACTGTATTTCCCGGCGTCTAAAATGCACCTCCATTTTGATTAGCTAAATTTTGATAAAAAGGATAAACATAAGAATAACGTCACAACCACTTCCACCAATCTCACCAAGATGTTTAGTGACTTACGGTACATAAGTGCCCTCTTTGTTTTTTCTGAGCTATACGCTTATCATAACGTTATTCTAAACCAATTCTCTGTGTGCCTTTTTGTGTGTGTAGAAGTCATAATATGGGCTGCGTTAAAAACACTGATTCAGCTAAACTGTGACAGAGAACTACTACCGAAAACAGGTCTTTGTTTGAAATTGTTACACAACAACTGAACATAGTGGTCTGAACGGAACCAAAAACCAAAACTTACGACATTTTGCAAATGGCTGCTGTTACCAGGTGCTGTTTCCGTAATTTTAATTTTCATATGGTCTCATAATGTTGCCTTAACATCAAGATCGTTTTAGGTGAGTAAAAATGTCATCGTTTGATGGAAAACAGACAAATTAGACCATCGACTGGTTTATCTTAGCCTACTGCAGAAGCGCCAGTTAATTTTGTGATCAATTATGATTATATTTTTAGTTATTTGTTATTTAATACTAAGTAACTTATACATTTCATTCTGGGTCATAAAAAGAGGCTTGGATTACTATCTAATATCGAAACGCTTTCTCTAGGTTTAGGCCTATGAGTAACGTAACCTTTGGCCTGGAAGATGCATGGTAAATTTTTGAGACTTATTTTGGAGAAAAAAATAGCGTCTTCGACGCCGGGAAATACGGTACTACCCGTCTTATGATAACACAAGATGTACTTATTAAAAATATTTTTGCATGACTTTTATAACATGTATTATGTATTTTGATGTATTGTTATTCTTAAAATGGTGACTTTAAAGACGTATTAACTTTACTTACGATTTGTTTGACTTATCAAATGCTACGTGATTCTCTTACTATGTACAATTAGGGCTACGTTGTTTACAATTTTATGAAATAGCAAAAGTACCTGGCTATGACTTAAAAGTGAATTTTTAATTAGAGGCAGTAGCTTCTCCCTATATATTTTAAGTCATAGCTTATGAACCTAACCCTTCGTCGTATACAAATATACCAGTATTTTGTTCAGCACTATATGAAATATTCGTTTGTCGTTGGCTTCATGTATTTTGCTACTAGCCTCCTTGCTTAATTAAAACCCTGGTATTAAATATATAAAATCGAAATGGCTGCCAATAATCGAACCTTTCGCTCAATTGCTTTATACAATTTAATTATTTAGTTCCTAACTGCAACTTGTAATACTAGGTAGACAGACAATTCTACTTTATGTATTTATTGATATCAAGGTTTGGCGAAGCGTGTTTAATAAACGAATAATACTTTAATAATTATATAAACAAAACTTTAGTTTTCTTAGAGAATATAACATAAGGATTTTTTCTTTAAATGTTCCGTTAAATCATAATTTTTATGCAAGCATTACAATATTACAATCTTACTCAAATTTGAATAAAAAACTTTATTTTCTCTTTAACTCCTTCTAAGATATTGTACTTGGACTTGTCAAATATAGCTTAATCAATTAGGAACGATTCAGAATGAGTTAAGAAGTTATTTGTATTTTGAAATGGTTCCAATGAGAGCTTAGTATAAATTAGTCAGTAAGGACACTGATTGGATTTCTCCGCCTTCCTTGTTCAATACATGTGGTAATGAAAACTCACAATCATTAATGGCATATTTAGGACAGGGGACACAAGCATCCTTTATATTCATAGCTGATAAAACATTAATTCTTCTATTACATTTCATTTTCAAAGCCACTCAGTCATTTGAGAGACTTAGTTTAATTTAACGGTGACCACTCTCGCTCTTCCACCATTTGAAGTGGACTTCGATTTTTAGTTTGGTTTGGTTCGGAGTTCATGCAAAGCTACACGAGGGCTATCTGCGCTAGCCATCCCTAATTTAGCAGTGTAAGGCTAGAGGGAAGGCAGCTAGTCATTACCACCCAACGCCAAATCTTGGGCTACTCTTTAACCAACGAATAGTGGGATTGACCGTCACATTATAACGCCCCACAGCTGAAAGAGCGACCATGTTTGTTGTGACGGGGATTCGAACCCACGACCCTCGGATTATGAGTCGAGTGCCTTAACCGCCTGGTCATGCCGGGCCTGGACTCTGATACTACATCATCAGGACCACAATGGACGAATGGTTAAAAAGTGCTTCGAAAACTTCTTGGTAACATTAGATTTTAGAGAAAATAGAAAAAAAACAAACATCATGCTATTTGCATAATCGAGGATCAGCGACACACGACAACATTGAAACTAACAGATAGGGAAGGTGATGAAAGTTATATTACAATTATAGCCTTGTTCGTCACTCGAATAATGCAAAGTTTTTAGCCTAGAAGTTTCGAGAAGCACTTCAAGAAACAGGAGAAAATTAGTGAGAGATAGTACAGTGTATTGAGAAGCGAAATCTCTAATAATTCAAAACTGCACCTTAACACAGCCTCACAAGAACCTCTACTTAGTGTTAGTGAGCTCTTAGAAAAAAAAACAACTAGATGTATTGGAACAAAAACTGGATGAACTGGGATGACAATCAGGAGAGTAACAAAATGAAAGAATGCCAGAAAATTCCAAGAAGGCAAAAATAAAAGAGGCGACAAAAAAAAGAGTAAAACTTACTGACTAAACTACATTAAAACTTTCCAGAAAATGTGGGTAGGTGTCTAGTCTACCCATACTCCCGCAAATAATGAACTTATCCAGCGCCAAGAAAGCTGTGTCATAGCTGTGGAAAGAACAATCATTATGCACAATATTGCTAACCACATTCCACAGAAAGGGCGTAATAAGTAGGTTTAACAATATTTGGTTCATTCAACATAGCATGAGAGGACACTTTCAGAAACCCTAAAAGTTGTTTATTCTGCTCGTGTATAAAGCGATGACTAATTCGTCGTTTCCGTCAATCACAAAGATAAAATAGAATAGCACCGAGGAGAATCATGGTGATAGAAACTTGCACTTAAGACAGTGGAGCAACGGTTGACATTATTGATCTATAGGTTATAACAAATTATATTCATACGTCATAAATCAATGTTAAAAGTATATGCTTTTGGTTCAAGAAATTCAATATCACTAGCGGGATATTTTCAAGTGCCAATGTAACACCACAACGGTCTCTAAAGTAACACTTTAAATCACAAAATTGCATCGTAGATCGCTTCCGAGTTACGTAACGGCATCCGCTCTAGGGATTTTATCTATGGAAATTGTATTATCAATCCCAAATGACTCAGTAGTGGGTATGATAGCTTATAACTCTACAAATCAGGCTTCAATACCCGCGGTTTGTACAGCACAGATAGCCCATTAAGAGTTTTGTGCTTAATAACAAACAACTGTATTACATCACCTACATCTGGCAAGGACGCACTATGATACACCAACTTTGATAAACAAAAGATTAAAATTTCTATATCTTTTTTCTACAACAGAAATCTCAAAGATTCTCCCACGTTCAACTTAATGAAGAAATAAAAGCAAAAAAACTAGTGATTCGACTCCACAGGCGAATTTCATTCAACATTAGAAAATATGTAGAAAAGCATTGGCTTCATTAGAAATCCAATGAAATTTAAAACAGGTAGACTGACCAAGTCTAAAAACTCAAAAAATACCAAAATAAATTTTTATACAAATATCTTCCAAATCAATCCATTGAACGAGAGGGCATGCCACCCCAATAACTCATTAGATAGTACAACATGTAAAAGGAGTTCAAGTCTTTTAAAAAATATAGTTGACAATAAAATATCACCTACATCCTCACTTACGTAGGTCTCAGAAGATAAACCAGATAAATCATTGATATTATATCAGCTACAAAAGTTTTTAAAACGTCATACGCCAAGTTTTAGTTGGCATATTTAGCACCACAAACATTAAAGACGACATAGTAGTTGTACATTGTACTGATCTAACCACTGTTCAAAAGACCACGAAATAGTAACTCTTCTACAAGAAAATACAAGCTTACTAAATCTCTACTTGAATACTTTGAATACACATTCTTAGCAGAAGACATTTTCCATCCCTAACGCTTAAAAGATAAGAATTATTAAAGAAACATAATTTCCACTGGTTGCTTCTAAAATGCCAAGTATGTTTGGCCTTACAACCTATCGTGGATGTGTTGTACATAACAAATCTTACAAACATCACATATCCCCTGTGTGAGCTGACAAAAACAAATCGACAATTAATATGAAGAAGGGAACATAAGAATGTTAAAAAACATACAAGCGACAACATAGTGACATATTTTGATCTTAATCTACTCACAGAAGTAAATATTGACTCCTGTTCTATTGGACAACAAGTCATCTTAATGCAGAAAAATACACCAAATATAGAAGGTAAAATATTGGCCTATTACCGCAGAGTATTCAGTGATGTAGAACATATAAATTCACAGAGAGAAAATGAAAACTTTTGCCATAGTATACATGTGGACGTCACCAGCTCTACCTCTATAAATACCATTTAAGCTGATGACAAATTACAAAGTCTTGTAGTTCGTTTTCAGTACCCTAGATCCTGATCATCAGCATCGATTGAACGCTAGTAACTTTGACTACAACCCTACAACTTTCAAGTCATTCACATGCCAGGTAGGGACAAACCAGCTAAATGCGTGCCACAACATACAGTGACAGAAAGGGAATCTCTTAAGTTATTGGAATAGAAAAAGTCACAGAAGAATACATAGATGCCATTCTTCTTCACCGTAACGCTAAACAGCGAATTCATAGTCGTATGCAGTTAAAAAAAGTTAAAGAATAATCAAAGCGTCTCTTATAGTGGATAATTAGTTATCTAACCTATATAAAAGCCAGTGTATGTCACATCATGTCACGTTCGATTTCTCGAAATAGGAGGAATCACAAAACCCAAAATGCATTTATCCGGTTAGATCAGTTCGGTTACTGTCTGACCATTACGATTTTAATGACGGGGATAAAAGGGAGCAATGAAGGTGTGTGTATCGTGAAACATAATAAGTGTTGTTATAATGAGCCTGAAGTAAAGACACCCTATGGGATCACCTAGCCTAGAGCAAAGTGCACGAAATTTATCATGAAAGCAAAAATATCCATTCAGTTTTAAATTTTAATCGTTTCTAAATTAAGCTATTTTCTGTTATAGCACTAAAATTTTTCATAAAAACAAACCTCGTTAATCTCCAGTCTCCTTTTATTTATGATTCATTTTATACGTTCAGTATATAGACTAACAATGATGTTATACTTTGTTGTTGGGCAACGTGACATAAAAGCAATTGTTGGAACGTAGTGTTATAAAAATGCACTGGCTTTTCTGTATGTTAGAAATTCTTGATCTGATCTAATAATTATTCTATGAATACGCCACGAACTAATTTTATGAACGATCTTAATTTTGATTGACTTACAAGAGAATTTAGCGACGTTTGACTGTCTCAGTTGCAATTATTTACCTCTTTGCTGATTAAACTTGATTTCGCAAAAGTTATTGATTTCAGTCAGCTTTGAAATATGAAGTCATAGGATAACAATGGGGGGGGGTACTTGCCTGGTCATTTTTGCCGGGCTATATGCTGCTAGTATAAACATAATACTTGCAGATTGTTAACACTGAGTGGCGTATTAAAATTTGAATGTCATGTGGGTAAAATATAACTTCTTTTTAACGAATGAGAACTTTTGCAGAAAGACCCAGGTCCTGATCGCTACAAATGTGTAAGAAATATGCCATTAACAGACGCAAATTTCATTTTCACTTTACAGCTTACTAATGATGTGATTATTTGGAAGAGATCCCGCACCGTCTCCGTACATGTGATCACTACTTGATACAATAATTGAATACTGTAATACAAGGCAGGTTATAAAACATTGTGCCTAAAATACAAGCAATCTTATTCACAAAATCTATAGAACTAGCAAAGAGCCTAACGAACTACATTAAGATGAGGTTCTTCTCCAGGTAGCATAACGAGTGGATAGCTGTATGCTTACAGAATTACAGTGCTGAAATCCGACGTTCGATTCCCTGCGGTGGACGAAGCAGATATTCCGGTGTGGCTTTACTCTAAAAGAAACAAAGATAAAAAAAACACGAATCAACTAAATTATTAGGTACCACTAACAATTTGAAAGTTACACGGTTAAAATATACAAATAATAAAGCTTAAAATTTGTCGTACGTTAAGAGTCTCACTGGAAAAAAGCAGGGCACATCCACTCAAAATACATTCAAAATATACAAAACCTGCATACAACCAGTCATAGAATATGCATGTATGTATAAACACCGCACCATCAAAATACACCTACAAATCATTCAGAAGTCAGTATTAAGATTAATCCTTAAGAAAAAAATCTTATATATTACTGATAACTTTAAGGATGTCGCTACAAGGAACTGAATTCTGAAACCTTTGCTGTTCTACTCATGAGTGTCTTAGAAAATTCGAATCTTTTTTTTTTCTGCACATCTCCTGAAGCGTTGTTTCGCTACGTAGATGGAATTATGGTTTAGAATCTTGAAACAAGTTCCACAGATAATTATTTCCACTCCTCTGTAAAATTCAGGTTAGAATGCTATTTAACATGGGTAGAACCGTCCATTAATTTTCTTAACTCTACATTGACTTATGAAGTTCAAAACCTTAATATAAATATACAGAAAAAATATTGAAACAATAAGAACACACTTTTCATATCACTATACCCTACAAATAAAAAAGAGCCTAAACACTGACCAGCTATATCAAAAACAGATTTGAACCTCAGAACCTATTTTATAAAGTCGTTGTCCACCTCAGTTTGTAATACATATTCAACACTCTTTTGACCAAAAAAAAATTACTTCCACCATTTACGTTCCACAGTAAAATTAATTATTCTTTACATAAGCGAGAAGTTTGTTATCAGAATAATAAATTTAATAATGAAAACACATATGTATGCAATTAAGCCTAAAAAAAATACGAAGAATTTAGAACAATTGTTAATCCATACTTTATAAAATAATCCAGACCAGTATGTCTGCAAGCTTGGAACTCTAGAGTTCCAACTCTAGTTCCCCCGCTTGGGACAGCGATAAGTCTTCGGATTTACAACGCTAAAATCAGGGGTTCGATTTCCCTCGGTGGACATAGCAGATAGCCCCATGTGGCTTTGTTATAAGAAAACACACACACAGAGAACTCTAGAGACCAGGTTTCGATACTGCTGGGGGGCATATCACACATAGCCCATTGTGTAGCTTTGTGCTTAACTTCAAACAAACAAACTGAAATGAAAATTAATATATTCTGCAATAAAAATATTAACTCAACAATAGTATTTATCAAGAAATATATGATAAAAAACATCGCTTACTAATCGATAAATTTATGTAATATTTCGACTTTGTTCTTAAGCGCAAAGTTACAAAATGGGTTTTCTGTGCTCCCCCACCACGAGTATCGAAACCTGGTTTTTAGCGTTGTAAGTTCATACACATAGCGTTTTACCAATGGGGGATGCATGTTGGCTTCCACAAAATGATATCCACAGTACTGAAAATTATATTTTATCAGTTATTTTATATTTATTTCATGAAGATATTGCTATATCTTATTTGATTTTTCTGTTAGGATTAAGGTTTACTACTATATTTTTATTGAGTCATTTCTCCTTTGTTTGGTTTATAATAAACAGGGGCGTACTGTGATTTGTCCTGATGGGGAAGTTTGTGTTTGAATTTCTCGCAAAGTTACGCGAGGGCTATCTAAGCTAGCCGTCCCTAATTTAGCAGTGTAAGACTAGAGGGACGGCAGCTAGTCATCACCACCCGTTGTCAACTCTTGGGCTACTCTTTTACCAACAAATAGTAGGATTGACCATCACATTATAACACTCCCACGGCTGAAAGGGCGAGCATGTGTGGCATGATGGGGATTCGAACCCGCGACCCTCAGTTTATGAGTCGAGCGCCTTAACCCCTCGGCCATGCTGGGGAAGTAGAAACATTAAAGGTGGATTATAAAATAAAAAAAAAACGTACAGGATAGCTAATAGAAATAAAATTAATTATTTATGGTCATTAATCATATTTAAGATTAAGTAGTTCCAATTAACGATAAAAACAGGACATATTCAGCAACTTACTTTATTTATATGTTAATTCCATCCTTCTTTCCATTTGATTGAATAAATTTATTACATCTTCGTAGAAACTATGAGTCTTTAGTTCCTTAAAAATACTTTTTCTCAATCGTGATTAACGCTAAACTTGAAAGTCTTTCTTTTCGTTGTGCATTTCTGGTATAGCTGTGAATTCGTTTTAAATGAGAGAAAGAACGCTCGGGTGAGTAACTGGTTGCTAAAAGAGTCCGGATTAACTGACAACATTTGTAGGGCTGTATCCAACTTGCTATTTCGCAAAGAATAAAGTAATTGATTCACTGGTTTTTCCTTTCAAATCAGAGTCAGCGTATAAAACCGAAAGTTCATTTCGTGCATTTGCACATTTGTTTTATGTTGGCTATTTTGTTGGAATTCAATTCGT
Source organism: Tachypleus tridentatus (assembly GCF_004210375.1). NCBI lineage: Eukaryota > Metazoa > Arthropoda > Merostomata > Xiphosura > Limulidae > Tachypleus > Tachypleus tridentatus. The sequence continues at coordinate 61,121,725 of NC_134828.1, forward strand.
GATTTTTCAAATATAGCTAGGTTTAGAGCTGAAAATGTATTACTGGAGGAATTTCCATGTCTTTTAATTGCCTTATGTATACTACTTAAATAATTAAATCCGTTTGAGGTCCATGTCCTAAGTTCATTGTTAACTAATGAACACGGTCAAAAGAAAAGCTTCTTCAAGTTAGTGCAAGCAATTTACCAGGATGTCCTCTCATATTCGTTCACATGGAATCACTGCTTTTTTTCTTTCAGTGAGGCTTAGAACTGGCATCGGTCTACCATTTCTAATGATGCTTTGTTTTTCATTAAAACTCTTTGTACCAAACTTGTTCACTAATAAGCTTTAATTAATGCAATTACAATTTTTCCTATTATCCCTTGAATACATATTCAAATCTGAAGGATGACACTTCACAAAAAAGTATGCATACAAAAAATAATAGTATTATTTAATACAATGCTCGAAGCACCTGCGCATCACGTGACATTAGAGAGGTAACAAACAGTCACAAGCGTGAGGTGATGGTCATGAAAAAAACAAAGGTTTCCAAATATCGCAAGAAAAGTTACAATAAATTATCATTTATTTTTATATTATATTTTATTTTAATGTATATAATAGTACTTACGAAAATGCTAGCTTCTTTTTAAATTATTTATTTCGTTTAAATATTTAGTGACTTAAATAATTTCATATATAGACTATAAGTTGTCAACAAGTTCCCATTTTTCGTGTATTTGAAGTAATATGAACTAATAATTACTTGCTTCATGCCATATAAGGGGCCATTACAACATTTAAGATTTGTTGTTGTTTTTTAAACAAATAAAAGTATTAATTTGAATTTTTTTATTCAGAAAATTATTCATGTAAGAGGCATTTTATAGTTTAAAGAACATGTTATGTAACAAAATGTTTTTAATTAGAAATAAAGCCTTTTCTAGTAGGAAAAAAACAAACTAAAATCAACTGAAAAAGGAAAAATTTTGTGAGTTATAGTCCAGCTTTTTTGCAACAGTACTTTCGCCCGCATAAGGTGATTACTGATTATGTTCGGTATAATAGAGTGCTTCCGTATGAATCATTTGCTAGTTCGTAACTTCACATTTAGCTGATACTTAAAAAATAATATTTTAGCATATACTGGGGAAGTACTGCATCCCTTGCTTTCATGGACCTTACGACTTTGATAAGAAAAAACAACAAATACTCCCATTGTATTATAAATTTTCCTGCTCGTAAGGTTCTAATTTTCATTATTCTGGCATTTACCATTTGGTTACCCAGGTAACTTTTACATGGTTGAAACTGTTATCTCACTTAGTAAAATATTTTTTCTTAACTTTTTCATATGTTAATTATATAATGTATGCTTTGTTTCGAGTGTTGTTTTTATAGTCATTATTTGTAATAATCGATTTTGTCCCTAATGTTTAGAGTTAATATTCTTAATTATTTGAACGTCACTCTAACTTCGTACTAAAGCTATGTTGTCATTGGCTAAATAAAAGAAATATTTTGACCCAGTGATTTTTAAACTCCAACATGTTAATAACTGTTAATCACCTGTTTGTAAACATTATCTTTGTGTATAGAATTGCTATAGGAGACACCAGACTCGCTTTCAAAGACTCAATCTCAAAACGTCTATTTTCCGCAGTGGACACAGCAGATAGCTCAATGTGGCTTTGCTCTAAAGCAAACAAAAAAAACCAAAAAACGTCAGTTTCAAACTTAAAGTTTTCCTGGAATGTACGATCATATTTGACTTTACGGAATGCTTACAATATATTGTAGAAGAATCCACACACAAAACCATGACACTGGAGGAAACAACAAAAGACGAAATACCGCAATCAGTCATCACAGTCAATAGGCTTTTGCAAATGCAATGGGTCGTCAAAATTCCAACCGTACCTAAAGTACAAGAAAAACTAACTACCTATAAGGCATATGACAACAATTTGGAAGGTGCATGCATTGTTATATCTCTGGTTCATCGTATAATAAAACAAAGTCGCTAAGGTATTGTTACAACAAATAAAATCCTCTGAAAAAAAAAGTGTGTTTTCCCCTTTAGAAAAGCTCATGGAAGACGAAGTCTTAAAATATCTTGTTTTCGTTAGAAGTCTCGTTTTTCACCACACCGTTATCAGCGATGTTACCATTTCGTGGTGAACCGTGCACAGGGCTCAGTATCGACGGGAAAATACTTGCTTCTAATCTCACGGTATCCTGTCGTAGAAACTGTAACACCGACGTCAGCAAAAGCTGTTATATTAAGCCTAAATCACGTGCTAGCACTCTTCGGTATATCTCAAGTGCTAAAAATGGATAAAGGATCACCATTAAATATATGAGGCTTTAAAATATTCGACGAAATTCTAAGTTTTCAGCACAAGCAAAAATAAACCATATTAGTTCAGAGCTAATCTGAAGCAGAAAGATTTATGAGAAATCTTACGAAAGTATTTAGCATCGACATTTTACAGTAATACCCTGGCTACGAAACTACCAATTCATTCCACAACAGAGGGACTTAACAGCCACAACGCGCACGAAAATAAAAAGGGCAAATAACTTTACACCTACAATAATGTAGGTGCTGTCTAACTAGTGCAACACAAAGACTAACGAAACTCGTGTACTACCCTATTCGATCCAAAGCTTTGCACAGTCACATTTGATAATGAACTGCTCATCAATGTTGAGTGAAATACCACACAATCACTGGAAACTCGTCATTCTTTAAGCGTTCTTAAGAATCCACAGAAAACAAAATAATCACCATCACACAACTCTACTCCAACCAGTCCAAAACCGAAACATTAAACATAAGCAGTGTCCGTCGCTTATGTTTAATGTTTCGGTTTTAGATTTTTTTTACTTAAATATTGTACGTACACCTTAAGAAAAAAAGACAAACCTATGATCTCACAATTCAGTAGAACAATAAAACAGGAAAGGGAAGAAAGAGACAATAATTGATAAATATTTGTAATGTTCAAGTATCATGTGTGCTATGCCTTAACTTCTCAATTATTGCTTTCAGCGTTTAGTTCTATTCCTTATTTCAGACCGGTCGTCTAGTAAACTGTATCAAATAGTTTTGAGAAAAACGAAAAGAAAAAATATAATTTCATGTTTAACTGTACAGTTTTGGATTACAAACAAACTGCAATGCAGTACATATTTAACTGTTCGTTGGTCGAGAAAGGTCAGGAAACGGTCAAGGATTGTCTTTGTCAGATATAAATGTGGGAATAAACGTCTAGTATCTCGTGTATTTTAATTAATTATAAGAAGTCACAAAGACGTTACTACGTTATTTCAACAAGATAATGTACAATGCCGTAACTGTTTGTTAGATTTTTATAAATGTATGTACAAGGTGTGTATGTATTATTATACGCAAAACTAAATTCGTTCAGTACATCAAAAACGGATAATATAAATTGTAGATATTACAGAACACCAAAATATTAGAAAGATAACTGTGGCGATACCACTCAAACAGCGTGGGGAATATTCCATTTTCAATAATTTTTCAGTTTCTATGAGGGGGAAGACTAGTTACTAGAAACAGCTGGACAAGGAAGGGGTAAAACTAGAACGTTTAGAATAATATTTACAATTAGCAGAAGATATCCAGTAAATCCACTGTCGTGATAAACCTGTATTATAAAATGAATATAATGTAAAGTATTTACTGATATTTCATTGAAAAAAGAAAAAAATATCGACTTAAAAAAACTTACGGCATCTGATGATAAAGTAGAAAATAATATTGGTTTTATTTGTAAAACGTTTTATGATTAAATTTTTATGAATCAAAGTAATACTGATGACAACCTTTTAAAATACAATCTAAAATGGATAGCATTATCATTAATATATTTCAAGCCTCCAAAAAATGAATATTTCAGCTGATGAACATTTTCTAAGCTTCCTCTTCCTTTTGCAATCCAAAATTACTCTAAGTGCCAACTAAGTTCACATTATTGATTTTTGTATTTAATCAGATTTTGGATATTTTGTACGCAAAAATGATATTAACTGCAATACGTTTACTTTAAAAGGTTTTAGGATTATTCATAATAATAATACGATTCTAAAATGTTAAGCTTTGTAAATTAAAGTGGCTCTTCTTTACTAGTTTTTGATTTGACCACTTTATAAACTAAAGTAGCTTTGATTTGGTTAGAGGTTTCTATTTATCAGTATACTAGTTGTGGAAGACAATATTAAATTATCAAACTATAACTTCACTAGATATCTTTGGCTAGTTACTGTATTTTTGATACTGTATTGTTTTCAATAATAATATGTTTATGGCACACATTAAAACCCATGAGCGCCTATTTTACTACAAGTATTTGCTATTCTTCTATGATTTTATAATGAAGTATTAGTAGAGAAACAACAGTTTAATACTTACAATTTTAAATTTGCCTCTCGTATACTGATGATTTAGTTTCTATTAAGAATTTAATATTTAATTTCCTCAGCTAACTTCGAAATTCAGTGCAGCGATGGTTCCAGACATACTGCTAATTATTGTTTGTATATATTTGGATTTACAAATTATTTATCCGTCGTAATTTAGGAGTGATAGATAGAGGGAAGACAGCTAGTTAGCATTACCCACAATCTTGGACTATTCTTTACCAATGAATAGTGGGATTGATCGTAATAAAAGGACAGTATGCCCAGTGACATCATTCAGACCCACAAACATGAAATTGAGAATCCACTCCTAACCATCAGGCCATGCCAGGCCTTAGTGTTAAAACTAAATGGATATCATTGTTAAAATGTCGTGCTTTATTTAATATATAAAAATACTTCTTCTGTTTTTACAGGTAATGTTTTCCTTTTAAACGACAACTTAATCAGAAAGGTGATGGAACTGCTGATAAAAATAACTTTGTTATAATATGCAGTACCAGCAACGAACAATATGTCAGAATAGAAGAAACACTAGTGATAAAAACTCAAACTAAATTCATTTATATGTTTCAAGTGAGCGAATATGTCAACTTTATAAGCTTTTCCTTCTGGAATGAAAACAATAAAAAGTTTGTTCTGTATATTTCTTTAACTTTCATTTTCTCACAGTATTTTAAATGTCATTTCTTCCCAGGAGGAGTTTTTTATGGTTAACAACTAATAAAGCAATAAATCAAGCCTGAATGACTAACTTCAAGTAGCTAGCCTATTCTCACTATACCTCACTAGTGATATCAATAAATACAATTATATTGCAACATGACCTAAATGAGTTGTGGTTGGGTGATTACTTTGCATTTCATCGTAGTATAAATATAAGAGTAGTACTCTATGACTTTGCAATTTGGGCAGTATATTTACACACGTTTAAAAATTTAAAACCCTTGAGAAGAGGTGATTTCGTCGTACTCTTGAAAGGGTGTGTGTTTTCTTATAGCAAAATCACATCGGGCTAACAACTCAGCCCATCACGAGGAAACGAACCTTTAATTTTAGCGTTGTAAATGCGGAGAGGTACCGCTGTACTAGCAGGGAGCTATCGTTACATCAAGATACTGTAATTTCAATGTTAGAATATAACACTATTAGACTATCTCTTGTTAAGCTGTTATTCACAATTTTTTTTTTCCCCTGCACTGGAAAGATAACTGGAGAGAGAAGATATACCTAATAATCTAAGTTTTATATATGTGGATATATCCATTTTTTCACCGATAAATCATTTATAGTTTTGTTTTTATCATATTAGTACTATTCTTCTTTCTTCACTCTGTAATAAAGAACGTAAAATATTACAGTTAGTTAGATGTTTAATTAAACGCTTATAATAATGCAACACGTCATCTATAATACTAAAGTAAGTTCAGCTTAACGCATATGATTCTTAAGGTCATTAATATGTTATGCTGCACTTTAAATCTAGATCACGCAAACAGACGGATATTTTACAATTAATTTGTCGTTATTATTTTAAAATATTTATAGTTTACCTCTATATCTAATCCTTTTATTTTATGCTCAATACATTATTCATGTTTCTGTAAAAGTGTTCAGTGAATGTTATGTTCATTCTTAAGAATGTTTGTCACACTCTGCTTGTCAGTTCTTTATCTTTTACCACTAGATTTTTTAACATTTATTTCATTAACTTTCTTATGGTTGTTTTTGCTAAACGTAAAACAGAAAAGATAGAGTTTTTTTATTTCAATTCTACTGTTATGTTATTTTACTACTAAGTAATATTTTTTCATAAAAAAATTTGACTGGGTGCACTTAGAGCTGGAAAATACGCTCTTTGGAAATTTTCAGTTCGATTTTCAAACAATACAAACAAATAAATGATATCTCAAACATTTGATTTAAAACGTTTCTGTTTTGGTTTGGTTTGTTTTTTTTAATTTCACGCAAAGCTACACGAGGGCTATCTGCGCTAGTCGTCCCTAATTTAGCACTGTAAGACTAGAGAAAAGGAAGCTAGTCATCATGACACACCGCCAACTCTTGGGCTACTCTTTTACCAAAGAATAGTGGGACTGACCGCACATTATAACGGTCCCATGGCTGAAAGGGCGAGCATGTTTAATGTGACGTGGATTCGAACCCGCGACCCTTATATTACGAAAAGGTGTTTTCTTATAGCAAAGCCACTGCTGAGCCCACCGAGGGGAATCGAACCCCTGATTTTAACGTTGTAAAGTATTACGAAAAACGTTTCGGAGTTCCCCACACTTGGTAAAACAGTTTTACATTCTTAAAATAAATTATTCATATACCAAAGAACTTTAGGGACTTAATTGTATAGCAAATCTAAACTGAAATCGAAAACTACGACCAATTTGGGTTGTTTGAAAAGAGCTTGACAACGGTATTGTTTCTCGACGACAGTAAGAACAAAAATGTATTCTATTAAACTCTGTCACTTGTGTAAGCGAAAGAGTTAATGACTGTGATGTAGTTTGTATAAACATAAATTACTCGCGTATTGTAAGTCCATAATACGAATAACATAATGGGCACGTAAAAAACGAACAAATGCCAAATATATATGTATGAACAAGTTTGCTACACGACAATGTAATGCACTAGTTTTTATCTTGTTGAACGCTAAATACGCGAATAAACCGTCAAATCTTTGAATTTAAATATTAGATAAAAAAATAGAGATTTCTAAGAAAAAATATTCACTACTTTATACAAAGTTTCGAAAAATTAGATTAATATCAACATAAAAAGTAAAATTATGTTGTAATTATTGTATTTTTAATTCAAGCTTATTCACTACAATAAAACCAGTTTAAACTCTTTCTATGATAAGAAGTTAAAAAGGGTCCATAGTAATTGGTTTGTTTCTGAAATTTGCGCAGACCAACACACGTTATATTTATCTGTGCTCCTTGTATTTTATTTTGAACTAATAGATTATTAAAAGCAAACCCTAGAACCAGGTTTCGATACTCTTGATGAGAAGGGTACAAGTAGCTCATTGTGTAACTTTGTGCTTAATTCCAAAAAACAAACAAACTAATGATAAGTAGCAACAACACTCAACAAGACGCAAACCATGGATCTTCTGATTCACAGTCCGGTAAGCTACCTACTAGAGTAACTGGGCCAACCTCGCCCTTTCATGTTAATGAAAATAGTTCAAACTAAGTTGGTTCACAGTCATACTGTTAGTTCTTATCTTTTTTTAAGCTATAAGCCTGTGCCATAACTTCCATTCAGCTAATTTCAGTAAAGGTTGAACTAATTTTAGTTCCTATCAGGTACTTAGGCCCGGCATGGCCAGGTGCGTTAAGGCGTTCGACTCGTAATCCGAGGGTCGCGGGTTCGAATCCCCTTCGAACCAAACATGCTCGCCCTTTCAGCCGTGGGAGCGTTATAATGTGACGGTCGTTGGTAAAAGAGTAGCTCAAGAGTTGGCAGTGGGTGGTGATGACTAGCTGCCTTCCCTCTAGTCTTACACTGCTAAATTAGGGACGTCTAGTGCAGATAGCCTTTGAGTAGCTTTGCGCGAAATTCAAAAAACAAACAATAAGGTACTTAATAATTAGCTGCAACATTTAAATAAATAAACTGCAGCATTAAACAATGGAAATTTGTGTTGTTATTAACGTTACGAAATTTTAATATTACATAGAAATGAAATACGTGCATCTCAACATGAGAGACCTTTTTTTTACACCAATCAGGCTAACACCCACTAGCATTATTCGATTTCAACAAAGGTTTTGCACGTTCTAGTGGACTTAATGTGTTCAACTCATAATCTGAGAGCTACAGCAAGTATAGACTACTTTCTTAAAACTTCACGTAAAGCTTTGGATAACATCTGTAAACATATACGTGTATGTGTTTGTATCATGGACGCGTCACTAGTTACTCACTAAAATTACTAAAAACTGAACCGTTTTTCACTAGTTAATATACACAATGAAATTTTTGAAGCGGCATTGTTATCGATTGTACGGTAAACATAACACTAAAGCGCACAATCTTAGCAAAGTAAAGGTTGTGTATTAGGTTATTCTTGAGATAAGTGATCAGGCCTTTCCTCCATTCTAGATTACATAGTTCATGATTTCAATTAGGTTGTACAAACACTTGAATCGGAACGTTAACTTTTTCAGAGGATTCCGATGTTATTAAAACATCTGCTCCTCATTAAAATATTAACTATTCGTTGTTTTTAAACATCAAATACAGGTTTCTTTGCAATAACTAATGATTGAAGACTTTATCAAATGAAGTCATAAATTACTTTTCGCAGTAGTTTCAAAAGTCAAACGTGTTACGACGGAAAATCTTTGCAAAGAACAAAAACACTTTATCTCTGAGATTCATTGAAAAGCTTTCAAACCATTGATGGCCAACTGTACAAGCGTAACCTATCATAAAAACAACAATAACTACGAGTAAAAGAAATGGAAGGAAATGGACACACACCGATACCTTGAATGGGAATATTGTGCGGTTGTGGAACAGCAAATTAAATCCCAGCTTGTTTTGGAATGTTTTTTCTGTATTATGTTACTATGTCAATTAACGTCTAAATCAGTTACAAAAATAACGTATGCCTGTTTCACAAGTTTTTTTTGTTTTTTGTTTTTGTTCAATAAATAATGGTCATTGTCTTCTTGATGTTTGGGAAGGGAAAGTAACATCCACAGTTTTTGAATGTTTAATATTCTATAGGGTTTCTACATAACAGGCTGTTAAATCGAGCTCGAATATGACAGCTAAACTTAATTATGCAAACACCTTTCAATAATACTAAAATTTCACATCCTATTGTGAAGTGTACTCTTACTTGACTAAAGCTACATTAGTGGGCGGTAACAATATATAAATATTACTCCATGTCGTTACAAAGAAGCTAATATTGAGACGCTGTATAACGTTCCTTCTCCCTCACACATTATTGTCATAATAATTTCTTATTTTACTTGTTTTATAGAAGCAAAGAATCCCATTAAAGCTGATGATAAAATTTTGTCGCTTAATTTTCAAGTAAGATACATTTTTAGTGTTGTATTCACACCTCAATTCGTAATTTTGGTTTCCTGAATTAATAATTTATTAGATACTAAACCCAGCAAATTTCATATTTATTACAAAATAAACGAAAATTTTCATACTTCTTAAAAAAACTGTAATAATAAATACATATATATATATATATATCGATATGGCAAAAAATGCTACGGATAGTAATACAAATACGCATACCAATCAGCCGAAAGGGTCTAAACGCAGGTGTCATGTGAATAAAAATTAAAGGGTAAAAAGAAAAAAAATCTATGTTATACATTCTACTAAACTCTCAATGGCTGAGCGGTAACTTGATGGCTTATATCGTTAAAGTTCGGAGTTCGACCACTGGTAAAATTCGGATATGTAAAGTATTGCAGCATGAAAATTATTAACAGGTGTCAGTCTGCCCCAACAAAGCGTAGACCTAAAAGAAATAGCTCGCCTTGTCCCTGGTTTCTCTATTTGAATTCAAACATCAAAACACTATGATTAGTGCATCTTGTACAATCTGGTGTGCTTTTGATAACTTTTGTTTAATGTTCTTCACAAAATTGTTGGAAACAGAAAAATCAACATCAGGTAGATGAATGTTATAAGAAGGGTTTTGTAACGATTTTGAAGATTAGAACGAAATATCCAGAGTCTGCTTTTTCTAATGTAAGCTTGGAAGAGAAAATATTTTGTCCACTATTGTCAATAATAGTCTGAAGAAATCAATGTTAGAATAATTCCGTTATATTTTAACATGTACTTTTTTTTATACACTCTATTTGCACTGACACAAGAGCTAGAACTGGTGTGGTCCAGTAGTTAGCGTATAAGATGAGACCGGAAGGCCCAAGGTTCGACCTTAGATGTGTTGTTAATCGTGGTCCACATTGTCATCCGTGAAGAGATTACATTTGTGAGAGATAATGCTGCTACTCAGTTATAAATAGGAGTTAAGACAGTGAATGCTACTGACTGGTTCAATTTTCTCTAGTTAGCATTTCTAAATTTCGAAAGGTTTTATCTGAACCTTGTTGGGATTTGATCTGTCATTTCACCTCATGTGTTGCAAAAAGAACCTTTCAGGAAAAACTCCAAAACAATGTTACAAGGTATTTCGGCCATATGAGAATGAATTACATCTCCGTATAATTTCGTGTTTGTGCTGTAGGAAGTCGAGAAGGAAAAACTTTATTGCTTTGGTGTATATCTGTTAACAGACCTTGAATTATTCAAGCTGTAAATTATTAAATGTAAGGTTGTAATACGTTTCTATGAATCAAGCAGTTGTCGCATTTCTCAGTGTAATTATCTAGTTCCATTCAATAGACTAAAACTGCTTACAAACTCGCAGTGAAATGCTTATAATATCTATATGGCGATTGCGTGGCTTGTGGTCTGGTCATAAAACCCTTAGACACACTCTGATTTACGTTAAGTAATTGCTCTTCGTAATTGTGTTCCACAATTTCTCTTCATAATTTTATTCTATTCGTTTCCGTTTATAGTTATATGATATTATGTTCTTTTTCATGTTTCTGCTCTGTTTACGTGTATAAAGGTTATTCTCGTGTGTTTCTCTTTATAACTAATCCTGTTCTGTGTCTGTTCATGAATGGATTCACTTCTATATCTGCGTATAACGAATGCTACTGTGTCTTGTATATAACTATGTTATACTGGTTATGTTCCTAACTTTACTGTACAATTTCTGTTTATAACGGATTTGTACTCTATTTCTGTTTGTTTACAGTGAGTCAGTAAGATACTACAAATTAGGTACTCTAGCAAATAAAATTTAAAAGTTTATACACATCTACATTTTTTTTTTATTTCTTGTTTAATAACTTACACCAAGAGTAAACATATACTCTAACTGACCTTCACGTATTTGATATCTTACATCAAGAGCAGCCATACTCTTTAAATGATCTCCAAGTATTTTATAAGTTACAACAAGAATAATCATTCACTGTAACTGACTTTCAAGTTTTTTTGGTAATTTACATCAAAAATAGTCATACATTCTAATGAGCCTTTAAGTCTCTTGATAAGCTACATCAAGAGCAGTCATACATTTTAACTGGCTTTCAAGCAATTTGGTAACTTACACCAAAAGTAGTTATAACTTTAACTGACCTCCACGTCTCTTTCCTTCCTAAGCATAAAACCTTAGGCTATATTTTCCTTGCAGTTTTCCGGAAACAGGATCCTGAAATCTACATTTCTTTTCTGCTTCAGTAATGTTGACAGGGTATAAAATTTTATCTTGAAGAGAGATAAACTATACGTAACACCGCTTGCATTTTTAGAGAGAAGTAAAATAGTACTTAACGCTTGTGAGTATGAAGTTATGTGTTTTCTGAACGTCTGAAAGTGGAAGGCTGTTAGAGAAACAAAATTTCTAATTTTGTTCTTTAGAGTCGTATATGCAGAAACTTTCTATTCAAGTCCCGAGTAAAGTATCATTTGCCGTGATTCAAACCATTTCAGAAGATTAAACTCCGAGGTAGCGCGATCGATCCCGGCCTGTTATGCATGTAATCTCCGCCAACAAAACGCCGCCTCACTCCTTGGAATGGTAATAGGCTGAAGACTGTACAGTGGGACTAGGGTTCGAGGTGGCGGGTGACGTCTGTCGGGGGAGATATCACACTTAATCCCTTTGCTAGTCTCGCGTTTCATACACCACCTGAGACCAGCCGGGTCGTGACATTGGGAACGCCTTTTAGCTGCTTGACTAAACCCAGCCGCATCAGTTCCAGTCTGAACTGTTGTCTCTCGGGGATAGTTAAGACGCTCCCATCATTGGTCATTTGGGAAACCATGACGATAAGAACAGTTCGAGGATCTCACACTCTATACGGCTGCTATAGACTTTGAAAGTTCTGTTACTGTGTAAACTGCACTACTCTTGTATAAAAGGACTTTTATCTTTGTTCAGTTGTCCTAAATAATTACTTTATTGAGGTAGTTTTTATTTTCACTTTTGTAGTCAGTGTTGTACATATACCGCTGTTTAATACTAAAACGCCAAACATAATACAAACACCCAGGCACAATCTTCATATATTATGCTGGAGGATAGACTCTGTTAATAATACACAGTATTTCAGCTTTGCAAAAGTAATATGACACACTAAAGCTCGTCAGTAAATAATAATTGATAGAATGTTTCAAATGTTTAAACATGAAATATCTGCGAATGTTTGAAAAGCTAAATATAATGTTTTATCTACTACTGTGTCAAATGTTAATAGTTTAATTTACTTTTATTAAAACTTGAAGTTTGAAGCTTCAGTTCATGTTTTAAAAGTTGAAATATAATGATTTAACTAAATATTAAACATTCAAGTAGAAAGTTTTATATACTATATACTATGCTAAAAGTTGAAGTAAAGTGATACAGATAATGAAATAAAATTCAAAACGTGGAGTTTCTGCTCATGTATTAAAAAGTAAAACACAACACTTTGTATATTATTCTAAAAGCTGAGTAATAACTTTTATTTAATGCAGTAAAACTAGTATTATAACGCTATATTACTGAAGTAAAGACCAGTAGATGGATGATTTACCTTTCGTTACTTTAATACAACTATTATCAACAAGTTCCATTATACGTTTTAAGCCAGAAGTTCCTGCCACTGTGAATATAATTAGCACATGAACTTATCTTATCTTTAGATATCCTAAACCGGAAACATTGTCATATGTCACTCTAAGAGGAATTAATACCAACTGTTTGTTTGTTTTGAATTTCGCGCAAAGCTACTCGAGGGCAATCTGCGCTAGCCGTCCCTAATTTAGCAGTGTAAGACTAGAGAGAAGGCAGTTAGTCATCACCACCCACCGTCAACTCTTGGGCTAGTCTTTTACCAACGAATGGTGGGATTGATCGTCAAATTATCACGCCCTTACGGCTGAAAGGGCGAGCATGTTTGATGTGACGAGGATTACGAGTCGAGTGCCTTAACCACCTGACCATGCCGGACCTTTAATAACAAAATAGCTCGTCTTACAATTACATACTTTTCACCTGGAAGTTACTATCACCCTGAATGAAATTAGTAGAAAATTACTATGCATATTATCACGTAGAGCAGGAAACGTGTAACTTCATTTTCACTGAAATTAGGCGCATGATTGGAAGAAAGAAAAACACTACTTTAAATTGTATATCATGCTACTACTTCCTGTGAGAAACAACTTCAAATGATAAAGTTCTACTCTTTAAACAAACTTTGTTTAAACAGTATGAAACGAAACTTGATCTCTAAGACATGGACTACTATGCTTTAGATTTGTTCTTGTTTTGAGGTTTTTGTATACAGAATATTGTAAAATTAACGTTTACTCTATATACAATATCATGATAAGGTAATTTATATAAGAAGTAAATGATCGATAGAAAGTTAAGCTCCGAAGTAAACTGTTAAAATAAGTGTTTCACGATGAGACGAAGAAAGTATATCTCTGTGTTCGTGTATTAAACTGTCTCTAATTTTAAACTGACGTACTAGAAAAAAGGATAATTACTTAGTCAAAAGTACCCACAGCCAAATCATTGGCTATTCTAGTTGAACTGTGGGATTTGACGGTTGCCCTTACTAGTGCACCCATCGTCTCAACGTGCAGATCTCCAACAGTGGAGCCTCGGATTGGCCATCTAGCAGACTGATCATTGGGCCACAAGATAAAGAAACGTAACGTACGTGTATAAACTTCTGTTCTGGTACAGTTAACAAAAATAAATATCCGTTACATTTTGTAGTAATTAATAAAAAATGAAACTGAAATAATTTGATACGAAACTGAGTTGAAGTAAAGAGAGAAAGGTCAATTTAAGGTAGAAACAGGGCCGTAGGTTGATACATAAACAATGTAATCACAAGCCCAACAAAAAAGTCGAAGCAGTACCTGCAAAGGTAACCAGAATCAACCTAAAGAATGCATGTAGAACTACAGTCTAACCAATCAGTTCAGTTCATGTGTCTTTCCACCTGCATGTGAGAATGTCACAAGGAAGAGAATAAAATGTCCTGATGTTGTTTTTGAGTTGTTTGTTTGTTTTTAAATTTCGCACAAAGCTACTCGAGGGCTATCTGGGCCGCCGTCCCTAATTTGGCAGTGCAAGACTAGAGGGAAGGGAGCTAGTCATCACCACCCACCGCCAACTCTTGGGCTACTCTTTTACCAACAAATAGTGGGATTGACCGTCACTTTATAACGCCCCCACGGCTGAAGTGGCGAGCATGTTTGGCGCGACGGGGATGCGAACCCGCGACCCTCAGATTACGAGTCGCACGCCTTAACACGCTTGGCTATGCCGGGCCTGTTGTGTTTGAGATAGCGCTTGTTTGATACAACCATAAAACTTATAACCCTAGAACACTTTTTAAGAACAGGTTATTTAGATCCCACGACACAAGCAGCAACTGAAAAATTAAATCATTTGTACATCGGATTAATTTTGTGAAGGTATAGAGCTACGACTCAAACATACAACATTAATATAGAGGCCAACACGTGATATTAATATCACTTAATACAGAAATAAAAAAAAAAAAACTGGCTAAATTTTTGCTTTATTTTTGTTTCGTTGGGTTTAGAAAATACAGAAATATTTTTCTCAGTACACCATGTTTCAGAGAAAGCGATGAAATAAAAGTCAAAGCATATTACTGACTATCTTCAAAATGATTGAATCCCAGTAGCTCAACAGTAAGATTCAGGGCTTATAACGCTAACATTTGAAGTTCGATGCGGCTGACTTAACGCAGATATCCCATTGAATAGTTTTGCGCTAAATCAAACAATCGCCCTTCAAAATGATTGGAAATGTGAAACTATCAACAGTATGGAACTTAGTTTACCAGATCATTGTACAGTAATTACATTGATATCAGTACATTTTCTATCCCGTTTTGACACGCCACATTTTGCAACGACTGAAAACAATTCAATGTGTTTTGATCAGCTATGATTACAAGTCACATTTTTAAAGAGGTTATTTTTATTGAACTACGTTTTGAACTGTAAGCAAGTAAAATTACCTATTTTAAGTTAGCTATTAAATTGTCACACATTTTTATGAAACATTTAAAAACAAATACCCGTGTGTTTTAAAACGAACAAAATATGTATATGGTGGACTTTTTTAGTTAAAAGTTACTTTGTGAGCTACTGGAAAGTAATGATACTTGAAATGAATGAAGAATATTTACAAATCATAATGTAACGTAAAAGTGCTATAACATGATATAATAAAAAATTACATTAAGTAAAGACAAAAGGATGCTTAGATCGTAAGTAGGAAGACATCCCCGTTTTTAATGAAAATTACTAAATAACCTTCACTAATATATTAGTACTTTCAGCACATCAAACACGCATAATTCATATTAATATAATATGAAACATTGCGTCAAACACAGAAAATTCATGCTAATATAATAGTACTTTCATCACGTGAAACACAGAGAATGATACTAATATAATAGTACTTTCAACACATCAAACACAAATAATTCATACTAATATAATAGTACTTTCAGCACACCATACACCTAGAATTCAGTATGTGAAAACACTCTATACAACATTATTATTATTAAATAAATCTTTTACCAAATACAGGCATGACATTAAGATATCAAATATTTCAAAAACATTATGCATGTAACTCCAAACCAGTGGTTTTATATAATTAATTTTATACAATCTCATCAGGATGTTTAATTTTACATTATCTTTACTGTTTTCCAAAAACAACACACGGAACAATATATATGCAAAGGAATAAAATCGTGTACACTTAGTTTATTGTTGTTAAAGTTTGTAACACTAGAAAATAATTCAATAAGTCAACTAAAAAAATAAATACATTCAATAGATAAAATTATACAGTCTTGACAAATAGCATTTTCTCCTGGTGTTTCGGAATATTTTATTTTTCCCTCACTTATACCGATAAATAATCTTCACACTGTCGTTACTTAGTTTAAACTGTCTCTGGTGCCGTATCAAACCCAACACATTTGACTCCTCGTTTTCTAACTAATTCAGAATGTTATCAAGAAGACAAAACTCTGATAAGACCCATGAGGTGTAGCGGCAGGCTGTCTTAGAACCGCCCGAGTATTCGATGCCTATGTCAGCAAACCATGCGGGTTTTGAAAGAGCTCTTAACGGGGTGAGAAGATGAATGGCTCCCGGTAGCTGTGATTAGATGTAGTGGCTTCGAGAAAATTAATTGTTTCGGCAAACCGTCCATATCGTTGAGCTGAGAGCCTGCAGAAGGATCAGAGGCAGGCATCCTCATGTCAAACACTGGAATGATAGATTGGGACCCTAGAGATAGCTCGTTTATAACGTTCTTCCAATGTATTCATAAACCTGGCCTAAACTGCCAGCTACTTGCCGGAAATCGATTTTCAACTGACGGGCCATGACCTTATCGTCCTCCGAAGGGCTAAGAGAAGACACGTCGGAGAAATGCAAGCATGACATCCCTTCTTTGATTTGTGTTCATTTAGTTAATAGAGTGTGTCGGTGGCGCCTGTGGTCGGTCGGTAAACCTTTTTTTTTTTTTTTATATGAAACTCGTATTTTTTTGCAAAAACTTCACAACCACCATACAGAAATATAAACATAAATAGACAGCTATAATGAAAGACATTTCCTTTTGTTCTTAGAGCTATAGCAGCTTTAGTTCTTAGTGTGAAACCGTTTAATTACTTTTATTCGCTATGCAACTAGTATTGAATCACTTTAAATGAAACTACATGCTTCGGTTTTTATCAACCTGTCTATCTTTAAATCTTATTTATTTCTTTGTTCTTTATAGTTCACTATATTGTATTATTGTCGAAAAAAAAAAGAGAAATTGCGCTCCGCCTTTTGAAGTGGTTGATACGTTATAAGTGTGACAGTAAAATCCCATTAAGTGATTAGAGTATTCCATGAATTGGTAGTGGTGATGTTGACCCCTAGTTTTTTCACTTCAAAATTAAGGACGACTAGCGCAGATACATTTGTTTTAAATGTATCTTTATTCAAGCTTTTTTACCACTACTTTGCAGTCTCTTCGTACCTTATCTTTTAACCCGTTCCTCGTTTTTTTCCACTTTCACAGTCTTTCCGCAATCTCTTCTATCCTGCACACCCGTACTTTATTTTGTCTTTATTTACATTTGCTTTCATACATTTCTCTATTTCCATGTTCTCTCTATATATTCTTTGTCTGCCACTCCTTTTCTTAAATTTTTCTTTGAGTTTGCATTTTTCCCTTTCTTTAATTCTTTTCTTCATTTTCTTTATTAAATGTATTCTTTCTCGTGTGTACCATCTTACTTTCAATGTTTCTCCCGCACACTCGGCTTCTCTCTCTTTCTTTCTCAATCTAGTGGATTTCCAAGGTTCAATCTCCTCGTTGTGCTGTAGTTTCTCATAGATTAAGTCGGCATAGTAGCTATGACAGGTTTCACTGAATAACTATCAGTTCACTCGCTTCAATCCAACAGAGATTGGCCAAATCAATTAACGTTTTTGCTGGGTAAATGTCAGTGAATTAGCCACACGGGGTCTGGAGACCTACGTCTAAAGCCGGGGCATCAAGAGCACGCAATCCGCTTTCTTTAAAGCCTGGTAGGAAGCTGTTACATGCAAATAGCTTTCGGTCGCACCACTCGAGATAGATCGGTCCCCTGCCGTTTGACTGGGGATTCCACGCGTCGCGTAGTGCACGCTCACACAAGCAAAGGGATTAAGGATTTTAGGATAGGAATTAGATAAGAGAGCACAAAGACAGTGATTGCTACTATTGTTTAGACGTGCATAGAAAATCTCTCTTCTAACATCAAATAATCCGAAGTATCGTAAACCGTACCTGGATCGGATAATATTCATAGGTAAAGCGTGGACTCTATCGAGAGATTAATGTTCAGAAATTTCCACATCTGCTAATCCCAACCCATATTACTCCTTACAAAACTAGATCGCTGTAACTCCCTAAGTTATTAATATCTAGCGAATTTGAACTTGACGTACACGTTCACAACTTTTGTTAACATCGAATATTGACTGATAACAATTAACAAAAACATCAAAGTGTAAAAATTGGCGACTTATACGTAAACTTGTAGCTCAACAAACAGTATTGCAGCAATCACGTTTTGATCGATCTTTAGATACAGACAAAGGTGGACTGTAAAACTAGTAAAATCTAAAACTTGAAGTTCAATCAATTAAGATATAGTACAGCAGTGAAACAAAAACATCTTGGTTTAAACTGGTTATGGGTTTAAGCATGGATATCACCCATTGTTAAGGAGCACTAGTGATGTAGCGTTAAAAAAATGAATAATAATTACAGCCTAACGCCCCGCAGCTGTATCTCATGGAACATTTATAATGAAAATCTCGTAGCTTTACTTGTCAGGAAATAAGCATTGGTGAGGCATAGCCTAGTTGTCAAATGTAGCAAAACATTGGAACAGTTGAAGGTTGACTTACTTTTAGTTTCTAAGAAAACCACTGTAATTAAAAGTGAGGCATGTTGGAAGTTAGAAAATAGTCCAGTGACGACATATATATAATAAGAAAGGTTCAACCTACTGTTTACCAAACTAAGATAAAACTGTTTTAGAACTATTTTTGTCCTTGACTGTTATTTCTATCAAGACTCAAACTAATTTATAAAATTTAGATACAATCAACATTTTGTTTTGGTAATGATTACTAATGTTCCAAAGTAAGAACATCACAGTTTGTGTGGTATGCACGCACAGAAGGAACAACGGAAAGTACGTGTAATAAACAATATACATATTACTATAGAGAAAGAACTCGGAAGTAGAACATTTCAATAACAAACATTATTAGCTTACCATATGCTTCATATTTCACCACAATCCAAAGATTTACGCAAAGAAAATTTATTTCCGAAAATAGTTTATTAAACACGTAAAATACAATAAAATACAATGACTGAATGCAATTAAACATGATAGGCAATAAAAGAAAAATGTTCTAAAAACAGAAGATTTTTAAGTTATATGGATTAACCATTTCTTCACTATAGTTAACTGATGGAAATATTTAAGATACAACTTTCAAGCTTGGTATCAGACATTGGTATGAATCGTTAAAATCATAACGACGATTTATTTAACTTGTCAAACAGACACTGTTAAAACGAACTCTCTAATCGACTTTTAACCTATCTTTAAACTGACTCTGATTATGAAGATTCTTCAGGAAAACCTTACAATTCGAGTTCTGACTTGTTTCAAAATGCTGATTATGGAGATTGTTAAAGTGACCAAAAGAGCTTTAACTTGTCAGATGTTAATTATGTAGAATGTAAAGGTTAAGCTTATCCGTCGAATTTTATCTTAGCATCAAATATTGATTATAGAAACTAATGTGACCGATTGAGTTTTAACTTGTTATAAAGCAGGCAGTAATTATGGAGATTGTTGGAAAAGTGAAACCATAAGCAAAATGAACTTTAGTAGAGAAACCAAATATGAATAAATGACGTAGAACTAGGAACTACAACTCATTGTTATAAGTGAGGTAAATGGTAAAGCGAAACTCTAACCTTCTCCAGTTTTTTGCCCAAAGAAAGTAGAAGAGGCAATTGATAGGACAGATTCTGATCGTGAGTGTGAAGAAGCAAAACCACGTGAAATAAATCATATAACTGACACCCATTTTGAATTTCCATACGGACATATGCAAAATATTGGTTTGTGTCTATTCCTTTCCCTTTTCAATCATTTTAAAACAATCATGCTAATTCAGCCAAAATATTGGGATTCGTCAATTCTTAGTAAAATTTATTAGTAACATTTATGTAATGGCACTAACTGCAGAGAGCTGCATGCATTTTCAATTTGTTGAGACTGGTAAATATAAAGAAGAGGCTGTTCTGAAATTATTCTGTTACGTGTAAACGTTAAGAAAACATAACTTTCTGCCAGCCCCTAATATTTATAAATCTCTAATTTGATTGTGTAATATAAAGCTCATATCATGATCAAATTAATCCCGAAATTTTCGATTCCCCTGGATAATGGCTACAAAAATATTATTAAATGTCATATATGATATTACCAACTGTAGCTGGTGAACTTGGGAGGGCTTCCCTCACTAGGGAGATTTTAGTAAAACAGCTAATCTGCTTCATTGTTCTGGCTAGGTGTATTTTTAACCCATATATCTATTGTATATCTGTGTATAATCGGATATATTGATAGACGATGAGTGGAAGTCAGAGCTTGGTATGTAAAGTTTGAACGTAACCCTTTAATTTTATTTTTCAGTTAGGTTCAATTACGTTTATTCATATCTTGCAAATGGAAGGACTTTAATAGCCCGTCCACTTCTGTAATGTCATGTTGTGCTGTGTACACACTACACATATCTTCTTTGAGTGTAATATTTTACACTCTGTATAAAATTTTGACTTCGTAGGTGTGGATTTCTGTATAATCAAGTGATAATAATATTTTTTCAGGCCAAGTGTAAAGTGTAAGATGCATTTTTGGCAGCACTGCATATCAAACACTCGGTGTGTTACAAAGATACAGTACTGTTACTGTATGATCTACAGTTTACATCGCACTGGAATCCTCAACATTTAGAAGAGTGAAAACGATTTTTTCTTTCCTCAATAACTGCTGACAGTACAATAGTTTTAAAGCAATTTAAAATGTAAAATTTATTTATACCAACTACAAGAACAATTTTGTGACCACCTTGTCCAACTTAGAATCTCAGATATTGCTTACTATAATCGATTTTCGTACTTTCAAATCACCATCACTTAAGTACGCAGTAAAGTGTTTCTAAAATACTTTAAGTTGGTCATTTAACGGCTTAATTATATGTTAGTATAAATAAGAGTACTAGCATATGATCCATTTTATGTCAGTCACAAATATAAGTAATGAAGAAGCTACGAAAACCTGATTATTTTAATACGTTCAAAAAGTGACTATTACGCCTTTTCGCACGTCTTATTTTCCCTTCATTCTTCGTTCTTTTTCTTTTTACGTTAAGACGGCTTTATTATCAGCTTACGCTTTGACGAAATGTGCAGCGCATTCCTAAATTTATTTATTTGTAAAAATATGATAAAACTTAATGTACAAATACAGAGAGACAAAAAATGAGTTTTTATCTGCACTTTATTAACATATTTGTTATTATTATTATTTCTAACCTTTCAGAAAACAGACATTTCCAAAATATTTCCATTAGAAAGAAAATTGATTAAAAATAAACACCAAATAATCTCTCTTCAGCTAATGATAAGTTGATTCCTTGATAAATAGACTTTTATAAGTCAGGTGGAGTGAGACAGCGTTCTTACCTAATATCTTTATATATAGAAAAAGGATTATTAAACATGTCATGGCATAAGAGACTTGTGCTATTTTTCTACCATTATTATCAATAACAGAAGCACATTTTTAATACAAATAATATGTTTAGCGAATTCTAGTGAACCAAAATATGTACATGTGCCGGTTTAATAAAGTCAGCTTCGAAACGATCATTGTAAATCAAAGTTGTAGCAAAAATCGTAAACAAGTCAAAATATCTGTACAAATTAAGTAATTTTATCATACAGTGAAGAGGACATAATGAAAAAACCGAAAAACAACTCATACTAAAAGCAAATCAAATACTACTTTATAAGAAACAAAATAACGACACATACAAAAATATATTTAGCAACGGTTGTTTAAAGTGCAAAATACTGCACTAATAAGAAGTATTACCAAAGATAAGGCTACAGAATAAGCTTAGAAATTAAACTACGATAATTAAGATAATATTGCTTTATAGAGTTAGCCCCAGTCATATTAAATAATCTTATAAAGGTTTCTTTGTTTGTTGTTAAGCGCAAAGCTACATAAGGGGCTATTTACATATGTTGTGCCTATCACGGAAATAAAAACCCAACTTTTAGAGTTACAAGCTTTTATATTTACCGCTGAGTTGCTGTGTGTGTTTATATTGGCTCTTGCAAAATATTAGGGCTGTTGAATACCAGAGAAATAACATAAGCAAGCATTTTGAAATCCACATCTCAACAAAAATCAGGTACGTCGTAATACTAATGATAAATGCGAAATGAGAATGAATAATGTACAGGGGTGGACAAAATAAAGCGTCCCTCATGAAAATGTTGTTAACTTCTTGTATCTTCTATTACATCTCGACGAGATCTGTTCAAATATGATCTCAAAACATAATTTTAACATTGGCTTTCGTAAATACCTGGACTTTTCATGATTTTAGTTGCATGTTCTTATAAAAACGTTTTGTACATCTGCTGCAGTTTCTTATGTCTTCTTATTCCGATTAGCCTACAAAATGCAGATTTTGAATAATTTTTGGATGTTAATATAAACGAGAAAATGGTTATTAATGTTGTGCATAATTGAAGTTTGCTGTAGTTGTTGTTGTTTTTACAAGTGAACAAATGAAGTTAAAGTATACATTTGATAAGACTTTGAAAGTTAAACGTTCTATTCAGTAGATCCTAGTTTCCGGTATTGATAAGGTAGTTTTATTGAATCACTAGTGACCTGTAAGATTTTACTGCTGTGTGAATCTTACTCAAAATCTTGCACAAGATTCTGCTTTAATTTTCACGACTAACAAATAGGAGCATGGTAAAGAAATGTTACAATTATTATAAATGAATGCCCGTTCTTAGTTGGAGATTTAATATTTTCCTATATATTAGTATTCTAAGTAGATTTTGTCGAGGGGCTAAATTGGTATGGTAGAAAAGCACTCGATGCCTTTGGCAAGGATTGTATTTATTCGCGTTATTTCATCAACCAACAATCTTTTATTGGAATGACTAATAGTTGAAAAAAGTTTTTAAAAATGCGAGATTTAGTGGTAGAATCACAAACATATGAAAACTCCAGGTATCTGTTACAGAAGTTCATTTGGTCAATTGAGATAATCCAACATAAAAAAAAGCAACCCAGCCCAACATGAAAGTAGCTCCTAACCATCCATAAAATTATACAATAAAAACGTAACGGAGTTTAAACTATCAGCAAAAATTATATTATTTTATAACTATTCCACAAATTAATAATTCTAACAGGAAAACGATTGTGCCTAATAACCAGCCTGGATCATAGCTTCCATAACTAATAACCAGCCTGGATCGCAGCTTCCATAACTAATTCCTTTAATATTTATGTTTTTTTTTGTTTCTTAAAACAAAGCCACACTGAGCAAGTTACCGTCTCCACCGGGAGAAATCGAACCTCAGATTTTAACGTTGTAAGTCCGTATATTTACCGCTGTCCAACCGGGTTATTAATTATGAGGATAAAATAATAAAAGTATAAAAATTCAGCACAAACATCGAATTGAAACCTCACCAAATTTATGTACGAAGTGATTTTAGCATTCCTACTCCAGAACATAAACTTTCTGTAAAATAACAAATCTATGTGCTGTTAATTTTGGTTAAGATTATAAAGATATGAAATTATTTGTTTAAACGATGTAGCGTGTACTTTCAGTTTAAAATGATCTTAAACACCTGCTGAAGAGATATTTGAAAGGTTATAGCTAATCTGTGTACGTTTGTATATTAAATCACTTATGTCATATTGGGTGTGTATGTGTCACGACTGAAACAACTTGATTAGGTTAACTTAGCACCTTTGTGTCATCTAATACATACAAGGGGAGCAATGCACGCAGAATATTGTCTATTTATTTGTTGATTCGTTTTATAATTATTTCACAGGGTTATCCACAATCAGGTTATCTATGTGTATGTTCATACTTTTTTATTTTGCATATAATTTTTGTGTTTATATTTTATTTGGTGTTTATATGAAGAAACATACGGACAGAGTCAACATTTTAAACACAGTAATAATAATAATAATAATAATGAATAAGTAAATAAATAATAATAAACTGCCTCTCTTTTGGGATTTCAATCTTACCTCTGAGGTCATAGTCCTCCCCTTGTTGCACACACATCACCTCCTATATTTGTATTTGAATTTAACGTGACGATATTTAAAATTCAACTTATCTGGTTGTATCCGGTTTATGCACACCTACGAACTACAGGAATGCTTTAAATATACGTTAATCGCAAATGTAGTCATTTCTGTCTTAAGAATTAAACGTGTGGCGTAATGTAATTATCAAAGACATAATACTCACAAAATTGATCAGCTAATTATTAACTTTACGGTAAAAATGTAAAAAAACATTTCTTCATTCATTTGAGGTTTACGCTATGTTTTACGTATTAATCATTCGTATATTTTTAATATAAAACAACGTGCAGTTAGACAAAAATTACAAAAATATAATAATTTAACTTAAGTGAATATATTGATTGTGATTTCAATAATACTTAGATCGATCATGTGTGTATAGGATTCGTCCAATGCAATTGTTGCTGGATTTTTAGTGCAAAGCTGCACAACGGGTTGTCCACCGACAAATCGATCAGGACTCGTGAGTTGTAAGTTTCTAAACTTCACGCTAACCTGGTATTATACAAGCAAAGACGTTCACTGTAAAGATATTTAAAGATACATGTTGTTTTTGAAATTTTAATTTAAAATTATCAAATGATCTGAAGTTCCAGTCATAAGATGAAAAGGTTTTTGGTTTTGTTCCTAATCACCGATGTAATTTAAACACTTTAGTCGTGAATGAATGTGTTTACTATGTAAATTATGTAGTGTAACCTGAAACATATTTACCCATCTGTGTTTTCTCCTTACAACTGCCGAACCGATATATTGATTGTCACAAAACCTAGAATTTACCCTTAGGTCCTTCTAAAAAGTGACATAGAGGGTCAGTGTCTGAATATGAAAGCCCTGTATCACCCCCTGGTTCCTACATGTTTTCCTCTCTTATAACTGGCGAACCGCTAGACCGATTGGTATCATAACGGGCAAGTTGTTTCCTTAAACTTTCCCGAGAGTGACATAAGAATAGGGTCAACATTCGTATCTGATCTCCTTGTACTTTCACTCCAACTGTCACCGAATACTCTGTCTTCACTTCGTGTTGAACGACTACGTCAGATTGTAAACATTGAAACTAAACAGATGTGGTTAATACTAGAAAACGAAAAGACTAAAAGAAAAAATATTGCACTATCTTTCTGAGCGTTAGCTCTAAACCGATAATTACCACTGATCCACCAGCGAATTCATTTTTGGTGTATAATTAACCGTTAAAAGCCACATTTCTCTTTGTTTTCATACTTCGTATTATCATATACAGGAGGTCCAAAAACTCTGGAACCTTAGATGATTTTCTTTTTTTTTTAATTTCGAGTACATGAATAATCATGGTGCTGTCAAAGTATGAGAAGATCAAGCGAATCTTGCTTATAATCTACACTTGTTCCTAATTACAAGGACAGCAAGTGAAACACATTATGTAAAATCCGTTGAAGTGCCTACGGTTCCAGGCGTTTAACACCCTGTAATGTTATATTAGCACAATAATTGTCTAAAATAACTCAATTTTTATACTAGAAAATCAAGATCAGTTTAAAAAAATCAAAATTATTTACAAGCATATTCATTATTTATATCATTATGGAGTAAACAAGTTAAACTAAAGTTCTTATAGTAATTTACACCTTACTCTCTACAGAATTTGTCCTACATTTAAAATCTGTGGTTGTACACTACTTATTACCCCTTTAGGTTGTAAAGATTTAAGTAAAACGTTTAAAAAGGGTAAGGTTAGCATATAATGGAGTACGAAAAGGTTGATATTAAGTGTTAACTAAAGAGTAAGTACAAGTTAACTACTTCTGATGAATATAAAAACAAATATAGGTGTCTATACATTATCTGAGTCATTTAAAAATTAACAGTTTCAAAAACTATTATATACAGAACACTCAGGTTTTATTTAACTTGACAAACAACTCATAAAATTTTATTATTGTCTAAGTACACTTCTACCTGTGCACTGTTTCTTGTAGGAAGATTTGGTTTGTATTGAATTTCGCGCAAAGCTACATGAGGACTATCTGCGCTAGCCATCCCTAATTTTGCAGTGTAAGACTAAAGGGAAGGCAGCTAGTCATCACCACCCACCTCCAACTCTTGGGCTACTCTTTTACCAACGAATAGTGGGATTGACTGTAACATTATAACACCTCCACGGCTAAAAGGGCGAGCATGTTTGGTGTGATCGAGATTCGAACCCGCACTTGTAAGAAGAAGATCAAAGCGATACTCTAATGTTCTTCCAGGTGTTCGGGATCTCGGGAGTCACGTTCCTTATTGTATTGATTATTCTGTGGCGAAAATCCACGATATCATGCACAGGGGTCGAATATACTTGATCTTTCACGACACCCACCCACCAAATATATTCAATAGGATTATGGTTAGGGGAAAGGAGGGCCATCATGTTGGTTCACCTCTGCCAATCCATCTGTCTGGGAATGTGTTATTCAGGAACTCTCGAACGTCAAGAATCTAGTGTTCGTTAAGTTAAATAAAACCAGAGTACTCTACCTATGATATTTTTGAAGTAATTAATTTTTAAAATGGGTTTGATTTCTTGACCTTTTTTACAGTTAAGCGCAAATCAATACAAAGAGCTATCTATGCTCTGCCCACCACAGGTATCGAAACCCGGTTTTTAGCGTTGGAAGTCCGAAAAACACCGCCGTGTCACTGGGGTCTTTAAAATGGGTAAGATAGTTAATGGACACTTTGTACCAGGGAATAAATATTAATCTGACCCCCTCAGAATTCCATTTATTTTCCTCTGTAAAAGTGTAAATGTTGTGATTATATATTATTTTACTCCTTGGAAAGAAGGTGTAAGTACTGTTTCTGAAATAATTTTCGTAGCAAATAATACAAAATATTCTTAATATTTAAGTCTGACTACTACCATTTTGGAGAGGAAACACTTTACCAGTTATGCACGTGTAAACAGTTTAGTTATTGCATTTACCGTCACATTATGTACCTGCATACCTAAACAGAATGATTTGAGTTAGTTGTTAGCTTATGAAAAACAACTTAAAACCTTGAATTATGTTATGGGTATGAAGTCATAGATGTTTATCTTAAATAAAGGTACTATCACCTGTTCTAACAATGAGAGGAAAATGAACCCCTTTAACACACCTTAGCCTTGAATCCAAACTTCTTTACTACCTTATTTTACTACCGGAAAATTCAATTTAAAGGTTAATTAAACGACTATGTGTATTAAATTTAAGATATTTGCCAACGAGATTGATACAGTTTTTTTAACACAAATACATTTTAATATACAAACAACAATACCATTTATAATAACAATTATAACAAATAACTTATATACAAAAATTTTATAAACTCACAAACAATATTTAGTGTTCTATCTGGCCTGAAACTGAGTACTTTTTCCCTGGTTTAGGTCCACGACGGCCCCCCGCTAGTACAGCGGTATGTCTCCGGACTTATAACGCTAAAATCAGGGGTTCGATTCCCCTCAGTGGGCTGAGCAGATAGCCCGATGTGGCTTTGCTATAAGAAAAACACACAGGTCCACGACGAGCGAATTAATTTTGAGTTGATATTGGTACACTACCCTTAAGCTAGCTAGCTATCTATTCCTGGATGGACTAATGTCGCTTACAAGCTACTTCTTTACCGACGAAATTATTTAATGTGCTAGTAAAAAATATCAACGTTCGAAGTTAATTCACTGAAGTCTGTAGTGTTCGAAATCTATAAACGTTCCTGGTCAAATATATGTAGTTTTCCAATTAATAAGCGTTTGCCACAATTATGGTTTCCGAGGCTTATAGTACACGGACTGTGGCAATCAAACAGTATTCTAAAACTGACCCTTGGTGCGTCGATTTATAATCTTTAGACGAAGTTCTAGAAACTTCACTTGGCCCTACAATATTCGAAGATACGCTAGTGTTTTCGTGAAACATATATAGTTGATTTTTACGCTCGAGAATCTTCTACACATTTAAAGAACAGGTAGGACTTGCATAATACACATTTAACAATATACATTACATGCATTAAACTGAAACAAACGTAGATATTAAAATAAATGTATAACCATAAATCCGTTACAAGAGAAAGACTGTATTTGTAACTAAGCAGTCTTCATCCCTAAAATATCTTTAACTTCATTTTATCTTATTTATTGCCAATTTTCTAAATATGTTTGTTCATTTTCTAGCGTCCTAGTTGAATTAATATCAAGACGTAAGTTCAGTTTTATTTAAACGAGTATTTTCATGTGAAAATAATTACTCAAAGTTTTGCACACCTTTTTCTAAAGACAATTTTCATTTTTTAAGTAAATCCATATATCTAATCAAAACAGCCATAATGATTCTATTATGTCTAATTTTATCAGGTTCATTCATAATTCTTAAAATGTTTTCTTTACATATACAATGTCTTGTAAAAGTATTCACTCTTGACAACTAATATCGCATTTGGATAAAATACCAATAGTATAAACAGTTTTATTTCATAAACTTGTTTTTATTCGAAACTGTAATGACTAAGTTTAACAGTTATGAGTGAAGGAGGTTGAATGTCAGTAAAGAAAATATATAAACTGAAATTTTTGATTGCATAAGTATTCGGGCCCTAAGCCAGTACTTAGTGGAATTTAGCATCAATTATTGCTGCGAGTTTTTCTAGACAGATCTCTACCAGTTACGCATAATGGGATGATGTAACTTTTGCTCATTCTTTCTGGTAAAATTGCTCCAATTCTGACACATTCGTTGATGGACTGCAATCTTCAAGACTTGCCATAAATATTCCATTGGATTTAAGTCAGGACATTGACTGGGCTACTCCAGAACATTCATTTTATTCTTTTGGAACCACTCCAGTGTGGTTTTGTCCTTGTGCTTCGGGTCATTGTCCTGATGAAATTTGAATTTCTAACCCAATTTTAGGTTCTCCTCTAGGATTCGCCTGTACTTTGCACCATCCAAACTGTCAATCATAGTGGTGGGAGCATTATGTTATAGGGATGTTCCTCATCAGCAGGGACTGGGAAGCTTCTAGTGTAACCACAAAATCTTCTACCACATGTCTACAGTATCATTTACCTGCTTTGTTACAAACTCCAAACAAGATTTAAGATGATTATTTTTCAGTAATGGCTTCTCTCTTGCTACTCGCCCACACAGGCCAGCTTTATGTAAGGACCAGGATATTGTGGATGTATGAACACTGACTTCCATCTCCTACATGTACTTTACAAGTCTTTCAAAGTCACTGTTGACTTCACAGTGGCATCAATAACCAGTTTTCTGTTTGGAAGGGTGGCCTGATCTAAATAGTGCTTGGGTGGTATGACGCACATTCCACTTCTTAATGATGAACTTCACCGCAGTAAGAGGGATAACCAGTGACTTTGAAATTTTCTTGTAACCTTCTCCTGATGTGTGCTTCTCTATCACGTTATTCCCAACGTCTTTGGAAAGCTCCTTGGTCTTCATGGTTGGTTTGTCTTATCACTCTGTCTGTTGTGGCTTGAACAAACGCATTTATTATGAAGTCAAGTTAAACCACTTTGATTACACACAGACAGATACTATTACACTAATTTTGTGACCTTTCAAACTAACATTTTGCAACTGATTCATAATTCCCCTAGTAAAGAGTTTGAATACTTATGCAATTGCTAATATTCTAATTTACTTAAATAATAAAAGCAATTTTTAGCATTCTCACTTTGTAATAGATTGTTTAAATTCTAAATATAAAGTCACATTTAAAAATTTTATGATTGGAGACACAGACGGCAACAAAATGTGGACATTTTGCAGAGGGTGGATGCATTTGCAAGGCACTGTATTAGGTAATGACGAAAATCCTAAATACACATTTTCTAGTAGTTTTGCAAAAAATTGCAGAAAGAGTTAAAATATGTACATTAAAACGTACGTTTTAGAATTACTGTATAAATTGATTATCATGAAAGTATATATTTTTCCACTGATTGTCATGATATATAACCTCTCATTCCGGCGACGCACGATTTATGGGTCAGTGTTTCGTATGATATTATATCAAAATTAATTTATTAATATTCTTTGACAAATGTTTCTTTACAAGTCATACACGGGTTTCCAGAAAAGAGATCATAATGACGTCTAGTCTTCATACCTTGTGTGTTTCAAACTTTAGGCCTAACTGTTAATATAAGAACTAATCAAATCATGGTTATTGTCTTTATAACATTTGTGTTCTTCAAACAATGATGTATTTAATAATTATATAATCAAAGTGGAGTTTGCGTACAATTCAATAGCACCAACTATGATTCGGCATGGTCAGGCTGTTAGGGCGATTGACTGGTAGTCTCAGGATCGCAGTTTCCAATCAATGTCCCACCAAACATGCTCGCCATTTCAGCCGTGGAGGCGTTATAATGTGACGATTTATCCCACTATTCATTGGTAAAAGAGTAGCCCAAGAGTTGACAATGATTGATGATGATTAGTTGCCTTCCCTCTAGTTTTTCACTGTTAAATTAAGGACGGCTGGCGCATATAACTTTTGTATAGCTTTGTGTGAAATTCAAACCAAACGAAACACCAACTCGTTATATCTGTAATACAGCACTTTTCTTCGAATTGATACACTGTATGACTTGAATCAAACAATTTAGACATAGATGTTATATACACCCTAACGAAGGCACAATAACTACGTGTGTGTTTTTTTAATACTGTAATAACATTATATTTATTTGTAGATACTATAATATAGTACAGTAAGCAGTATAATTTCTATGTCTTATCAAGTGGTACGCTTTCAGTAACAGTTACTGTTCGATCTAACCGTCCAGAATGATTGATTTCAGTCGTTTTATTGATGCTCCAAAGTAATGTTGGCTTAATACTGACAGATTTTTTTTTCATTATGCAATTTCTTGTTTATAAACAAATGCGATGAATAATTACAATGTCAGAAAATTGTTCTAACAATTTTTATTGTTGGGCGAGTTCTGTTGAATTACTGGATAGAAAGAAGACTTGATAAATGTAGCTCACTTAATGATAACGAAACTTATTAATGGCCAGGTGGTTACAGCGCTTGACTCGTAATATGAGGGTCGCGGGTTCGAATCCCCGTCGCACCAGACGTGTTCGTCCTTTCACCCGTGGGGGCGTTATAATGTAATAGTAAATCCCACTATTAGTTGGTAAAAGAGAAGCTTAAGAGTTCCCTCTAGTCTTACACTGTTAAATTAGGGACGACTAGCGCAGATAGCCGTCGTATAGCTTTGCGCGAAATTCAAACCAACCTCTTAATTCTTCAGTTACCAGTTCTATACTCAGGCCCGGCATGGCCAAGCGTGTTAAGGCGTGCGACTCGTAATCTGAGGGTCGCGGGTTCGCATCTCCATCACGCCAAACATGCTCGCCCTTTCAGTCGTGGGGGCGTTATAATGTTACGGTCAATCCCACTATTCGTTGGTAAAATAGTAGCCCAAGAGTTGGCAGTGGGTGGTAATGACTAGCTGCCTTCCCTCTAGTCTTACACTGCTAAATTAGGGACGGCTAGCACAGATAGCCCTCGAGTAGCTTTGTGCGAAATTATAAACAAACAAACAAAAGAAATCTATACAAATTAACTTAAGTCATGTTTAAGTACACAGTAGACGCTAATTCAACGGTTTTATTTTTTTGCTAATTCACTCATTTCTTCGTCGGAAACCGAACTCAATAATCAGTGTTAAACTAACTAATTAATTATGAAACCTCAATCAAGTAATATCTTATTTTTGTGATAGATTTAGTGATCACTTTTCATTTACTGTAGCTTATCTCTCCATTTACTACTCAGCTATTCTAAAAGTTTGAAGAAAATTTCAAACGCAAAGCAACAACTTCGTTATGTGATGTCAAACCTCCCTGTGGCCAAATAATACTTTATTTGTTTGTTTTTGAATTTCACGCAAAGCTACACGAGGGCTATCTGCGCTAGTAGTTCCTAATCTAGCAGCGTAAGACTAGAGAGAAGGCAGCTAGTCATCACCGCCCACCGCCAATTCTTGGGCTACTCTTTTACCAACAAATAATGGTATTGACCGTCACTTTTTAAACGTCCACACGGCTGAAAGGGAGAGCATGTTTGGTACGAAGGGGATTCGAACCCGTGATCCTCAGATTACGAGTCGAACACCTTAACCCACCTGGCCATGCCGGGCCTTGGCCAAATAATAATACAGACATTTTAATAAAAATAATTAAAAACATAACTTACTGCAAAAAGATTTGTTACTCGCTTTGAAATCGTAATGAAAGCAGTGGGTTAGGTTTATGCCTTATGATAAAAAGCTTAGAATATCATAAAGGCTCGCGTGAAATATGTGTATTTTATACACATTTTAATAATAACTGTAAGTAAATTGTTTTCGTCTATCATTTTTCTGACCTTGCCATTAATAATATATATATTGCAATCTAAAGACTAGATATCCATTGTAACTGAAAAACGAAATTCTAACTCGAAAATTACATGGTGGCTAAGCGAGAATTACCGATTTCCAAACGAGTGTTGGGGAATCGATCATTCGGGATTTTTCTTTACATGTCACCAGGCCAACTCATCTTCTCGCACTTCTTCGGACAGTTGATGATTAACACCACTTCAGCACCGGTCGTGCTGATCTCGGTATTCTCGAACCGTAAACTCCGCTAGACAGTTGCTATCGTAACGTGATGGTTATTCGGAAGCAAGATACCACTTAACGCTTATTTCATGCATAATTCACCAGCTATAAAGTTGCCATTTGGCACGTTGCTTGTGGCCTGTACGGCTAAAAGCTGAAATTAATCATCTAGTTCCTTGACGCCACAGTCAGTAAGGGTTTTCAGACAAAGTTACTTTGTTACATTAGATAGCGCTGCTGTCTGGCCGATGGAAAGGGAAGAGGTTGGGAGGGTGTGTCAGTGTGTGGAGTTGTAGGGGAATCGGCTCCGTGATAGAGTAATTAATGTAATGTGTCTCGCAGAATTAACAGGATAACGACTGAAATAGACGAGATACGATCCAATCATTACGTAATGAAATATTTACGTTTGACGGGGTAAGGGCACTGGCAGCTCTAAAACTATGATTTCGGAAGAAAGACAGTGAGATTAACTTAGTACAGTAAAGCGTTCTTGTATTGTTGGAATTCAGGTCGTATACTGGTTCTCACCACAACTCATCGTTGTTTGATTAACTTATTCTACGGCATTTAGAAGGAAGAAAAAATTATGATGATAAGAAAAAGGAAAGTTAGCTTTTACTAGCGACAACACAGTAATTAAAATGAATCCATGCTATTCACTGTTATTCTTTCTTAAGGATTAGGCTTCACGTATTTTACTTTCTTTGAATATTGTTAACCCAAAGGTGAGGATGTTTGATTAATATTGAGTAATACTTCTTATCTTAAGAGTGTTATCATCATTTGTTGGTGATATAATTTTGGTTTGTTTGTAGTTAGACATAAAATTTCACAGTTGGCTACGTGTAATGTGCTGAAACCCGAATTTTAGGTTATTAACCACTTAACCTAAAAGGTGTTTAAAGAAGGCGTTAAAATAATGACCAAGTATCTATCATTTGTAGGAAACAAGTTTACTTTTCTTTCATTAACTATTGATTGTACTATGTTAAAACACATATAATATCATAAGCGTTTTGTTTATACATACTTTGTGGTCAGTAGTAAGTGAGGAGGATATTATATCTCTCGTTATCGAGGATCTATACAACGTGATACTGTGCTCATAATACAGATATTTTATAACGTTTGATGAATACAAAATGTGTACTTCTTACTGAAAAACGT